>NC_142466.1:10000000-10343333 GCF_049115385.1 Moschus berezovskii
TGTAAAGAGTCGGACACTACTGTGTGCTGTGTGGATAACAGTTTCATTTTTTTTCATCATGCTCTTAAGAGCCATCCTAGTTTTTACATAGATAGATAGAGAGATCAGTCCTTTTTATGGTCAGGTAATACTCCTTGTATAAATGCATCCCAGGTTGTTTATCCAGCCATTCTTTGAAGCACATGTGAATTATACATTGGAAGTACATTCCCAGTGTTTGGTTTTTGTTTTTTAACAGTTCTATGTATTTTTAAGAACTTGTTATTTCCTGTTAGAGTCAATTGTATAGCAAAATGAATCAGCTATACATATACATGTATCCCCTGTTGTTTGGATTTCCCTCCCATTTAGGTCACCACAGAGCATTGAGTAGACTTCCTTGTACCACAGTCGGTTCAGAGACTGTATATGTTTAGAATACGATCAGCCATCAGTGAAGACCCAAGTTGAGATGGCTCTAGACAGGGAAATAGCATCATGTTTCTATCAAAGGATTCATTCACATCAGTTTCTTTTTTTAATTTATTTTTAATTGAAGTTTAGTTGATTAGTTAATAGCCTTTGAATAATGTGTGCAGTTGACCCTTAGATTTATTCTGTGGAGACAGTGATGAATAAGAAAATATTTTCATGCCAGTTTGCCTTTGGTAGAGTTTACTTGAACTCAGACACTACACCGATTATATTTAATTAATTAATACTATAACTGTGACACCAAAAAATACAGCAAATTTTGCAGAAGTGGTAGGTCCTTAGCACCTGTGTGACATGTGAATAAGTTTGGGATTCAGTATATAATATGATAGACATATATGATTGACAGTCTCAGGTTTGATGCTGTCCATGCTTGAGAGAAGTGTTGTCTGCATAATACACTGCTTCTAAAATACATTATTGGAATGTGTCCTGTGTCTCACGAAGCTCTGACAATTCACAATGAATTTGGCCCTGTAAATGTTAAAAATAGTGGCTCATGGTAAGAACCTACCTACAAAGCAGGAGACTCAGGTCTGATCACTGGGTCTAGAAGATACCCTGAAGAAGGAAATGACAACTCATTGCAGTATTCTTGCCTGGGAAATCCCTTGGAAGAGGAGCCTGGCAGGCTGCAGTCCATGGGGGTTGCAAAGAGTTGGACACCACTGAGTGACTAACAGTTTGAGATTTTCAGTTCAGTTCAGTCACTCAGTCATGTCTGACACTTGGCCACCGCATGGACTTCAGCACACCAGGCTTCCCTGTCCAACAGCAACTCCCGGAGCTTACTCAAACTGATGTCCATTGAGTCGGTGATGCCATCCAACCAACTCATCCTCTGTCATCCCCTAATCCTCCTACCTTCAGTCTTTCCCAGCATTAGCGTTTTTTCCAAGGAGTCGGCTCTTCATATCAGGTAGCCAAAATAGTGGGCTTTCAGCTTCAGCATGAGTCCTTCTAATGAATATTCAGGACTGGTTTTCTTTAGGATGGACTGGTTTGATCTCCTTGCTATCCACGGGATTTGCAAGAGTCTTCTCCAGCACCACAGATCCAAGGCATCAATTCTTCAGTGATCAGTCTTTTTAATGTCTAACTCTCACATCTGTAAATGACTACTAAGAAATAATTATTTCTAGTAAAGCTTTCTCTAAAGAGTTCTTAGTGATTTCATTTGTTATCTCTTTAGAAAAATGGCAGGAATTAGCTCAGTTTCCCCAGAATAAAACAGAAGTTCAACATGTTAATCTGAGGACATTTTTAGCTAGGAACAGAATTACAAATTTAACTCAATATAACCCTGTTTTTGAGGAAAAGTATAATTTTCCTTCACAGCAAAATTTTTATATGCATTGTGTCAAGTAAAAATTGTTGGTTCAGTTCAGTTCAGTTCAGTCACTCAGTCATGTCCAACTGTTTGCGACCCCCTGAATCACAGCACGCCAGGCCTCCCTGTCCATCACCAACTCCCGGAGTTCACTCAAACTCATGTCTATCGAGTTGGTGATGCCATCCGGCCATCTCATTCTCTATTGTCCCCGTCTCCTCCCGCCCCCAATTCCTCCCAGCATCAGTCTTTTCCAGTGAGTAAACTCGACGCATGACGTGGCCAAAGTATTGCAGTTTCAGCTTTAGCATCAGTCCATCCAAGGAACACCCAGGATTGATCTCCTTTAGAACGGACTGGTTGGATCTCCTTGCAGTCCAAGGGACTCTCAAGAGTCTTCTCCAGCACCACAGTTCAAAAGCATCAATTTTTCGGTGATCAGCTTTCTTCACAGTCCAACTCTCACTTCATACATGACCACTGGGAAAGCCATAGCCTTGACTAGATGGACCTTTGTTGGCACAGTAATGTCTCTGCTTTTGAATATGCTATCTAGGTTGGTCATAACTTTCCTTCCAAGGAGCAAGCGTCTTTTAATTTCATGGCTGCAATCAGCATCTGCAGCGATTTTGGAGCCCCAAAAATAAAATCTGATACTGTTTCCACTGTTTCCCCATCTATTTCCCATCAAGTGATGGGACCAGATGCCATGATCTCTGTTTTCTGAATGTTGAGCTTCAAGCCAACCTTTTCACTCTCCTCATTCACTTTCATCAAGAGGCTTTTGAGTTCCTCTTCACTTTCAGCCATAAGGGTGGTGTCATCTGCCTATCTGAGTTTACTGCTATTTCTCCCGGCAATCTTGATTCTAGCTTGTGCTTCTTCCAGCCCAGCGTTCCTCATGACGTACTCTGCATATAAGTTAAATAAGCAAGGTGACAATATACAGCCTTGACGTACTCCTTTTTCTATTTGGAACCAGTCTGTTGTTCCATGTCCAGTTCTAACTGTTGCTTCCTGACCTGCATACAGGTTTCTCAGGAGGCAGGTCAGGTGGTGTGGTAGTCCCATCTCTTTCAGAATTTGCCACAGTTTATTGTGATCCACACAGTCAAAGGCTTTGGCATACTCAATGAAGCAGAAATAGATGTTTTTCTGGAACTCTCTTGCTTTTTCCATGATCCAGCGGATGTTGGCAATTTGATCTCTGGTGCCTCTGCCTTTTCTGAAACCTGCTTGAACATCTGGAAGTTCATGGTGACCATTATATCTACTACTGTGGGCAGGAATCCCTTAGAAGAAATGGAGTAGCCATCATGGTCAACAAAAGAGTCCAAAATGCAGTACTTGGATGCAATCTCAAAAACGATAGACTGATCTGTTTGTTTCCAAGGAAAACCATTCAGTATTACAGTAATCCAAGCCTATTCTCCAACCAGTAATGCTGAAGAAGCCGAAGTTGAACAGTTCTATGAAGACCTACAAGACCTTTTAGAACTAACACCCAAAAAAGATATCCTTTTCATTATAGGGGACTGGAATGCAAAAGTAGGAAGTCAAGAAACACCTGGAGTAACAGGCAAATTTGGCCTTAGAGCACAGAATGAAGCAGGGCAAAGGCTAATAGAGTTTTGCCAAGAGAACACACTGGTCATAGCAAACACCCTCTTCCAACAATACAAGAAAAGACTCTACACATGGACATCACCAGATGGTCAACACTGAAATCAATTTGATTATATTCTTTGCAGCCAAAGATGGAGAAGCTCTATACAGTTAGCAAAAACAAGACCAGGAGCTTACTGTGGCTCAATCATGAACTCCTTATTGCCAAATTCAGACTTAAATTGAAGAAAGTAGGGAAAACCACTAGACCATTCACTTATGACCTAAATCAAATCCCTTATGATTATACAGTGGAAGTGAGAAATAGATTTAAGGGACTAGATCTGATAGATAGAGTGCCTAAGGAACTCTGGACGGAGGTTCGTGACATTGTACAGGAGACAGGGACTAAGACCATCCCCATGGAAAAGAAATGCAATAAAGTAAAATAACTCTCTGAGGAAGCCTTACAAATAGCTGTGAAAAGAAAAGAAGTGAAAAGCAAAGGAGAAAAGGAAAGATATAAGCGTCTGAATGCAGAGTTCCAAAGAATAGCAAGGAGAGATAAGAAAGCCATCCTCAGCTATCAATGCAAATAAATAGAGGAAAACAACAGAATAGGAAAAACAAGAGATCTCTTCAAGAAAATTAGAGATACCAAGGGAACATATCATGCAAAGATGGGCTCGATAAAGGACAGAAATGGTATGGACCTAACAGAAGCAGAAGATATTAATAAGAGGTGGCAAGAATACACAGAAGAACTGTACAAAAAAGATCTTCACGACCAAGATAATCACGATGGTGTGATCACTGACCTAGAGCCAGATATCTTGGAATGTGAAGTCAAGTGGGCCTTAGAAAGCATACTACTAACAAAGCTAGTGGAGGTGATGGAATTACAGTTGAGCTATTTCAAGTCTTGAAAGATGATGTTGTGAAAGTGAAGCACTCAATATGCCAGCAGATTTGGAAAACTCAGCAGTGGCCACAGGACTGGAAAAGGTCAGTCTTCATTCCAATCCCAAAGAAAGGCAATGCCAAAGAATGCTCAAACTACCACACAATTGCACTCATCTCACACGCTCGTAAAGTCAAGCTCAAAATTCTCCAAAATTGTTGGTAATCACTCATTATTGGAGAACTGCAAATCAAAATCACAATGAGGTATCATCTCACACTGGTCAAAATGGTTGCCATCAAAAAGTCTATGAACAATAAATGCTGGAGAGGGTGTGGGAAAATGGAACCCTCTTACACTGTTGGTGGGAATGCAAACTGTTACAGCCATTATGAAGAAGAGTGTGGAGAGTCCTTTATAAAATGGAAATAGAACTGCCATATGACCCAGCAATCCCACTGCTGGGCATATACACCCAGAGAACAAAAATTGAAAGAGGCACATGTACCTAAATGTTCATTGCAGCACTGTTTACAATAGCCAGGGTATGGATGCAACCTAGATGTCTATCGGCAGATGAATGGATAAGGACATTGTGCTACATATACACAATGGAATATTACTCAGCTACATAAAAGAATGCATTTCAGTCAGTGCTAACAATGTGGATGAAACTGGAGCCTATCATACACAGTGAAGTAAGTCAGAAAGAGAAACACCAATACAGAATATTAATGCATATATGTGAAATTTAGAAAGATGGTAACAATAACCCTATATGCAAGACAACAAAAGAGACACAGATGTAAAGAACAGACTCTTGGACTCTGTAGGAGAAGATGAGGGTGGGGTGATATAAGAGAATGGCATTAAAACATGTGTGTTACCATATGTAAAATAGATGACCAGTGCAAGTTCAATGTGTAAAGCAGGGCACTCAAAGTCAGTGCTCTGGGACAACCCAAAGGGATGGGGTGGGGAGGAAGGTGGGAAGGAGGTTCAGGATGGGGGGCACATTGGCACCCATGGCTGATTCATGTCAGTGTGTGGTAAGGGCCACCACAGTGTTGTGAAGTGATTGTCCTCCAATTAAAATAAATAAAATTTAAAAGGGGGAGCATGGTGGGGTGGCAAAGAAATGGATTGTGAGTTTGGGATTAGCACAGGCAAATTATTATATATAAGATGGATAAACAACAAGGTCCTACTATGTAGCACAAGATACTATATACAATATCTTATAATAAACCATAATGGAAAAGAATATGAAAAATAATGTGTATATATGTGTGTGTATTTATACATATATATATGACTGAATCACTTTGCTGTACAGTAGAAATTAACATTGTAAATCAACTAAATTTTAATAAAATAAATTTTAAAAATTGTGTTGGTATATATGTGGCTTTCAGAGTCATGTTTTATTAATGAATTTATCTTTAAAATTAAGTGGTGTTATTTTAAAAAGGATCTGCATTTTTAATGTGAAAATGGTATAATTAGGAAAGACATATTATGGAATTAATTCTGTTGCATCAGTCTTTTTATTTATGAGGACAGATAGTTTTCCAAATAACTGTCCTAGTACCAATGGCAATATTGTACAGTACCTGTTGTTGTTTAGTCATTAAGCCCTATCCAACTCTTTTTTGCAACCTCATGGGCTGTAGCCGACCAGACTTTCTCTGCCCATGGCATTTCCTAGACAAGAATACTGAAGTGGGTTGCCATTTATCTAGAATAGTGTTTTTCAGATTATGAGTGAGAAACCAAAACTCTACCTTTTGACTCATAATCAGTATTTTTAAAATATATAATAGGATGGGGGGAAAAACACATGCCAGAAGTATTGATTCAGGAAATGTCTGTTTCCTACATTTGTACACATGTACATATGTGTGTGCTATCTCAGTGTAACATGTCTTTGATCAAGAAAGGGTTAGAGATACTGATATATTCAGATTCATCATGGGAATGACAACTCCATTTCAAATTAGATTTTGATTGATTGATCAAATATTAAGTACATGATATATGTGTAAAAATTTAACCCCCAACCTCCTTATAACCATCCTCCTGCTATAGATGAACTGACATTCAAGGTAAGATATGTGCTGCAAGAAGAGACCTGAAAAAATGAGCTTGTGCTGGGCCATCGTTGTTGAGTACAAGCATTCTCTTTCCTTTATGCTTTTAAACTGTACACAGCTACAATGTGCTTTCATGTCAGGATTGCTTCTGAAGTTTTTATGCAGTAAGAGTAGTGTTTCTGAGCAGTAAAGGAGTGCTCATTGAGGCACTTCTCTGGACTGCCTATTTTGCAACAAGGGGATAATAATGGGGATTATCCATATCATAGAAGCATGGAAGATGACCCATGGAAGGTCCAGTAATGCTCTATCTTATATTTATCATCAATTACATGAGTCTGAGTGAACTCCAGGAGTTGGTGATGGACAGGGAGGCCTGGCGTGCTGTGATTCATGGGGTCGCGGAGAGTCAGACACGACTGAGCGACTAAACTGAACAGTTATTTCCATTTTAAATTGACTTTATTTTTTAGAGTAGTTTAAGGTTTGAAGCAAAATTAATCGGAAAGAACATGCATAGATTTCCCACATCTCCCTACTCCTCCAGTGCACAGCAACATCTGCAGGCAGTGGTGCATTTGTTACAGTTGATGAACCTACATGCACAAGTTGTAATCACCCAGAGTCTATATGTTAACTTAGGGTTCACTCTTGCTTTTGTGTATTCTTTGGATTTGGACAAATGTATAGTGACATACAGCCTTCTGCTGGTCAGCCAGCTAGTTCAGTCCCTCAGTCATGTCTGACTCTTTGCAACCCCATGGACTGCAGCACACCAGGCTTCCCTGTCCATCACCAACTCCCAGAGCTTGCTCAAACTCATGTCCATCAAGTCAGTGATGCCATCCAACCATCTCATCCTCTGTCGTCCTCCTCTCCTCCTGCCTTAAGTCGTTCCCAGCATCAGGGTATTTTCCAAAGAGTCAGTTCTTCAGATCAGGTGGCTAAAGTATCAGAGTTTCAGCTTCAGCATCAGTCCTTCCAAGGACTATTCAGGACTGACTTCCTTTAGAATGGACTGGTTGAATCTCCTTGCAGTCCAAGGGACTCTCAAGAGTCTTCTCCAACACCACAGTTCAAAAGCATCAATTCTGGAGAGGGCATGGGAAGATGGCAGAGGAACAGGACGCAGCGACCACTTTCTCCCCTACAAAATCAGCGAAAGAACATTTGAACGCTGAGTAAATCCCATAAAACAACTTCTGAATACCAGCAGAGGACATCAGGCACCCAGAAAAGCAGCCCATAGTCTTCTAAAGGAGGTAGGAAATAGTATAAAAGATAAAAAGTGAGACAAAAGAGGGAGGGACAGAGCTCCCTCTCAGGAAGGGAGGCTTAAAAAAAAAAAGAGAGAAGTTTCCAAACACCTGGAAACACTGGTGAATGGAACCTCAGAGGGCCACATAACTGGGAGACAAAAAACATAAATAATTAAAACTTACAGACTAAGTGCCCAGAGGAAACACTCAGCAGAGAAGCGGCGCAGACGCCCGTTCCCCTCACTAGCAGGTGGGGGCTGGGCAGGGATACGCTGGGGGCAGCACTTAGAGGGAGAACCGGGCTTGAACGCCCCAGGGCAAACTGAGGGCGTGAACTTAAGATAACGAAGCAGACACTACAGCTAAAAGGCGAAAAGACTGCGAAAAGCCTGTGAAAAGCCGCAACCGGGGACTCCAGCGGCCCCGCTCACAGAACAAAGGACTGAGCAGAGCAAGCCGGCAATGGGGGGCCCAACCCCCAGCCCCCGCCAACACAGGCAGGGAGGGCGGCCAGCACCGGAAAGGGCAGCCAGCCCCAGAGAGACTTCACATACCAAGCTGCAGGCAGGAGTCCTAGCTAACCAAGACTTCTTGGGTTCCGGCTGGTGGATATCCGCCTGAGAAAGTGCGCCGGTTGTACACCCAGAAAACCGAGCAGCAGTGACCAGGAAGGCGATAAGTCACAGAGACCGCGCTCGCCAAACACCTGGTCACCTGAGCTGCTCGGACCGGGGAAGGCACAAAACGCAGGCCCAGCCAAGTCTGCACCTTTGTCGAGTACCCGAGGACCTGAACCTGAGCCGCTCAGACCTGGGAAGTGCATGCAACCCAGCACCAGCTGCGGATAGCTCCCAGCAGAGCAACCTAGAGCCTAAGCAGCATAAACGGGGAAAGCACACACGCCTTGAGCGGGAGCATTCCCAGTGTAGCCGAGACACTGCGAGCACTCCCCACAGACGCCAGGGATATTTGTTAGCTGCGTTCCTCCCTCCCCACAGCAGGACTGAACAGGTGAGCTGGGGAAAAAAAATAAAACTGTCCACCACCACAACCTGGTGTCAGGATGGGAATTAGACACTGAAGAGACCAGCAAACAGAAGAGCTTTTTCAACGGAAGGAACTGCCTTGGGAAGTAACAGAGGGAGAAGCCTTGAGTCCACTGCAAGAATAAGACTGAAAACCAGAGGCAGAGGCTTAAATCCAAATCCTAAGAACAACAGAGATCTCCTGTTCCAGAGAACATTAATTGATAGGTACTCATTAAAGGCCTTCATACATACACTGAAACCAGGCAGCACCCAAGGGTCAACAAGTTTCAGTGAAAGACATACTACGCAAACTATCCAGCAACACAGAAGAATAGCACTGAGCTACAATATACAGGCTTCACAAAGCCACTCCAAACCCACTGACGTCTCAAACTCATTACTGGACAATTCATTGCACTCCAGAGAGAAGAAATCCAGCTCCACCCACCAGAACATTGACACAAGCTTCCCTAACCAGGGAACCTAGTCAAGTCACCCATCCAACCCCACACACAATGAGGTAACTACATAATAAAGAGAACTCCACAAACTGCCAGAAGACAGAAAGGCCACCCCAAACACAGCAATATATGCAAGATGAAGAGGCAGAGAAATACCCAGCAAGTAAAGGAAAAATGCCCACCAACACAAACAAAAGAGGAAGATATAGGGAACCTAGCCGATAAAGAATTTCGCATTTTAATTGTGAAAATGATTCAAAATCTGGAAAGCAAAATGGAGTTACAGATAAATAAAGTGGAGAAAAGGATTGAGAAGATGCAAGAAAAGTTTAATAAGGAATTAGAGGAAATTAAAAGGAGATCAATCCTGGGTATTCATTGGAAGGACTGATGCTAAAACTGAAACGCCAATACTTTGGCCACCTCATGCGACGAGTTGACTCACAGGAAAAGACTCTGAGGCTGGAAAGGTTGGGGGCGGGAGGAGAAGGGGACGACAGAGAATGAGATGGCTGGATGACATCACTGACTCTGTGGAAATGAGTTTGAATGAACTCCGGGAGTTGATGATGGACAGGGAGGCCTGGCGTGCTGGGATTCATGGGGTCGCGGAGAGTCGGACATGACTGAGCGACTGAACTGGACTGAACTGACTGAAAAAGAGTCAATATATAATGAATAATGCAATAGATGAGATCAGAAACACTCTGGAGGGAACAAACAGTAGAATAATGGAGGCAGAAGACAGGATAAGCGAGCTAGAAGATAGAATTGTAGAAATACATGAAACAGAGACGGAAAAAGAAAAAAGAATTGAAAGAAATGAGAACAATATTAGAGACCTATGGGACAATATTAAACTCCCCAACATTCGAATCATAGGAGTCTCAGAAGAAGAAGACAAAAAGAAAGACCATGAGAGATTACTTGAGGAGATAATAGTTGAAAATTTCCCTAAAATGGGGAAGGAAATAATCACCCAAGTCCAAGAAACAGAGAGTCCCTAACAGGATAAACCCAAGGCGAAATACTCCAAGACACATATTAATCAAATTAACAAAGATCAAACACAAAGAACAAATATTAAAAGCAGCAAGGGAAAAACAACAAATAACACACAAGGGGATCCCCATAAGGATAACAACTGATCTTTCAGCAGAAACTCTTCAGGCCAGGAGGGAATGGCAAGACATACTTAAAGTGATGAAAGAAAGTAATCTACAGCCCAGATTACTGTACCCAGCAAGGATCTCATTCAAATATGAAGGAGAAATCAAAAGCTTTACAGACAAGCAAAAGCTGAGAGAATTCAGCATCACCAAACCAGGTCTCCACAAATACTAAAGGATCTTCTCTAGACAGGAAACACAGAAAGGGTATATAAACTCGAACACAAAACAATAAAGAAAATGGCAACGGTATCATACTTATCAATAATCACCTTAAACGTAAATGGGTTGAATTTCCCAACCAAAAGACGAAGGCTGGCTGAATGGATACAAAAACAAGACCCCCATATTTGTTGTCTACAAGAGACCCACCTCAAAACAAGGGACACATACAGGCTGAAAGTGAAGGGCTGGAAAAAGATATTCCATGCAAACAGAGACCAAAAGAAAGCAGGAGTAGCAATACTCATATCAGATAAAATAGATTTTAAAACAAAGGCTGTGAAAAGAGACAAAGAAGGAAAAGGATCAATCCAAGAAGAAGATATAACAATTATAAATATTTATGCACCCAACATAGGAGCACCGCAATATGTAAGACAATTACTAACAATTATGAAAGAGGAAATTAACAATAACACAATAATAGTGGGAGACTTTAATACCCCACTCACATCTATGTATAGATCAACTAAACAGAAAATTAACAAGGAGACACAAACTTTAAATGATACAATAGACCAGTTAGACCTAATAGATCTCTATAGGACATTTCACTCCAAAACAATGAATTTCACCTTTTTCTCAAGTGCACATGGAACTTTTTCCAGGATAGATCACATCCTGGGCCATAAATCTAGCCTTGGTAAATTCAAAAAAACTGAAATCATTCCAAGCATCTTTTCTGACCACAATGCAGTAAGATTAGATATCAATTATGGGAGAAAAACTATTAAAAATGCCAACATATGGAGGCTGAACAACACGCTGCTGAATAATGAACAAATCATAGAAGAAATCAAAAGAGAAATCAAAATATGCATAGAAATGAATGAAAATGAAAACACAACAACCCAAAACCTCAGGGGCACTGTAAAAGCAGTGCTAAGGGGGAAGTTCATAGCAATACAGGCACACCTCAAGAAACAAGAAAAAAGTCAACTAAATAACCTAACTCTACACCTAAAGAAACTAGAAAAGTAAGAAATGAAGAACCCCAGGGTTAGTAGAAGGAAAGAAATCGTAAAAATTAGGGCAGAGATAAATGCAAAAGAAACAAAAGAGACCATAGCAAAAATCAACAAAGCCAAAAGCTGGTTCTTTGAGAAGGTAAATAAAATTGACAAACCACTAGCCAGACTCATCAAGAAACAAAGGGAGAAGAGCCAAATCAATAAAATTAGAAATGAAAATGGAGAGATCACAACTGACAACACAGAAATACAAAGGATTATTAGAGAATACTATCAGCAATTATATGGAAATAAAATGAATAACTTGGAAGAAATGGACAAATTCCTAGAAAAGTACACCTGGCCAAAACTGAACCAGGAAGAAATAGAAAATCTGAACAGACCCATCACAAGCACGGAACTAGAGGCTGTAATCAGAAATCTTCCAGCAAACAAAAGCCCAGGTCCAGACGGCTTCACAGCTGAATTCGACCAAAAATTTAGAGAAGAGCTAACACCTATTCTACTCAAACTCTTCCAGAAAATTGTTGAGGAAGGGAAACTTCCAAACTCATTCTATGAGGCCACCATCACCCTAATCCCAAAACCTGGTAAAAATCCCACAAAAAAAGAAAACGACAGGCCAATATCATTGATGAACGTAGATGCAAAAATCCTTAACAAAATTCTAGCAATCAGAATCCAACAACACATTAAGAAGATCATACATCAAGACCAAGTGGGCTTTATCCCAGAAATGCAAGGATTCTTCAATATCCACAAATCAATCAATGTAATACACCACATTAACAAACTGAAAAATAAAAATCATATGATTATCTCAAAAGATGCAGAGAAAGCCTTCGACAAAATACAACACATAAAATCCCTCAAGAAAGTGGGAATAGAAGGGACATATCTCAACATAATAAAAGCTATATATGACAAACCCACAGCAAACATTATCCTCAACGGTGAAAAACTGAAAGCATTTCCCCTAAAGTCAGGAACAAGACAAGGGTGCCCACTCTCACCACTACTATTCAATATAGTTCTGGAAGTTTTGGCTACAGCAATCAGAGCAGAAAAAGACATGAAAGTATTACAAATTGGAAAAGAAGAAGTAAAACTTTCACTATTCACTGATGACATGATTCTCTATACAGAAAACCCTAAAGACTCTACCAGAAAACTGCTAGAGCTAATCGATGAATACAGTAAAGTGGCAGGATATAAAATCAACACACAGAAATCCCTTGCATTCCTATACACTAATATTGAGAAAATAGAAAGAGAAATTAAGGAAACTATTCCATTCACTGTTGCAACGAAAAGAATTAAATACTTAGGAATATATCTACCTGAGGAAACAAAAGATTTGTACATAGAAAACTATAAAACACTAGTGAAAGTAATCAAAGAGGACACTAATAGATGGAGAAATATACAGTGTTTGTAGATTTGAAGAATAATTATTGTGAAAATGAGTATACTACCCAAAGTAATTTATACATTCAATGCAATCCCTATCAAGATACCAACCTTATTTTTCAAAGAACTAGAACAAATAATCTCACAATTTGTATGGAAATACAAAAAACCTCGAATAGCCAAAGCAATCTTGAAGAAGAATGGAACTGGAGGAATTAACCTGCCAGATTTCAGGCTCTACTACAAAGCCACAGTCATCAAGACAGTATGGTACTGGCATAAAGACAGAAATATAGATCAATGGAACAAAATAGAAAGCCCAGAGATAAATCCATGCACCTATGGACACCTTATCTTTGACAAAGGAGGCAAGAATATAAAATGGAGAAAAGACAGTCTCTTTAACAAATGATGCTGGGAAAACTGGTCAGCCACTTGTAAAAGAATGAAACTAGAACACTTCCTAACACCATACACAAAATAAACTCAAAATGGATTAGAGAGCTGATTGTAAGACCAGATTCTATAAAACTCCTAGAGGAGAACGTAGGCAAAACACTCTCCGACATAAATCACAGCAGGATCCTCCAAGACCCACCTCCCAGAATATTGGAAATAAAAGCAAAAATAAACAAATGGGACCTAATTAAAATCAAAAGCTTCTGCACAGCAAAGGAAACTGTAAGCAAGGTGAAAGGACAGCCTTCAGAATGGGAGAAAATAATAGCAAATGAAGCAACTGATAAAAGATTAATCTCCAAAATATACAAGCAGCTCCTGCAGCTCAATTCCAGAAGAATAAATGACCCAATCAAAAAATGGGCCAAAGAACTAAACAGACATTTCTCCAAAGAAGACATAAAGATGGCTAACAAACACATGAAAAAATGCTCAACATCCCTCATAATCAGAGAGATGCAAATCAAAACCACAATGAGATACCATTTCACACCAGTCAGAATGGCTGCTATCCAAAAGTCTACATGCAATAAATGCTGGAGAGGATGTGGAGAGAAAGGAACCCTCTTACACTGTTGGTGGGAATGCAAACTAGTACAGCCACTATGGAGAACAGTGTGGAGATTCCTCAAAAAACTGGAAATAGAACTGCCATATGATCCAGCAATCGCACTCCTGGGCATACACACCGAGGTAACCAGAACTGAAAGAAACACATGTACTCCAATGTTCATTGCAGCACTGTTTATAATGGCGAGGATATGGAAGCAACCTAGATGTCCATCTGCAGATGAATGGATAAGAAAGCTTTGGTACATATACACAATGGAGTATTTTTCAGCCATCAAAAAGAATGCATTTGAATCAGTTCTAATGAGGTGGATGAAATTGGAGCCTATTATACAGAGTGAATCAGCCTGAAAGAAAAACATCAATACAGTATACTAACGCATATATATGGAATTTAGAAAGATGGTAACCTTAACCCTGTATACGAGACTGTAAAAGAGACACGGGTGTATAGAAGAGTCTTTGGGACTCTATGGGAGAGGGTGAAGGTGGGATGATTTGAGAGAATGGCATTGTAGCATGTATATTTTCATATGTGAAATGAATCACCAGTCCAGGTTCAACGCATGATACAGGATGCTTCGGGCTTGTGCACGGGGATGACCTGGAGGGAGGATATGGGGAAGAGGGAGGTGGGAGGGGGGTTCAAGAAAGGGAACACATGTATACCCGGGGCGGATTCATGTTAATGTATGGCAAAACCAACCAATATATTAATGTAAGGTAATTTGACTCCGATATAAAATAAAATTAAATAAACAAAACAAAACAAAAAAGGCATAATTCTTTGGCACAGTGGTAAAGAATCTGCCTGCCAATGCAAGTGTCGTGGGTTTGATCACTGATCCAGGAAGATCCCCTGGAGAAAGACACTGCAACCTGCTCCAGTATTCTTGCCTGGGAAATCCCATGGACAGAGGAGCCTGGCAGGCTATATTCCATGGGGTTTAAAAAGGGTCGAACACAACTGAGTAAGACTAAACAATAACATAGTGACATAGAATCATATAATCATTATGTCACAATTTCACCACCCTAAAAGTTCTGTGTTCTGCTAATGCATCCCTTCCCACCTCACACCCTCATACCAGCCCCTGGCCACCACTGGTCTTTTTACTGCCTACATAGTTTTACCTCTTCAAGAATGTCATATAGTTGGAATCATATAGTATATAACCTATTAACATTGGCTACTTTCACTAAGTAATATGCACTGAAGCTTCCTCTGTGTTGCTTCATGGCTTGACAGAGTGCTGTATAATATTCCATTTTGGGGTATATTACAGTATCTACCTATTGAAGGACATCTTGGTTGCTTTCAAGTTTTGACAATTAGGAATGAAGCTTCTATAGACGTCTTTGTACAGCATGGACAGAAGTTTTCAGCCCCTTGGGGTAAATACCAAGAGAAGTAGGATTTCTAGGTTTTATGGTGAGAGTATGTTTAGTTATCTAGGAGACTACCAAACCGTCTTCCTAGTAGCTGCAGCATTACATTTCCAACTGGGCTGTATGATAATTCCAGTTGTTCCACATCCTCACAAGCATTTGGTGCTATCAGTATTCTGAAATTTGGTTAGTAGTCTGAATTTGATTCTGATAATATATAGTGGTATCTCATTGTTTTCTAAATTTGCATTTCTCTGATGATGTATGAAGTGGAGCTTCTTTTCATTTTATGTCCCGTCTCTATCTTCTTTGTTGAAGTGTCAGTTCATGTCTTTACATCATTTTTTAAACTGGATTGTTTATTTTCTTACTCTCAAGTTTTAAACATTCTTCATATGCTTCAGATAATAGTTCTTTATAAGATCTGTCTTTTGCAAATATTGTCTCCAAGCCTATGTCTTGTTGTCTCATTCTCTTGATATTGTCATTAAAATAGAAGAGATTTTACTTTTAATGACATTTGCTGCTGCTGCTATGTTGCTTCAGTCATGTCCAACTCTTCATGACCCCATGGGCTGCAGCCTACCAGGCTCCTCTGTCCATGGGATTTTACAGGCAAGAATACTGGGGTGGGTTGCCATTGCCTTCTCATTAATGACACCTAACTTATCAGTTATTTCTCTCCAGGATCGTGCCTTTGGTCTTGTGTCTAATAAGTTGTTAACACACACAAGATCATCTAGGTTTTCTGTGATATTATAATCTATGAGTTTTTTAGTTTTACTTTTTACATCTAGGTCTATGATGCATTTTGAGTTAATTTTTGTGATGGATGCAAGGTATCTGTCTGGATTCATTTCTTCTGTATGTGGATGTCTAGTTGTTCCAGTACCGTTTCTTGAAAAGACTCTTTGTCCACTGCATTATTTTTGCTTCTTCATCAAGATACAGTTCAGTTCAGTTGCTCAGTCGTGTCCAACTCTTTGCAACACCATGAATCACAGCACGCCAGGCCTCCCTGTCCATCACCAATTCCCGGAGTTCTCTCAAACTCTCGTCCATCAAGTCAGTGATGCCATCCAGCCATCTCACTCTCTATCGTCCCCTTCTCCTCCTGCCCCCAATTCCTCCCAGCATCAGAGTCTTTTCCAGTGAGTCAACTCTTCGCATGAGGTGGCTAAAGTATTAGAGTTTCAGCTTTAGCATCAGTCCTTCCAATGAACACCCAGGACTGATCTCTTTTAGAATGGACTGGTTGGATCTCCTTGTAGTCCAAGGGACTCTCAAGAGTCTTCTCCAACATTAGCTGACTACATTTATGGGAGTCTATTTTGGGGCTTTCTATTCTATTTATCTATTTGTCTATTCTTTTCACCAATACCATATTGATTTAATTACTCTAGCTTTATGGTAAGCCTTGAAATCAGATTGTGTCAGTTCTACAACTTTATTCTTCTTTAATATTGAGTTAGCTATGTTGGGTCTTTTGCCTCTCTAGATAAACTTTAAAATCATTTTGTTGACATCAACAAAATAATTAGCTGGAATTTTTAATTATACTTAAGTGAATCTATAGATAATCTTGGGAAGAACTGTCATCTCAACACTTGGACACTTCCTGTCTATGAATATGGAATGTCTCCATTTATTTAGTTCATCTTTGATTTCATTCATCAGTTTCATAGCTTATCTCATGTCGATTTATACATTTTATTAAATTTATACCTAAATGTTTTGGATGATGCTAAGAGATGGGAATACCAGACCACCTGACCTGCCTTTTGAGAAAACTATATGCAGGTCAGGAAGCAACAGTTAAAACTGGACATGGAACAACAGCCTGGTTCCAAATAGGAAAAGGAATATGTCAAGGCTGTATATTGTCACCCTGCTTATTCAACTTATATGCAGAGTACATCATGAGGAGCGCTGGGCTGGAAGAAGCACAAGCTAGAATCAAGATTGCCAGGAGAAATATCAATAACCTCAGATATGCAGATGACACCATCCTTATGGCAGAAAGTGAAGAGGAACTCAAAAGCCTCTTGATGAAAGTGAAAGAGGAGAGGGAAAAGGTTGGCTTGAAGCTCAACATTCAGAAAACAAAGATCATGGCATCTGGTCCCATCACTTCATGGGAAATAGATGGAAAAACAGTGGAAACTGTGTCAGACTTTATTTTTGGGGGCTCCAAAATCACTGCAGATGCTGATTGCAGCCAGGAAATCAAAAGACGCTTACTCTTTGGAAGGAAAGTTATGACCAACCTAGATAGTATATTAAAAAGCAGAGACATTACTTTGCCAACCAAGGTCCGTCTAGTAGAGGCTATGGTTTTTTCAGTGGTCATGTATGGATGTGAGAGTTGGACTGTGAAGAAAACTGATCGCCAAAGAATTGATGCTTTTGAACTGTGGTGTTGGAGAAGACTCTTGAGAGTCCCTTGAACTGCAAGGAGATCCAACCAGTCCATTCAAAAGGAGATCAGTCCTGGGTGTTCACTGGAAGGACTGATGCTAAAGCTGAAGCTCCAATACTTTGCCCACCTCATGCGAAGAGTTGACTCACTGGAAAAGACTGATGCTGGGAGGTATTGGACGAGGAGGAGAAGGCGATGACAGAGAATGAGATGGCTGGATGGCATCACCGACTCTGTGGACATGAGTTTGAGTGAACTCCGGGAGTTGGTGACGGACAGGGAGGTCTGATGTGCTGTGATTCATGGGGTCGCAAAGCGTCAGACACGACTGAGCAACTGAAGTGAACTGAATATAATAAGTATTGTGTTTTTAAGTTCAAATTCCATGTGTTCACTTCAGACACGTATGAAAATGATTGACTTTTGTTTATTTATATATTCTGAAACCTCCCTGTAATTGCTTATCGGTTCCTGGTGTTCTTTTGTTAAATCTTTCATATTTTCTATGTGGACAATTATCATTTCACTTGTGAACAAAACCATGATTTTTTTCCTTCCCAATATTTCCTCTTTTTTCAGTCTTAATGCTTTATCTAGAACTTCCAGTAAGATATTGAAAAGGAGTGGTGAAAGGGGACATCTTTTCCTGTTATGCAATCTTAGTAGGAAAGATTTTAGTTTTACACAATTAAATACTATATTAGCTGTAGGTTTATTGCAAATATTCTTTATCAAGTTGAAGTTCCCCCTCGAGTCCTAGTGTACTAAGAATTTTTATCATAAATGGGTGTTGGATTTTTTTCTGCAGCTATTGATATGATCTTTTGATTTTTCTATTTTAGTCTGTTCATGTGATGGATTACATTAATTGATTCTCACATATTGAAACTAAAGTCTTGCATACCTGGAACAAACCCCACATGGTCATAGGGTATAATTCTTTTTATACATTGCTTGATTTGATTTACTAATATTTTTTGAAGATTCTTCATTGATATACATGAGAGATATATTGATCTCTAGTTTTCTTGTAACATCTTTGTCTAGTTTTGATATTCTGGAAATATTGCCCTTGTAGCGTGAGTAAGGAATTATTACAGCTGTTTCTAGCCTCTGAGATTATGGAGAAATGTTAAAATTTCTCCCTTAAATGTTTGATAGATAGAATTCATAGTGAACCCATGTGGACCTGGATTTGGAAGGGCATTATTTATTCAATATATTTAATGAAGATAAGCCTATTGTCTATTTCTTCTTCTTTAAGTTTTGGCAAATTATGGCTTTCAAGGAAATGGTCCTTTCATCTACATTAACAAATGTCTGCTTATATTTTTCCTTTATTATGCATAGGATCTATGGAAAATGTCCCTTCTTTCATTTCTGATATTAGTGATTTGTCTTTTTTTCTACTCCAATTATTGTTTCTTTTCTTCTGATTATCTGGATTTAATTTGCTCTTATTTTTCCAGTTTCCTAAGGTGAACACATAAATAATTGATTTTTTTTTCTTTTCTGATACATGCATTCAATGCTGTAAATTTCCCAATAAGCACTGCTTTTGCTGCATCCCACAAATTTTCATAAGTTACATTTTCATTTTTAGTTCAAAATATCTTTTAATATCTCTTGGGATTTCTTTTTGGATTGATGTGTTATTTAGAAGCATGTTGCCTAATCTTTTCCATTTGGGGATTTCTCAGGTATCTTCTTGTTAATGACTTTGTAGTTTCATTCCACTATGGTCTGTCAGGAGATATTAAATAATCTCTACTGTTAATCACACCTGTTAAAGTGTGTTTTATAACCCAGAATATGTTCTGTTTTAGTGAATGTTCCACGTGTGTTCTTCTGTGGTTGGATGAAACAGTCTACAGATGGCAATCATACCCAGTTGACTGATGGTGCTGTTGAGTTAACCATGTCCTTACTGAAATTCTGCTGCTGGAATTTCTGTTTTCTGATGGAGGGGTGCTGACATCTTCAATGACACCACTGAAATCATATTTCTTGCTGAAGTTCTTTTGCATTTGCCTCAAACAGACACTTTTTAGGCACAGATGCAGTTGAGATTTTGATGTCATCTCGGATACTTGACCCCTTTATCATTACAGAATGCTCTTCTCTGATAACTTTACCTACTTTGAAATCTGCTCTTTCTGAAATTAATACAGCTCTTGCTGCTTTTATGGCAAGTGTCAGTATGGTGCCATTTTCTCCATCCATTTACTTCTTATCTATGTGTGTATTTACATTTAAAGTGTGTTATTTTTTTTTCAAGTCTACGTATAATTGTTCTTTTTTCTTGATTCACTCTGACAATCTCTGTCTTCTAATTGAAGCATTTAGATCATTGATGTTCAGAGTAATTACTAATATAGTTGAGTAAATATTTAGCATATTTATTACTCTCTTCTATTTATTGACCTTGCATTTTTTCCCTGTTTTTGCTCTTTTGGACTTTTGTTATTTTAATTAAGCATTTTATATGAATCCATGTTCACTCCTGTCCTAGCACTTTAGTTTTTTTGTTTTATTTTGTAACTTTTCTTTGTGTTTGCCCTAGAATTCTCAATATTCATTTGCAGTTAAATGAAGTTCAATTTCAAATAACACTATACTACTTCAGGGATTGTGTGAGTACCTTATAAAAATTAAATAATCTTAATTCCTCCCTATTCTCCTTTGTATCCCTGACATCATTCATTTCACTTATATATATAAGCATATGGATGTATGTATACATACACACAAGTACCTTTATATAATACATAAGCATATGCAATCAAATATATTACATTATTATGACTTTAAATAGTTGTCTGTTAAATCAATAAGAAAATGTAAAAGCTTTTTTTTTTTAGCTTCACTTATTCCTCCTTACTTTCTTTATGTAGATCCAAATTTCTGACCTATATTATATTCTCTGAAGAATCCTCTGAAACGTTTTTCTCTGTGTGCATTGTTTCTCGAGGTAACACTGCTTTGTGATGTCCATTTCCTGTGTCCATCACACACTGACTTCTGTAAGCACTGCAGTGTGTATACCTAATCGGAAGTTTGTTTTCCATGCATCATCATACAGTTGACCACTTTACTAACCTGCTCTTCCCCAGCTTTCCCCTTCTGGCAACCACTACTCTGTTCTCTGTGTTATGTGGTATTATGTGTTTCCTTTGTTTGGTTTGGGATGTTCATTTGCATTGTTATGTTTTTAATAGTTCACATATGAGTGAAATCACATGTTTTTTTTTTTTTTTTTTCTGTTTAACTTATTGCATTTACTATCATACCCTCAAGGTCCATCCGTGTTTTCAAAGATGGGAACATTTCATCTTTTTTTATGACTGACTAATAATCTGTGTGTGCATGCATGCCTCATGCATGTGTATAACTAATTCATGATTCCTCCTTCATTATTCCTCTATCACTGAAAGGCACATAAGTTGTTTCCATATCCAGGCTATTTAAGCAATGCTGGGATGAACATACCGGTTCATATATCTTTTTGAATTAGTGTTTTTGTGTTCTTTTGATAATTACCCAGAAGTGGAATAGCTGGATCATATGGTAGTTCTAGTCTTAAATTTTGTGTACCATAATGTGCACCAATTTACATTTCCACCAACAGTGTACGACTATTCCCTATTTTCTACGTTTGTCATTTCTTGATATATACATATAATGTGTACATATATGTATGTATATGTATATATATACATGTATTATGTTTCAGTTCAGTTCAGTTTAGTCGCTCAGTCGTGTCCGACTCTTTGCGACCCCGTTAATCACAGCACACCAGGCCTCCCTGTCCATCACCAACTCCCAGAGTTCACTCAAATTCACGTCCATCGAGTCGATGATGCCATCCAGCCATCTCATTCTTTGTCGTCCCCTTCTCCTCCTGCCCCCAATCCTTCCCATCATCAGAGTCTTTTCCAATGAGTCAACTCGTCCCATATATATATAAACTATATATAGCTTCTTTCGTGTGGCTGTTGAGTTTTCCCAGAATCATTTATATAATTTCCCAGATAAATCATTTATTTATCATGCTTTCTCCATTGCATGTTCTTTGCTCCTTTGTCATATATTAATAGCCCCTGTGTGTGGGTTTATTTCTAGGCTCTCAATTCTTTTCCAATTATCTGTGTCTTTTTCTGCCAATACCATGCTGCTTTACTAAAACTCTGTAGTATAATTAGAATTCTTTGAAATTTGGGAGTTTGATAAGGCCAGTGTTGTTCTTTATTCTCAGGATGGCTTGGGATAATTAGGGTATTTTATGGTTCGATATAAATTTAAGGAAGCTTTTGTTCTATTTCTGTGAAAAAATACCACTGGTATTTTGATAGGAATTGCATTGAGTCTATAACTTGTTTTAGATAATATAGACATTTTAACAATATTAATTCTTCTAATCCAGTAACATGAAATGTCTTTACATTTCTTTGTTTCATCTTCAATTTCTTTCAATAATGTCATGGTTTTTTTAGTGTTCTTTTCTTTTACTTCCTTGGCTATGTTTATTCTTAGGGTTTTGTTTTTTTTTTTTTGCAATTGTAAAAGAGACTTTTAAAAAATTTCTTTTACTAGTTCATTGTTTGTGTAAAGAAATGCAACAAAGTTTTATATATTGATTGTGTCCTGCAACTTTATTATATTTATTCTAATTAGTTTATTGGTTCTAAAAGGTTTTCTGTATAGAAAATCATTTTATCTGCAAAAGTGACAGTTTTACTTCCCTTCTAATGTGGATGTCTTTGTATTTTATATTTCTTTCTTATCTGATTGCTGTAAGTAGGCATTCCAATACTATGCTGAATAGAAGTGGCAAGAGTTGGCATCTTTATCTTGTCCCTGTCTTAGAGGGTAGCTTTCAGGTTTTCACCATTGAGTGTGATACTATCTGTGGATTTGTCATGTGTGGCCTTTATTATGTTGAGGTACATTCCTTCTATATCCATTTTATTGTGTTTTTATCATAAATGGTGTTGAATCTTGTCAAATGATTTTTCTGCAGATATTGAGATGATGTTATGATTTTATCTTTCATTTTCTTAACATTATATATCATGTTGATTTATTTGCAGATATTGAATATCTATCTTGAATTCCTGGAATAAATCCCACTTGATCTTGGTATATGATTTTTCAAATGTGTGGTTATATTTGGTTTGCTATTAATAATATTTTAGTAAGGAATCTGGCATCTATGTCCATAAAGATACTGTCCAGTAATTCTGTGTGTGTGTTCTCCCGGTCTGGTTTTGATATCAGAGTAACATTGGCCTCCTAGAATGAATGAGGAAGTGTTTCCCCCTCCTCTTCAATTTTTTTGGAAGACTGTGTAAAGGATGCTTTACATCACCTTTGAATGTCTGATAGAATTCACCCATGAAGCCATGTGGTCTTAGAGTTTAATTTGGCGAGAGGGTTTTGTTTACTGGTTCAACTTCCTTTATTGTGATCAGTCTATTCAGATTCTCTATTCATAATTCAGTCTTTTTGTTGTTGTTTAGTCATTAAGTCATGTTGACTCTTTGCAACCCCATGGACTGCAGCACACCAGGCTCCTCTATCCTTCATTATCTGTATTGGAATGTTTTGTTTTGTTTGTGTTTTTTTGTTGT
Source organism: Moschus berezovskii (assembly GCF_049115385.1). Classification (NCBI taxonomy): domain Eukaryota; kingdom Metazoa; phylum Chordata; class Mammalia; order Artiodactyla; family Moschidae; genus Moschus; species Moschus berezovskii. The sequence goes on from NC_142466.1 coordinate 10,023,391, forward strand.
TGTTGTTTTTTATTGGAGGCTAATTATTTTACAATATTATATTGGTTGGTTTTGCCATACATTGACATGAATCCACCCCGGGTGTACATGAGTATGATGGTAAGAATTTATGCATTTCTTCTAGGTTATGTATTCTGTTGACATATAGCTATCCATAGTATTCTCTTATAACCTTTTATGTGTTTCTGTGATTGTTTGTAATTTCTTCTCTTTCATTTCTGATTTATTTATCTGAGCACTCATTGTTTTTTTCTTGGTCAATCTACTAAGGTCTTACCAGTTTTATCTTTCCAAAGAACCAGTTCTTAGTTTGATCTTTCCTGTTGTCTTTAAGTCTTTATTTCATTTATTTACCTCACGTTCTTAATTATTTCCCTCCTTCTACTGGCTTTCATGCATTGGAGAAGGAAATGGCAACCCACTCCATTGTTCTTGCCTGGAGAATCCCAGGGACAAAGGAGCCTGGTGGGCTGCTGTCTATGGGGTTGCACAGAGTCAGACACAACTGAGGCAACTTAGCAGCAGCAGCGGTGGCAAAACTGGCTTTAGGCTTTATTTGTTCTTTTCCTAGTTCTTTTTGGTGCAGGGTTAAGTTGGTCATTTGAGACTTTTTCTTGTTCTTGAGATGAGCCTGTGTTTCTGTGAACTTCCCTGTAGTACTGCTTTTGCTGCATCCCACAGATCTCAGTGTGTTTCATTTTCATTTGTCTTCAGGTATTTTTCCATCGCCCAGTAGTTTTTCAATAGGATGTTATTTAGTCACCACCTATCTGTGATTTCCCCAGCTTTTAATTTGCAGTTGATTTCCAGTCTCATATCATCATGACTGTAAAAGATACTTGATATGATTCCATTCATTTAAAATTTAATTGAAACTTATTTTGTGTCCCAACATATGGTCTGTCCTTGAGAAAGTTTCATGTGCACTTGAGAAGAATTTGTATTCTGCTTCATCTGGATGGAATATTCTGTATAAATCTATTCTGTCCATGTTATCTAATGTTTCATTTAAGTACACGGTTTCCTCATTGACTTTCTGTCTAGAAGATCTATCCATTGACATAAGGACATAAGTAGAGTATTAACATTCCCTACTATTAAGGTGTTGTTATCAAATTTCTCCCTTTAGGACTGCTAATAGTTACTTCCTATATTTTAGTTCTCCTCTGTTAGGTGCTATATATTAATAACTGCTATGTCTTCTTGATGAATTAACCCCTTTAGCACTATATACTGTCAATCTTTCTCTCTTGTTACCTTTTTTAGCTTGGAGTCTACTTTGTCAGGTGAGTACGTTTATATCCACTTTCTTCTGACTGCTATTTGGTTGGAGCATCGTCCTCTACTCTTTCAATTTAAGCCCATGTTTGTCTTTAGAGCTGTAATGAGTCTCCTGTAGGCAACATATAGTTAGGTTTGTTTTTTAATCCATCCAGTTATTCTGTCTTTTGGTATATTCATTCTGTTTGCATTTAGGGTGATCACTAGTAAATGAGGATCTTATACTGTCTTCTTATCTTTTGTTTTCTGGTTGCTGTATATGTCTATTTTCATTTCCTTGTGTTTTTATCTACCATTTTAGTTTTGGGTTTTCATGATTTTTTTTTTCAGTCTCCTCTTTGTGTTTTGGGTCTATGCTTTAGATTTGTGGCTACCTTGAGGTTTGCATAAAATGTATCATAAATAAGATGCTAATGCTAACAGCAGAAAAAGGACCATTCTATCTTCATTTACCTATATTGATTCTGTTTTTTCTCTTCCCCTTTTGATTTCTGTTTTCTCAAATTATCCCTTTTGTTGTTTCCTTACTAAATTGAAGTAGCTATAGTTACTTTTACTGCTTTCATTCCTTTAACCTTTAGTCCATAACAATTTATTCTGATATAGAGCTGCATTGCTCTGATTCTATATGCCCATTTATCACCTTACCCAGAGTTTTGTGTAGTTAGGTCATTTCATTTCAGGTGGAAGACATCATTTTAACATTTCTTGTAAGACAGCCTAGAGTTGATTGGCCTAGAAACTTGCTCAGTTTCTCTTTGTCTGAGAAAGCCTTTATTTATCCTTCATGTGTGAATGAGAACTTTTCTCTATAAAGTATTCTTGCTTAACAGTTATTATCTTCTACTATTTTGATCATGTCATTCCACTATCTCTTGGCTTTAGTTTCTGCTGAACAATCTCCCGAGAGTCTAATGAGGGTAACTTTATGGGTTACCACCCATTTTTTCCTGGCTGCCTGTGACAGTTTTAATATACAGTGTCTTAGAAAACATCTTTTTGCATTTGTCTTGGAGAACATCTTTTTGTAATGAAGTACTGAACAAATTCTGAGATATAGTGGAGGACAGGGAAGTTTTACATGCTGCAGCCCATGGGGTCACAAAGAGTCGGACACAACTTAGCAACTGAACAACAACACATTAAGTATTCTTTAGCTTCACGGACTCGAATATCTAGTTCCTTCCTAATGTTTGGGAATTTCTTAACTATTATTTATTTCAATAAACTTCCTGTTCCCTTCTCTGTTCCTTCTCTGATATTCCCATTACCTTAACATTGCCTTTCCTAAAAGAGTCCAATTTTCCTCATTTTAACGTATCATTTCTAGATTTCTATCTTCAGGCTCACTAATTCTCTCTTCCACATGGTCTGCTCTGTGTCCTGTGCTCTCCCTATTGTGGTCCTCATCTCATTTATTGAGTTCTCCAGCTCCAGAATTAATTTGTTTCTTTTTCAGATTTCCAGTCTCCTTGGTAAAATACTTCTTCTCTTATTTTTAGTTCTGAGCTCATTGAACTTCCTTCCTGTGTTTCTGTACAAGTCACTGAGTTTCTTCATGACAGATATTTTGAATTCTCTATCAGTTCGATTGATTGCAGTATTCTATGACTGTAAGTTTGGTTTATGGAGAACTGTCATTTTGTTAATCTGTGTTACCTTGTTTTCTAAATAGTATTTGATGAGTTATTCCTTTGCCAGAACATGTAAAGTAGCAAATATCTTTCCTCTTTAGGTGAAGCTTTTTTTAACTACTCAATTTTAATGATTCAACATGTTAGTAATTATAGATCATTCTTTTGTTTTCCTTTGGGAGGGTGCTATGGAACAAGCTTTTGTTTGCACTTATGTGGGTTGCATGCATGCTAAGTCCCTTCAGTCATGTCTGATTCTTTGTGACCTATGGACGGTAGCCTGCCAAGTTCCTCTGTCCATGGGATTCTGCAGGCAAGAATCCTGGAGTGAGCTGCCATGCCCTCCTCCAGGGGAATCATCCCAACCCGAAGATTGAACTCATGCTCTTATGTCTCTTGCATTGACAGATGGTTTCTTTACCACTGGTGCCACCTGGGAAGCCCCAAAGTGTTAGTTGCTCAGTCATGTCCTACTCTCTGCAAGTGATGGACTAAGGCTCGCCAGACTCCTCTGTCCATATGATTCTCCAGGCAAGAATACTGGAGTGGGTTGCCATGCCCTCTTCCAGGGGACCGTCCAGACCCAGGAATCAAACCCAGGTCTCCTGCATTGCAGCCAGATTCCTTACCTTTACCACTTGAGCAACCAGGAAATCTACTATGTGATTTGCCTGTGGTTATATTTGAGTCTGCACTTGCTACTCTCTACCATCTCTGTCAGAGATGGTACCCTGTGCCCTTGTTTCCACTGCCTGTGCCTCTTGGGGTAGCTTGTGCCTTGCTGTTGCTGGCATTGCCACCTGGGGCACCTGGATTGTGGGCAGTTCTGCTGTGTCTGGGGTCTCCCGGTTCTCAGTCTCCACAGCAGCTGGTGGAGGAGGAGGTTGAAGGTGGGCCAGGATGCTGGGTGCCTTGGCCATATCTGGGATCATATATTTGCAGTCACTGCCATTGAGGGCAGGAAGCTGGAGTTGTGAGCACCTGTGTAGCTAGAGGGCTTCCCTGGTGACTCAGATGGTAAAGAATCTGCCTGCAATGCAGGAGACCTGGTTCAAGCCCTGGGTCAGGAAGGTCCCCTGGAGAAGGGAATAGCAACCCATTCCAGTATTCTTGCCTGGGAAGTCCCATGGCCAGAGGAGCCTGGCAAGCTGGGGCCACAGGATCTGCGGCTGCCGCAGGTAGCTGTGGTCACCATGGCAGCCAGGGGACCTGAGCCATGTGGGCAGAGTCCCCTGATGCTCCTGGGTTCTCTGGGGCTGTGGCTCAGCAGCTCTGGCATCACAAGCCCTGCCCCTACTGTTCCCCCAGCTCTGACTCCTCTAAGGGTTCCAATCCCCCCACATTTACACCGACAGATGTGTGCAGTTCTCTGGTATCCAGGTGCATTGCACAGAGGCACCTCTGTCAAGCTGTGGCTGTTTTGTTGGTTGTAGATGAATGGAAGAGGAGAGACCAAGGGAGCATCTCATGCCACCAAGGTGCTCACATTAGGGGCTTCCCAGGTGGCTCAGTGGTAAAGAATCCACCTGCAGTGCAGGAGACCTGGGTTTAATCCTTGAGTTGGGAAGATCCCCTGGAAAAGGCAATGGCAACCCACTCCAGTAGTCTTGTCTGGAGAATCCCATGGACAGAGGAGCCTGGCGGGCCCAGGTCCCTGGGGTCCACAAAGAGTCAGGCACAACTGAGTGTTTAACACTTTCACTTTCAACATTAAAAGAAAACAAAGATCATGGAATCTGGTCCCATCACTTCATGGGAAATAGATGGGGAAACAGTGGAAACAGTGTCAGACTTTATTTTGGGGGGCTCCAAAATCACTGCGGATGCTGATTGCAGCCATGAAATTAAAAGATGCTTACTCCTTGGAAGGAAAGTTATGACCAACCTAGATAGTATATTAAAAAGCAGAGACATTACTTTGACAAAAAAGGTCCATCTAGTCAAGGCTATGGTTTTACCAGTGGTCATGTATGGATGTGAGAGTTGGACTGTGAAGAAAGCTGATCGCCAAAGAATTAATGCTTTTAAACTGTGGTGTTGGAAAAGACTCTTGAGAGTCCCTTGGACTGCAAGGAGATCCAACTAGTCCATTCTAGAGGAGATCAATCCTGGGTGTTCATTGGAAGGACTGATGCTAAAGCTGAAACTGCAATACTTTGGCCACCTCATGCGACGAGTTGACTCACTGGAAAAGACTAATGCTGGGAAAGGTTGGGGGCGGGAGGAGAAGGGTATGACAGAGAATGAGATGGCTGGATGGCATCACCGACTCGATGGACATGAGTTTGAGTGAACCCGGGAGTCGGTGATGGACAAGGATGCCTGGTGTGCTGTGATTCATGGGGTCGCAAAGAGTCAGACACGACTGAGCGACTGAACTGAACTGAACTGAATCTCCTTTTGACATATGTCACAAGGCATGTCTACTGGCAACACATTTCCTCAATTTTTAAGAAACTTTACTATTTCTTCTCCATTTTTAAAGGGTAATTTTACAGATTTCTGGTTTGGTGAATTTTTTCCTCACAACAAATTAAATATCCCACTGTACTCTCTTTTCACTTGTTTATTTTCTAGTGAAAGTGTTAGTGGCTCAGTCATATCTGACTCTTCGTGACCCCATAAATTGTAGCCCGCCAGGTTCCTCTGAACATGGGATTCTCCAGGCAAGAATACTGGAGTGGGTTGCCATTCCCTTCTCCAGGGGATCTTCCCAACAAAAGGATTGAACCCTGGTCTCCCACATTGCAGGCAGATTCTTTACCATGGAGCCACCAGGGAAGACCATTAAGTTTCTAAGGAGAAATCAGATGTATGTTTTACCTTTGACTCTAAGTAATGTATTTTTCTCCCTCTGGCTTCTTTCAGAATATTCTGTCTTTGGTTTTCTGTACTTTGAAAATTAAATGCCTAGGTAAATTTTGTTGGCCTTTATATGCTTGGTATTCTCTGTGCCTCCTGGATCTGTGGTTTGGTGTCTTACTCAAGAGACACAAGAGACACAGGTTTGATCCCTGGATTTGCAAGATCCCCTATAGAAGTAAATGGCAATCCCCTCCAATAGTCTTGTCTGGGAAATTCCATGGACAGAGGAGCCTGGCAAGCTACAGTCAATGGAGTCTCAAAGAGTTGGACAAAACTGAGCATACAGACACACACTATTAATTGGGGTAAACTTTTCAGTCTTTCTTGTTTCAAAGCTTTCTTCTACCCCTTTTTATGTTTCTTCTATTTCTTCTATTCCCATTCTGAACGTATTATACCTTTCATAGTTGTCTCATAGTTGGATATTGTTTTCTTTCAAGCCTTTGTTCTCTTAGCTTTTCAGTTTTGTAAGGCTGTATTGATATATTCTTAAGTTCAGAGATTCTTTCCTCAACTATATCCCGTTTACTTATAAGCCCATCAAAAGCATTCTTCATTTCTGTTAAAGTGTTTTAATTCTTAGCATTTCTTTTTTATTTTTTCTTAGCATTCCATTCTCTTTGCTCACATGGCCCATCTGTTTTTGCACATGGTCTACTTTGTCAATTAGAGCCCTTTGCAAATTAATCAGAGTTGTTCTGGAAACCAGAAATTCTGTTTCAATTTTTAAACAACTGTTTTATGGCAAGTATAAAGTACCAGGAAGCATCCTAGCTGCTCAGAGTAAGTGATAAAGATATGTTGTGTACTCTGGAGATTTTAGTAAAGGAGACTGATTACCTCAGTTTTTTTCTGTCTTTTCACCTTAATTTGTAGGAATACAGACAAAGACCCTAGCAGCAGGGGAAAGTATGGCTTATATGTAGATTCAATTTGTTACATTTGTGCAGATTTAGGAGTGTGTGAGGAAATGATCTACATAAGAAGGAAAAAAAAAGCCAGGACGAAGGAGTGCGACTGAGCAGGAAGAACTGCCAGAGTGTCTGGATGGCCCTCAGTTAATCTGTTAAGCGTCTTAGATTGTTGGCACATGAGAATCACCTGGGTAAGATGTGCTTGGATATAAATATGAAATGGGAAAGTCACACTGGTATCACTCGACAGCGAATTTCCAAGTTCTTTAAAACCTCTTCCAACTACGCTATCTAGAGAACAGGGCATAAAAATGTTCACGATGCCAGTCTTGCTGACGTGTCATTCTACAAGAGACTGTTAGACGGCCTCTTGTTTCAGCCCAGATCACTGCTGTGATGACATGATAGACAAGCCCTCATCACTTTTTCTGTCTGCTAGACTGATTTTGTATTCAAAATACCTTATGTATCCTTCCCATATTTACTCCATCATGCACAATTTTTCCTTTAATAGTAGCCTTCTGCTTTCTTGCTGAGGACCTGCTGAGACGCGCTTATGCATAACAAAAAGATGCCCCAAGTTTTCCTCTCAAAACTATTTGCAGAACATTTAGCAAAATAGACCAAACTTTCTTGCAGTACATTCAAGATACTTGTGGATAAACAGACTACTCCCACCAGAGGAGAAAAGACTTGTTTCAAGCTGTCTAAAACTGTATGTTCCAATGTCAATTTTTCTCAGCCTGGCAGGCTGTGTAAATCACTTATTTCTAAAAATAAGTAGGATAAATTTGTTTAATATTATGTACATATTACACAGAAGAACAGCACAAAAAAGATCTCCATGACCATGATAATCACGATGGCGTGATCACTCACCTAGAGCCAGACATCTTGGAATGTGAAGTCAAGTGGGCCTTAGAAAGCATCACTACGAACAAAGCTAGTGGAGGTGATGGAGTTCCAGTTGAGCTATTTCAAATCCTGAAAGATGATGCTGTGAAAATGCTGCACTCAATATGCCAGCAAATTTGGAAAACTCAGCAGTGGCCACAGGACTGGAAAAGGTCAGTCTTCATCCCAATCCCAAAGAAAGGCAATGCCAAAGAATGCTCAAACTACTGCACAATTGCACTCATCTCACATGCTAGTAAAATCATGCTCAAAATTCTCTAAGCCAGGCTTCAGCAATATGTGAACCATGAACTTTCAGATGTTCAGGCAGGTTTTAGAAAAGGCAGAGGCACCAGAGATCAAATTGCCAACATCCGCTGGATCATGGAGACAGCAAGAGAGTTCCAGGAAAACAACTATGTCTGCTTCATTGACTATGCCAAAGCTTTTGACTGTGTGGATCACAATAAACTGTGGAAAATTCTGAAAGAGATGGGAATACCAGACCACCTGACCTGCCTGTTGAGAAACCTGTATGCAGGTCAGGAAGTAACAGTTAGAACTGGACATGGAACAACAAACTGATTCCAAATAGGAAAAGGAGTACGTCAAGGTTGCATATTGTCACCCTGTTTATTTAACTTATATGCAGAGTACATCATGAGGAATGCTGGGCTGGAAGAAGCACAAGCTGGAATCAAGATTGCTGGGAGAAATATCACTAACCTCAGATATGCAGATGACACCACCCTTATGGCAGAAAGTGAAGAGGAACTCAAAAGCCTCTTGATGAAAGTGAAAGAGGAGAGGGAAAAGGTTGGCTTGAAGCTCAACATTCAGAAAACTAAGATCGTGGCATCTGGTCCTATCACTTCATGGGAAATAGATGGAAAAACAGTGTCAGACTTTATTTTTGGGGGTTCCAAAATCACTGCGGATGCTGATTGCAGCCATGAAATTAAAAGATGCTTACTCCTTGGAAGGAAAGTTATGACCAACCTAGATAGCATATTAAAAAGCAGAGACATTACTTTGCCAACTAAGGTCCGTGTAGTCAAGGCTATGGTTTTTCCAGTGGTCATGTATGGATGTGAGAGTTGGACTGTGAAGAAAGCTGATCGCCGAAGAATTGATGCTTTTGAACTGTGGTGTTGGAGAAGAATCTTGAGAGTCCCTTGGACTGCAAGGAGATCCAACCAGTCCATTGTAAAGGTGATCAATCCTAGGTGTTCATTAGAAGGGTTGATGCTAAAGCTGAAACTGCAATACTTTGGCCACCTCATGTGACGAGTTGACTCACTGGAAAAGACTCTGATGCTGGGAAGGATTGGGGGCGGGAGTAGAAGGGGATGACGGAGAATGAGATGGCTGGATGGCATCACCGACTCGATGGACATGAGTTTGAGTGAACTCCAGGAGATGGTGATGGACATTGAGGCCTGGCATGCTGTGATTCATGGGGTCGCAAAGAGTTGGACACGACTGACTGAACTGAACTGAACTGAACTGAATACATTTCTAATTTAATGCAAGGCTGTCACCTATATCAATGATCAGACCAAGTCCAGTTGTATCCTTGAGAAACTGAGTCTGGAGTGGGTATTTATTTTTCAAATAAACGTTCAGGAATAAATATATATAATGAAAGTGAAAAGTGAAAGTGTTAGTGGCTCAGTCTTGTCTGACTCTTTTTGATCCCATGGATTGTAGCCTTCCAGGTTCCTCTGACCACAGAATTCTCCAGGCAAGAATATTGCAGGGGTTGCCACCCCCTTCTCCTTTCTGACTCAGGGATTGAACCTGGGTTTCCTGCATTGCAGGCAGATTCTTTACCTGAACTATTCTATCTGGTAGTTCAGAAGGTATAGTAGCAGATGAAATAAAAAAGAAAAAAAAAAAGAAAGCGAAGTCACTCAGACCTGTCCGACTCTTTGCGACCCCATGGACTGTAGCCTACCAGGTTCCTCTCTCCATGGGATTTTCTAGGCAAGGGTACTAGAGTGGGTTGCCATTCCCTTCTCCAGGGGATCTTCCCAACCCAGGGATTGAACCTGGGTCTCCCACATTGCAGGCTGACGCTTTACCACCTGAGCCACCAGGGACGCTTCAGAAATAAAACTTGAGAATAAATACCAAAGAACATTGTAGAAGGTAAAATATTAGGGAATGCCTCTTTATGGTTTTTAAATTGCTTTTTATTGGAGGATAATTGCTTTACAATGCTCTGTTAGTTTCTGTTATACAGCAAAATGAATCAGCTCTATGTATACATATATCCCCTCTTTTTTGGAGTTCCTTCCCATTTAGGTCTCCACAGAGAATTAAGTAGAGTTCCCTGTGCTGTACAGTAGGGAACTCACTAGTTATCTATTCAGTACATAGTATCAATAGTGTGTATATGTCAATCCCCATCTTCCAATTCACCCCCACCTTGGTATCCAAATATTTGTTCTTTATGCAGATCACCCACTTTTCGATAGCTCATTTCCTGATACATGAGGTCACTTTAGTATTAGACATGTATTAGGTAACTGAAACAAAGAATCATATGTGAAAAATACAATAACTCTCTGTAAGGCAACAGTTACCTAGAAGGTGTTCATGTCTCAGCCCTACATAGTTGGAACATCCTCATCCCAGAGTTCAGCGGAATTAAGTACTGCTATAGAATCATTAGAAAAATACAATAGAGAACAGACAAAGAAAGGTTGCCAAGTGGCATCATCTATGCCTGCCTAGTCCCAAATGCTAATCTTTATTTACTTTTTTGAATAATGATACAAACTATTACTGTGTCTTCAAGGTTATCATGAAAATGCACACTTGGAACCTCAGACCATAGAGGGAGCCCCAGAAAGAAAGAACACAAGAGTCTAGGGATGTCCTTAATATACCTTCACACCAGCACATCACAGGAATAATCAAACTCATTTGCCCTTGTCCCAGACTTAGAAGAGATAAGATTCATTAAAACAAAGACTACTCTGTGTTCTAATTAACACTAAAGCAAAGTGAGTCTCTCCAAAACTTAGTTTTCCTGTGTGTTTTGTGATCAGGGATTCTGACAGGTCAGGATGGATGGCTTTTCTCTGCTACATAATGGCTGGGGACATGCTTGGGAAGTTGGTGGTGGGAGGTGACTAGATGTCCAGGACTGAATATCTTTGACAGCATCTTTCTTCAAACATCTGAGGACACACAAGTGTAGCTTATATCTGGGACCTAACTTTAGGACCTGGCAAGCTCAGGGTAGTCAGGCATCTCATCTGGCATCTCATAAATCAAAAGGCAAGTGTCCCAAAAATACCAAGAAGAAGGCGCATGTCCTTTATTTTGTTAGCATTTCTTCTATTATGCCATCTCCATCTCCAGTCCCAGCCTGGCTTGGATTCAAGAAAGGGGACATAAACCCCACCCCTTGATGAAAAATGGTGTCAAAGAATTTACAGATGCATTTTAGAGCCAGCACAGTGGGTAAGCAGTCCATACCTGAGAAGCCAAGGGATTGCATCTTATGTCTTCTGAAGGGTGTCTTAATGGAGACATGGAGTTCTCTGTGGATAAAAGGAAAGAGGCAAGATTGTAAGTTTAGGACACAGTCCAGCAAAATGGCACTTCTAAATATTCCTGATGCCCATTAGAAATTACCATTGTATTTTTGTAATATGTGTGTATACTCACAAGAGATAAATATATAAAACCAACAGCATTAGCAAACACCTAGAGAAAGAATAAACATTAAACGTAACCTGAGGAAAACAGACTGGAGAATTTCAGGGAAGCAAGTGTATTTACTTCACTTAAACATAGGCATTGATAGCTGTGTGCTCAGTCATGTCTGACTCTTTGTGACCCTAAGGACTGTAGCCCGCCAGGCTCCTCTGTTCATGGGTGTTCTCCAGGCAAGAATACTGGAGTGGGTTGCCATGCCCTCCTCCAGGGGATCTTCTCAACTCAGGGACTGATCCCACGTATTTTATGTCTCCTGCATTGACAGGCGGGTTCTTTACCAGTAGTGCCACCTGGGAAGCCCCATATTTATGGACACACACATATATACGGATCCATAAACCCGCATAGTCATCAGTGTGTATGTATGTGCATATAGAGACAAAGCAATGAATAGGAGTTTGCAAAATAGAGAAACATATCCGTGTTTCATTTGATCCAGAATCAGGAATTATTTTATTATCAGTAAGGACTTTCGAAAATACTACTTTCATTATATACTAACTTGTGCATCTTTGTTCATTTCAGTAAAATTCCTATCATTATGTCTCTAAAGTATAATATGCAATGAAACAGTGAATATCTATTTCAGGGTTGAATACTTGCTCAACCAGGATTATGTCTCGCAGAAAAAAATGAAAACCACTGACCATTTTATTGCTAACGTCCTCTGATTTTGTGGTTGGAACAATTGGTTATACTGTACTTACATTAAGTAATATAGCACTTAGCAATTTTGCAAGATGCTCTTCTAGGCATTTGTATATATATTTAACCATGCTTTACAGTAGATACAAAATAATGGCATACCCAAGGAAAGGGGTGAATGTGTAGGTATGCAAGCTGCTACTGCTTCTGACACCCGCACCCAGCAAAGCAGATGAAGTTGTGTTCCTGGGATGTTTAAGGACTTTTAGAGTGCTTCCTACCAGCAGCATCTGGAGACCAATTACTGAACACTCTCCATAGGGGGCTTGCCACAGGGATTTAAATGGATGAATAATATATAAACTGTCTGCCTTCCCACTGAGAAAGATTGAAGCAGCTTCTGAGAGAAATAGCCTATTGGAGTTGAACTAAAAATGACATAATTCGAAAGTGGAACTAAAGTCTTTTGTGTTTGCATATGTTACTGGTTGTAAGGTTGCACTGTGTGTGTGTGTTAGTCACTTGGTTGTGTCCAAGTCTTTGCGACCCTATAGACCGTAGCCTGCCGGGCTCCTCTGTCCATGGGATTCTCCAGGCAACAATACTGAAGTGGGTTGCCATTCCCTCCTCCAGGGGATCTTCCCGACCCAGAGGTGGAGACCAGGTCTCCTGCATGGCAGACGGATACTTTACTATCTGAGCTACTAGCAAAGCAGAGATGTAATGGGGTGGGGTGGACAACATCATGAGTCTGGAATAGAAAGAATGGAAAGTAAAACTGAACTCCGAGTTCAAACCTAAAAAACGGGTTTATGTAAGAATTTATAATAAGAAATTAGTGGAAGAAATGGGCAGCATTTGAAAGCCTGAAAGTATCCTAGAGTATTATATAGGGTATCTTACACCCTTCACAGTATATTCTGGAGGCCTGATGGACCTGCTGAGTTTCCTGGTAACAACTGCCTACAGAGGAGGCACTGGATTCGGGGGTTCATTCTCGTCTTCCTTGTCGCAGGCATCATGCACGGTGCATAATAATTAGAAATAACAGATACACCTACTGAGTTCATGGAGAATTGTTGCTCCAAGTTTACAAAGCAGAAAAGACAATGGCAACCCACTCCAGTGTTCTTGCCTGAAGAATCCCAGGGACGGGGGAGCCTGGCAGGCTGCCATCTATGGGGTCACAGAGTCGGACACGACTGAAGCTACTCAGCAGCAGCAGTTTACAATGAGATATTCAAATACATTGTCTCATTTAATTTTAAAAACAATTCCCTATGCTGTTTATAAAAACAATTCTTATGGTTCTTTTACCAGTAAGAAAACTACAATGCACAGAACCTGAGATTCTGTGTCAGGTCTGAGAAGTCCAGCAACTTTGGTGAGTCTCATAAGGAGACAAAATAGAGCCTGTCATATAGAGTGAAGTCAGTCAGAAAGAGAAAACAAATACCATACATCAATGTGTATATGTGGGATCTAGAAAATGGTACGGATGAACCTGTTATTAATAGCAGAGCCGGAATAGAGACGTAGACATAGAAGGATGTGCGAACCCAGGGAGGGCGGGGCGAATTGGGAGACTGGCATTGAATATATACACTACCCTGTGTAAAATACCTACTGGGAAACTGCTGCAAGCACGGGGAGCTCAGCCTGGCACTCCGTGATGACCTAACAGTGTGGGGTGGGGAGGGAGGCCCACGAAGGAGGGGCTGCGTATGTGTATGGCTGACCAACTGTGCTGTCAGCAGCAGAAACTTACACAACATTGTAAAGCAACTGTTTATATACTCCAATTGGAGTCATTACTCCTTTAAAAATAATCTACCTTTTATGGGTTTTCTGAAAGGATCGGATTATACAACAAAGCTGGTAAGATGCCTGAAGTGTATCATCTAAGAATTTAGTACCTCATTCATTCATAATATTTATGAAGCACTCAAGTTTCTCAGATGCCAGTCACTCTCATAGGAGCTAGAAATACAATTGTGAGTATGACAAGGGCCACTATGGGCCCCTACTAGCCTGAAACCTCATAAAAAACTTCCATGTGAGCTCAGTTAAGCTGCTGGAATTGCGTTTGATATGTGAGAAATCAAACGGGAAAAAATGTTAACATTAATCTGGAAACAGTTGAACGCAGATCTCTCAATTCCTAGAGTACTTTAGTACTCTTCTAATAATACTATAATATTCAGTTCAGTGGCCCAGTCGTGTCCAGCTCTCTGTGATGCCATGGACAGCAGTATGCCAGGCTTCCCTGTCCATCACCAACTCCTGGACCTTCCTCAAACTCACATCCATTGAGTTCATGATCCAAGCTCAACCCTGTCATTCCTCTTCTCCTCCTGCCCTCAATCTTTCCCAGCATCAGGGTCTTTTCAAATGAGTCAGTTTTTTTGCATCAGGTGCTAAAGTATTGGGGTTTCAGCTTCAGCATGAGTTCTTCCAAAGAATATTCAGGGCTGATTTCCTTTAGTATGAACTGGTTGGATCTCCTTGCAGTCCAAGGGACTCTCAAGAGTCTTCTCCAACACCACAGTTCAAAAGCATCAATTCTTTGGCGCTCAGCTTTCTTAATAGTCCAACACTCACATCCATACAACTACTGGAAAAACCATAGCTTTGACAACACAGATCTTTGTTGGCAAAGTAACGTCTCTACTTTTTAATGTGCTGTCTAGGTTGGTCATAACTTTTCCTCCAAGGAAGAAGCGTCTTCTAATTTCATGGCTGCAGTCAGCATCTGCAGTGATTTTCGAGCCCAAGAAAATACAGTCTGTCACAGTTTCCACTGTTTCCCCATCTATTTGCCATGAAGTGCTGGGACCAGATGCCATGATTTTAGTTTTCTGAATGTTGAGTTTTAAGCCAAATTTTTTCACTCTCCTCTTTCACTTTCATCTGGAGGCTCTTTAGTTCTTCTTCACTCTCTGCCATCAGTTCAGTTCAGTTCAGTCGCTCAGTCGTGTCCAACTCTCCGCGACCCCATGAATCACAGCACGCCAGGCCTCCCTGTCCATCACCAACTCCCGGAGTTCACTCAAACTCATGTCCACAGAGTTGGTGATGCCATCCAGCCATCTCATTCTCTGTCATCCCCTTCTCCTCCCGCCCCCAACCTTTCCCAGCATCAGAGTCTTTTCCAGTGAGTCAACTCATTGAATGAGGTGGCCAAAGTATTGCAGTTTCAGCTTTAGCATCAGTCTTTCCAATGAACACCCAGGACTGATCTCCTTTAGAATGGACTGGTTGGATCTCCTTGCAGTCCAAGGGACTCTCAAGAGTCTTCTCCAACACCACAGTTCAAAAGCATCAATTCTTCAGTGATCAGCTTTCTTCACCATAAGGGTGGTGTAATCTGCATATCTGAAGTTATTAATATTTCTTCCAGCAATCTTAATTCCATCATGTGCTTCATCCAGTCCAGCATTTCTCATGATGTACTCTGCATATAAGTTAAATAAGCAGGGTGACAATATACAGCCTTGACATACTCCTTTCCTAATTTGGAACCAGTCTGTTGTTCCATGTCCAGTTCTCACTGTTGCTTCTTGACCTGCATACAGATTTCTCAGGAGGCAGGAGAGGTGGCCTGGTATTCCCGTCTCTTTCAGAATTTTCTACAGTTTGTTGTGATCCACACAGTCAAAGGCTTTGGCATAGTCACTAAAACAAAAGTAGATGTTTTTCTGGAACTCTCTCACTTTTTTGATGATCCAACGGACGTTGGCAATTTGATCTCTGGTTCCTCTGCGTTTTCTAAATCCAGTTTGAACATCTGGAAGTCCACAGTTGACGTATTATTGAAGCCTGGCTTGGAGAATTTTGAGCATGACTTTACTAGTGTGTGAGATGAGTGCAGTTGTGCGGTAGTTTGAGCATTTTTTGGCATTGCCTTTCTATGGGATCAGAATGAAAACTGACATTTTCCATTCCTGTGGCCACTGAGTTTTCCAAATTTGCTGGTATATTGAGTGCAGCACTTTCACAGCATCAACTTTTAGGATTTGAAATAGCTCAGCTGGAATTCCATCACCTCCTCCAGCTTTGTTTTTAGTGATGCTTCCTAAGGTCCACTTGACCTCACATTCCCGGATGTTTGGCTCTAGGTGAGTGATCACGCCATCGTGGTTTTCAGGGTCATGAAGATCTTTTTTGTATAGTTCTTCTGTGTATTATTGCCACCTCTTCTCAATATCTTCTGCTTCTTTTAGGTCCCTACCATTTCTGTCATTTATTGTGCCCATTTCTGCATGAAATATTCCCTTGGTATCTCTAATTTTCTTGAAGAGATCTCTAGTCTTTCCAAATCTATTGTTTTTCTCTTTTTCTTTGCATTGATCGCTGAGGAAGGCTTTCTTATCTCTCCTTGCCATTCTTTGGAACTCTGCATTCAAATAGGTATATCTCTCCTCCTCTCCTTTGCCTTTCGCTTTTCTTCTTTTCACAGCTATTTGTAAGGCCTCCTCAGACAATCATTTTGCCTTTTCGAATTTTTTTTTTCTTGGGGATGATCTTGATCACTGCCTCCTGTACAATGTCACAAACCACTGTCAATAGTTCTTAGGCACTCTATCAGATCTAATCCCTTTACTCTATTTGTGACTTCCACTGTACGCAGTTTAGTTCATACCTGAATGGTCTAGTAGTTTTCCCTACTTTCTTCAATTTAAGTCTGAATTTTGCAATGAGGAGTTCATGATCTGGGTCACAGTCAGCTCCCAGCCTTGCTTTTGTTGACTGAATAGAGCATCTCTATCTTTGACTGCAAAGAATATAATCAATCTGATTTCGGTGTTGACATGTGTAGAGTCTTCTCTTGTGTTGTTGGAAGAGGGTGTTTGCTATGACCAGTGTATTCTCTTAGCAAAACTCTATTAGCCTTTGCCCTGATTCATTCTGTATTCCAAGGTCAAACTTGCCTGTTATTCCAGATGTTTCTTGACTTCCTACTTTTGCATTCCAGTCCTCTATAATGAAAAGAACAACTTTTTTGGGTGTTAGTTCCAGAAGGTCTTGTAGGTCTTTTAGAACCATTCAACTTCAGCTTCTTCAGCATTACTGGTTGGGGCATAGACTGGGATTAAGCGAACAGAGATCCCTCTATCATTTTTGAGATTGCATCCAAGTACTGCATTTCGGACTCTTTTGTTGACCATGGTGGCTACTCCATTTCCTCTAAGGGATTCCTGTCCGCAGTAGTAGATATAATGATCACCTGAGTTAAATTAATCCATTCCAGTCTATTTTAGTTTGCTGATTCCTAAAATGTTGATGTTCACTCTTGCCATTTCCTGTTTGACCACTACAATTTGCCTTGATTCATGGACCTAACATTCCAGGTTCCTATGCAGTACTGCTCTCTGCAGCATCAGACTTTACTTCCATCACCAGGCACATCCACAACGGGATGTTGTTTTTGCTTTGACTCTGTCTCTTCATTCTTTCTGGAGTCATTTCTCCACTGATCTCTCATAGCATATTGGGTACCCACCAACCTGGGGAGTTCATCTTTCTGTGTCCTATGTTTTTGCCTTCTCGTACTGTTCCTGGGGTTCTCAAGACAAGAATGCTGAAGTGGTTTGCCTTTCCCTTCTCCAGCAGACCACATTTTGTCAGAACTCTCCACCATGACCCGTCTGTCTTGGATGGCCCTACACAGCATGGCTCAGCTTCACTGAGTTAGACAAGACTGTGGTCCATGTGATCAGATTGGTTAGTTTTCTATGATTGTGGTTTTCAGCCTGTCTGCCTTCTGATGGAGAAGGATAAGAGGCTTATGGGAGCTTCCTGATGGGAGAGACTGACTGAGGGGGAAACTGGGTCTTGTTCTGATGGACAGGGCCATGCTCAGTAAATCTTTAATCCAATTTTTTCTTGATGTTTGGGGCTGTGTTCCCTCCCTGTTATTTGACCTGAGGCCAAATGATGGTGGAGGTAATGAAGATAAATCTGATCTCCTTCAAAAGGTCCCATGCAGCACTGCTGCACACAGAGTCCCCAACCCTGCAGCAGGCCACTGCTGATCCATGCCTCTGCCAGAGACTCCTGGCCACTCACGGGCAAGTCTGGGTCAGTCTCCTGTGGGGCCACTGCTCCTTTCTCCTGGGTCCTGGTGCATACAAGGTTCTGTCTGTGTCTCCAAGAGCCTGTTTTCCCAGTCCTGTGTAAGTTCTGGTGGCTCTACAGTGTGGTTAATGTGACCTCCTCCAAGAGGGCTGATGCCACACCCAGGTCTGCTGCACCCAGAGCCCCGGTGGCAGTCCACTCTTGACGTGCACCTCTGCAGGAGACACTCAGTTCTGTCAGCCTCTGTGGGGTCTCTGGCTCCTGGTACACACGAGGTTTGTTTGAGCCTCTGAGCATCTCTGGAGGGCATGGGGTTTGATTCTAACATTATTTCCTAAGAATTATCATTCACATATGATTAATTAAATCATTAAAGGCATGATTGCCTTCCATTTATGCTACACATATAGACTGTATGAATGGTCTATTTATCCATGGTCAGCCCTTCCATTTAGCCCTTATTTTATAATGATTTATTTAATGAGTCAAGCAAAAAAGGCAGGAGACAGATGCTGATGCAGTAAAGTAAAAATAATTACATTATTAATGGCTGATTTTAGTTTCCAAGGAAAATCACTTGGAGTAAAGTCTAGAGCTCACGGGGCTTCCCTCACTGGGTCAGAGGTAAACAATCCACCTGCCAAGGCAGGAGCCACAGATTAGATCCCTGGGTGATGAAGATCCCCTGAAGGAGTGTATGGCAACCCACTCCAGTATTCTTGCCTGGAGAATCCCATGAACAGACGAGCCTGGCAGGCTACAGTCACTGTGGTCACCGAGAGTCAGACACGGCTGAAATAACTTAGCACACACATACGCTAGTGCCCAGAACTAATACAGACCCTCTAGATTTGTCTGTCTGGGTTCTATACCAACTCTCAAGAATTAGATATATGTGATTTTATATAATACCTTCTTAAAGGTAGTTAGAAATGTTGAGATCAATGTTGAGACAGAAGAAAAGCCTATTGATACTTAATGAGAGAGCTTTCCAGCGTTAGCTCCTCTGTGATGGAAAATTTAAACGTGCAGTAGTAGCAAGAGTCCCTGTACATCCATTACTCTCAGCTTCAACCGTTATTAGCTCAAAGTCTCATCTATATTCTTATCCACTACTGCTGCTGCTAAGTCACTTCAGTTGTCTCCGACTCTGTGCAACCACATAGACAGCAGCCCACCAGGCTCCCCTGTCCCTGGGATTCTCCAGGCAAGAACACTGAAGTGGGTTTCCATTTCCTTCTCCAATGCATGAAAGTGAAAAGTGAAAGTGAAGTCGCTCAGTCGTGTCCAACTCTTAGCAACCCCATGGACTGCAGCCTACCAGGCTCCTCCGTCCATGGGATTTTCCAGGCAAGAGTACTGGAGAGGGGTGCCATTGCTTTCTCCCATTCTTATCCACTTCTCCCCCCATATTATTTTTAAACATATCCCAGACAGCATATAATCTTCTCTGTAAATATTTCAGTGTGTATCACTAAAGGAATAAGACTCAGAAAAGGTGTCACATTCAAAAGACGTCCATGATGATTCCCAGGGAGAGTGTTAGGAAGATAAGCAAAATGTGCCTCTTGCAAAAAGAACTAAAATAAAACACTAATTGTAACCACAGTGAGCAATTCCAATGCAAAATTAAATTCATAGAACTCACTTTTACGGATGAGTTCTTAAAAATTGGGAATTCAATATTCTCAAGGTGGAAAGACCAGCAATTTCAACAGGAACGCACACAAAATACTTTGTTGTGAAATGGCTTCTTCCTGCCTGTATTAGCTGTGTGGCACTGAGATGATTGTTTTCCTGTTCCCACCTTTTACCTGAATCTATGCTCCTCTGTGTAGATACAGCAAATCCTCCTGATGGGTTATTATTCCCCACTGGTGTTGATGATCTGAATTACAAAAGTATCTGAGACAAGAAATGAGAAATCTGGAGGCAGCCCAGAAGGAGAGCATCTCTGACTGCTCTCATGAGTATGATGCTTATTGTGATAATCGATCCCCAGACATAGATGTGAGAGCAGTGAGTACAAAGAAGATTTCTGCCCAGTTAGAGATAACTCATGCTGGAGCTTGGAAGATAGGGGGAAAAAAATTTTGAATTTTTAAAATATATCTATGTACATATAAGATAGATAGATATCCTTAGGTGGTGCTAGTGGTAAAGAACCTGCGTACCAATGCAGGAGACATAAGAGACACAGGTTCAACCCCTGGAGAAGGGAATGGCAACCCACTCCAGCATTCTGGCCTAGAGAATCCTATGGACAGAGAAGCCTGGTGGGCTACACTCCATGGGGGTCACAAAGAGTCAGACATGGCTAAAGAGACTTAGTATGCATGCATGCATCCTCTACTTTAAAGACTTTTAATTCCAATATTCTGGGAGGTGGGTCATGGAGGATCCTGCTGTGATTTATGTCAGAGAGTGTTTTGCCTACGTTCTCCTCTAGGAGTTTTATAGTTTCTGGTCTTACATTTAGCTCTCTAATCCATTTTGAGTTTATTTTGGTGTATGGTGTTAGGAAGTGTTCTAGTTTCATTCTTTTACAAGTGGCTGACCAGTTTTCCCAGCACCACTTGTTAAAGAGACTGTCTTTTTCCCATTTTATATTCTTGCCTCCTTTGTCAAAGATGAGGTGTACATAGGTGTGCGGATTTATCTCTGGGCTTTCTATTTTGTTCCATTGATCTATATTTCTGTCTTTATGCCAGTACCATACTGTCTTGATGACTGTGGCTTTGTAGTAGAGCCTGAAGTCCGGCAGGTTAATTCCCCCAGTTCCATTTTTCTTCCTCAAGATTGCTTTGGCTATTTGAGGTTTTTTGTATTTCCATACAAATTGTGAGATTATTTGTTCTAGTTCTGTGAAAAAGATCGTTGGAAGCTTGATAGGGATTGCATTGAATGTATAAATTACTTTGGGTAGTATACTCATTTTCACAATATTTATTCTTCCAATCCATAAGCATGGTATATTTCTCCATCTATTAGTGTCCTCTTTGATTGCTTTCAGTAGTGTTTTATAGTTTTCTATGTACAAGTCTTTTGTTTCCTTAGGTAGATATATTCCTAAGTATTTAATTCTTTTCGTTGCAACAGTGAATGGAATAGTTTCCTTAATTTCTCTTTCTATTTTCTCATTATTAGTGTATAGGAATGCAAGGGATTTCTGTGTGTTGATTTTATATCCTGCAACGTTACTGTAATCATTGATCGGCTCTAGTAGTTTTCTGGTAGAGTCTCTAGGGTTTTCTGTGTAGAGGATCATGTCATCAGCGAACAGTGAAAGTTTTACTTCTTCTTTTCCAATTTGGATTCCTTTTATGTCTTTTTCTGCTCTGATTGCTGTGGCCAAAACTTCCAGAACTATGTTGAATAGTAGTGGTGAGAGTGGGCACCCTTGTCTTGTTCCTGACTTTAGGGGAAATGCTTTCAGTTTTTCACCATTGAGGATAATGTTTGCTGTGGGCTTGTCATATATAGCTTTTATTATGTTGAGGTATGTCCCTTCTATTCCCACTTTCTGGAGAGTTTTTATCATAAATGGATGTTGAATTTTGTCGAAGGCTTTCTCTGCATCTATTGAGATAATCATATGATTTTTATTTTTCAGTTTGTTAATGTAGTGTATTACATTGATTGATTTGTGGATATAGAAGAATCTTTGCATTTCTGGGATAAAGCCCACTTGGTCATGATGTATGATCTTCTTAATGTGTTGTTGGATTCTGATTGCTAGAATTTTGTTAAGGATTTTTGCATCTATGTTCATCAGTGATATTGGCCTGTAGTTTTCTTTTTTTGTGGTACTTTACCAGGTTTTGGGATTAGGGTGATGGTGGCCTCATAGAATGAGTTTGGAAGGTTCCCTTCCTCAGCAATTTTCTGGAAGAGTTTGAGTAGAATAGGTGTTAGCTCTTCTCTAAATTTTGGGTAGAATTTGGCTGTGAAGTCGTCTGGACCTGGGCTTTTGTTTGCTGGAAGATTCCTGATTACAGCCTCTAGTTCCGTGCTTGTGATGGGTCTGTTCAGATTTTCTATTTCTTCCTTGTTCAATTTTGGAAAGTTGTACTTTTCTAGGAATTTGTCCATTTCTTCCAGGTTATTCATTTTATTGCCATATAATTGCTGATAGTATTCTCTAATAATCCTTTGTATTTCTGTGTTGTCAGTTGTGATCTCTCCATTTTCATTTCTAATTTTATTGATTTGGTTCTTCTCCCTTTGTTTCTTGATAAGTCTGGCAAATCAAAACCACAATGAGATACCATTTCACACCTGTCAGAATGGCTGCTATCCAAAAGTCTACATGCAATAAATGCTGGAGAGGATGTGGAGAGAAAGGAACCCTCTTACACTGTTGGTGGGAATGCAAACTAGTACAGCCACTATGGAGAACAGTGTGGAGATTCCTCAAAAAACTGGAAATAGAACTGCCATATGATCCAGCAATCGCACTCCTGGGCATACACACCGAGGAAACCAGAATTGAAAGAGACACATGTACTCCAATGTTCATTGCAGCACTGTTTATAATAGCCAGGACATGGAAGCAACCTAGATGTCCATCTGCAGATGAATGGATAAGAAAGCTTTGGTACATATACACAATGGAGTATTATTCAGCCATTAAAAAGAATACATTTGAATCAGTTCTAATGAGGTGGATGAAACTGGAGCCTATTATACAGAGTGAAGTAAGCCAGAAAGAAAAACACCAATACAGCATACTAACGCATATATATGGAATTTAGAAAGATGCAAATGATAACCCTGTATACGAGACAGCAAAAGAGACACAGATGTATAGATCAGTCTTTGGGACTCTGTGGGAGAGGGTGAGGGTGGGATGATTTGGGAGAATGTCATTGAAATATGTATGTTGTCATATGTGAAATGAATCACTAGTTCAGGGTCAATGCATGTTATAGGATGCTCGGGGCTGGCATGCGGGGATGACCCAGAGGGAGAATAAAGGGAGGAGGGAGGTGGGAGGGGGGTTCAGGAGGGGGAACTTATGTAAACCCGGGGCAAATTCATGTCAATGTATGGCAAAACCAACCAATATAATATTGTAAAATAATTTGCCTCCAATAAAAAATAAATTAATTACAAAAAAAAAAAAAAGACTTTTAAGACAGTTGAAATAGGAATGCAATTACTAATTATTAAGGGAAATGTTCTGTGTCAACCCCAATATAAAACAGGGGTTGCAGAAGTAACATGATGATGGCACTGGTGTCTCTCAAAAGAAATATGGAAAATGAAAGATGAAGATCTATGTGCTAGAGTAAGTGTTCCGATGTTAGAGCATTTGTCATTAGAGCATCCTACTCAAATTTGAGGAAAGTGAGTTTATTTTATTCTTTTTTTTTTCTTAATTTTAAAGAATATATTTCAAAATTTTTTATTAGAAAACTGAAATTTACAATGTGTTTGTATCACTCACTAAGTACATGGCATTTAAAAACAACATCATTACAGAAAGATAACAAAAATACAGTCTTAAAACCTATGGGATATGGAAAACATTATCCACTGAGGCCTTAAATGTTGTAGATTTTACATTAAAAGGAAAAGCAACGAGTATACAAGTATACAGCCAGTTTAAAAAGTTAGCAAAATAAACAGAATAGTCATAAAGAAAAGAAAGCAACCAATATATACCAGGTATTAATGCAATAAAAATAAAGGTAAATTTTATCTTATTCTAAAAGACCAAAATTTCATTCTTTTCTTTATTCTACAAATACCAACTGAGTGCTTATAACATCTCAGTCATGGTACTAATAATGTGGAAACACAGTCTATTCATTCACAAAGTTAACATTCTAGCTTTGCTTACATAATATATTCAATCATGGTGGTTATGTTTTTAACATTTTCTTTTTCTTAACCAGCAAAACCCTTTTATGAAATGAATGTTTTCGAGTCAGGTTCACCTAGAATAATCAAATGAATTTTAGATGGAAACCTAATATATAAAGTATATTAATGTGGTTTGACTTTTATAAATATTATATCTGAGTGCACAATTCTACTATTGACTTATAAAAGCAATCAATAACACCAAGGAGATTTTTCTGAAGAACAGAAAATAAAAGCAGAGGTTGTATGTAACAGACTTCTATCAACCTCAGAAATAGTTTTTCACTGTATGTTATTTTGGCTGCAGCCAAGTGGAGAGAGAGATGAATTTTTATACACATAATGGTCTTAAATGTCAT
This sequence comes from Moschus berezovskii, assembly GCF_049115385.1. Taxonomy (NCBI): domain Eukaryota; kingdom Metazoa; phylum Chordata; class Mammalia; order Artiodactyla; family Moschidae; genus Moschus; species Moschus berezovskii. Next base: position 10,047,661 of record NC_142466.1, read on the forward strand.
TTTTGTGTAAAAAATAAAAATCTGACAATTTGAAGAAACTTTTCAATGAATTTCTCAGTATAATTGAAAGTATACTAGCAAGAAATTTTGCATTTCAAATTCAAAAAATTCTAATTTATGTTTATAGTATAGTGGGATTTTTCAGAATTCAGTCTTTCAGGTGTAAAACTTTGTGTCATCTCTGATCTGCATCAACTGTGTGCAGCCATGGGAAAAATTATTCAGGTGGTCTGTGATTGATTTCCCTAATTCTAAAATGGAAGTGATAATACTACAGTTGTTTAAATGATCAAGTTAAATAATGATCAAATAATATATAAAATACTTACATATTACATGGGTCAGATGAAGTGTTCCATACAGAATATTTGTGATCTAATCCTACTTAATCCCTGGAGAAGGAAATGGCAGCCCACTCCAGTATCCTTGCCTGGAGGATCCTATGGACAGAGGAGCCTGGCAGGCTATGGTCCATGGGGTCACAAAGGGTAAGACAGGGCTGAGCACACACACAATCCTCCTGAATACAACAGAAGTCATGGTGGAGGGGAAGCAGCTCTGTAGACTCACTGAATCTTATTGTTTGATCATCGTGTGCTATGCACGTGCAAAGTGATGGTGACACAATGACAAAGAAGCAGACATTCCGTCAGGAGATGTGTGAGGCGAGAGGCATGCCAGGCAAGGGGAGGGCTTGTGTGATGAGACTGCTTGAGTCAAGAGACTGCCCAGAAGAACAGAGTGTAGTTTTCACTGTGACGATGGTAGAGGATAAGGGTTGTTGAATGGTCTGAAAGCAAGCATGATGCTGTACAGCTAAGCAGGGTCAGATCACCCAAGCTTTATAATCCATGTGAGGATTTGAAATTATTACCTCCTGGGACATTGGAAGCCATTGAAGTTTCACTGACAGTTGAATGATTTGGGCATTAGAATGATAATTTTCATTAAGCAAAAAATGAAAGCAGGATGGTCCTTTAGAAGGCTGCTTAATAACTAAGGAAAGCACTGAAAATATCTTGGACTAGACAGTAGCGGTGGAGCAGGAGAAAACAGACAGACATAATATTTTGGAGGTAGGACTGACAGGAACTTGAAAGTGACTGGCTGGGATAAATCATGGAAAGAGGAATCAGAGACTAGGATTTTCAAAGAAGATACTGAGCAAATAATTATGCCATTTTCCAAGATTGCTAGTGAAACTAGTTTGAAAAACAGTTTTTCCATTTCATATATGTGTGTGTGTGTAGTATCAATGGATGGAAAACATCAATTTTAATTACTTCAATAGAATCTTGCACAAGGCTGACAATCAGTAAGGAGAATTGGACTGAATGCAATAACATTGTTTGAGTTAACATGCCACTGTTTATTAAAACTTTGAGGATGGGTGAGATCATTTTGCAGGAATATTTGAAAGGAGATGACCTATGCAAAGCTTGGAGACCAAACAACATTTCAGGGTGGTTATGATGCAGAAAAAGCAAGCAAAGAAAATAAAAAAGGAATGACAACAGGAAAGAGAAAAACTAAGTATGTGAGAATTCACAAAAGTCAAAAGAAAACTATTTTCAGAAGAACGGCCAGCTAATGGTAAACCGCTCCCGAGACATCATACCCATAGCCCCTGAAACGCATCCACTGGACTTAATGACCTGGATGCAGTTTCAATGAGGGGTTGAATGTAGAATCTACCCTGTGATGGGTTGAACTCTCAATAGAAAGTGAGGGAAACAAGTGAATGGCTTATTTGAGGTGTTTTCTGTGAAAGGGGGACGTGTGAGAAAACTAGAGGAGATCACAGGGTCGGGGGGAGGTTCTGAGTCCTTGTTTCAGAGATTGGAGAGACCTGAGCAGCCAGAAGTGCTCCTGGGAAGGCTGAGCAGAAAAGCCAAGCTGAAGACATGGACGGGAGTGGGGATGAGGGAGGCAGCAAGAGGAGGCCTGTCTCAGAGCACGGGCAGGAGGCTGGCTTTAAGCAGGGGGAGAAGCATGATGAAAGCTGTCTGAGATTTGAGCACTTTCCTTGGGGGGAACAGTGTGAAGGAATGCTGAGGCTTGATTTTCTCTGTAAAGAAGAGAAGGTCAGCTGTTGTGAAGAAGAGCACACAGGGAAAGTTGAGTAACTGAATTCAGTGTTCTAAGGTACCTTTCAGACTGTTACTATTGAGAGTGGGAGACTGCTGAAGGAACAGCCTCAGAATCAAGAGAGCAGAGCGCAAGATGGCGAGCTATCTGTCTCCAGCGTCTTAAATTTTCTGTATACCATAATTAATTTGAAACCAGACACTGCTTATTATTTATTAACTAAGTTCCATAAATTAACTTTTTTAGTGTAATCCGAGACTTTTAGGATCCCTGACAAAGCCATGCACCACAACCACTTAAAAAGCTTGCTTCATAGACACCTGAGCACAGACAATTACTAAAACCCTGCCTCTCAAAACCTATTTTTAAAGTGGAATGTAGTTGCTTTACAACACTGTGTTACTTTCCCCTGAACAACAAAGTAAATTGGCTATATGTATAAATATCGGAGAAGGCAGTGGCTCCCCACTGCAGTCCTCTTGCCTGGAAAATCCCATGGATGGAGGAGCCTGGTGGGCTGCGGTCCATGGGGTCGTTAAGAGTCAGACATGACTGAGCAACTTCACTTTCACTTTTCCCTTTCATTCATTGGAGAAGGAAATGGCAACCCACTCCAGTGTTCTTGCCTGGAGAATCCCAGGGACAGGGGAGCCTGGTGGGCTGCTGTCTATGGGGTCGCACAGAGTCGGACACAACTGAAACAACTTAGCAGCAGCAGTATAAATATACCCCCTACCTCATGGATCTTCCTCCCACTCCTCTGGATCATCACAGAGCACGGAGCTAAGCCCCCTGCGAGGTTCCCACTAGCTATCTATTTTACACATGAAGTGAAAGTATTAGTCGCTCAGTCATGTACAACCCTTTGTGACTCCACAGACTGTAACCCACCGTGCTCCTCTGTCCACAGGATTTCCCAGACAAAATTCCTGGAGGGAAGCATGTGAGGCTCGCACACCCAAGTAGAGATGCTGACCAGGCAGATGGATGAATAGACTTGGGGTGTGGGAGAGGGTTCTCGGCTGAAGACCTTGGTACATGTATGGCTAGTGTTTAAAGACATAAGTAGGGATGATGACTTCCCTGATGGCTCATGAAGTAAAGAACCCACCTGGAATGCAGGAGACAAAGGTTCCATCCCTGGGTCAGGAAGATTCCCAGGAGGACGGCGTGGCAACCCACTCCAGTATTCTTACCTGGAGAATTCCATGGGCTGAGGAGCCTGGCAGGCTGTATAGTCCAAGGGGTCACAAAGGGTGAGACAAAACTGAGTGACTCAGCACGGCACACAGGGATGAGGGTGACCAAGAAGCAAGCTTAAATCAAAAATAAAAGAGAATAGAGGGGAAAGTCTGGGGTTGGGCAATGTTTAGAGGTCAGATAGGATGGAAGCAAAGAGAAAAGACAAAGAGTCACTTAGGGAGAAGCAAAACCAAGAGATTGGAGACTAATGAACCTAGAGGGAAAGTGTTTGACATTCACTTGTTACTCAACCATGTCATTAGTGTTGGAGTTCAAGGATGGAAAACTGTCCTCTGACTTTGGCAAAATGTGAGACGTGGGTAACCTTAGGTATTCCACTGGGCTGGTGAGAGTGGGAACTTGCTTGGAGGTAGAGCGGTATCAATAGCTAGTACTGATGACTTTTTTAGAGGAAATTTTGCTGTGAAAATGAGCTCTACACCTTCAATATAGTGGTATTGGTAGCAGTATAAAAACGTTTCAAAATTAGATGGTATTAAGACATGTTTAGCATACAGATGCAATGACTGGGAGAGGAAGAGATGTTGGTTGCAGAAGAGCAGTACTACGGGACCTTCTTCCAAAAGTAACAAGGGGGAGCATCCTGAGAAGAAATGGGGGGATGGAGGGCAGTCCACTCTCCTGTCTCTATGAGAAAAATCCGGTATACCCCTGCTCAGTCTGTGGAACTAATAGTGGGAAGATGGCAGGGTCCTCTTATGACGAGTTTTTTGTTTTTTTTTTTAATGAAAAAAGTAAGTTGAAGGGTGGAGGACTCAGTGGGCAAGCACTAGAGGTTTAAGGAAAAGAGAAAGTCTGAGATGATCTTCTCATTGAGAGGGTCTGGGGCAATAAGTTAGTGTCACCACTGTGGAAACACTATGGAGGTTTCTCTGAAAATTAAAAACAGAACTAAGGTATGATACTGCAGTTCCACTCCAGGGAAAATATCTGGAGAAAACCATAATTCAAAAGTATACATGGACTCCAGTGTTCATAGCAGCACTATTTACAATAGCCAAGACATAGAAGCAACCTAAATGTTCACTGACAGATGAATACATCAAGACAGTGTGGTACATATATACAATGAAATATTACTCAGCCATAAAAAAGAATGAAATAATGCTATTTGCAGCAACAAGCATGGACCCAGAGATTATCACTAAGTCAGAGAAAGGCACACACCATATGATCCCACTTACAAGTAGAATCTACAAAATGATACAAATGAAATTATTTACAAAGCAGAAATAGACTTACAGACATAGAAAGCAAGCTTATGGTTACCAAAGTGAAACGGTGGGGAAGAGGGATAAATTAGGATCTTCGGACTGACATATGCATACTGCTATATACAGAAGAAATAAGCAACGAGGTACTAATGTGGAGCACAAGGAACTATATTCGATATCTTGTGACAAACTATAGCGGGAAACAATCTGAAAAGAATTTATATATTAACAATGTGTTAACACCCGTGGTCATGTATGGATGTGAGAGTTGGACTGTGAAGAAAGCTGATCGCTGAAGAATTGATGCTTTTGAACTGTGGTGCTGGAGAAGACTCTTGAGAGTCCCTTGGACTGCAAGGAGATCCAACCAGTCCATTCTAAAGGAGATCAGTCCTGGGTGTTCATTGGAAGGACTGATGCTAAAGCTGAAACTCCAATACTTTGGCCACCTCATGAGATGAGTTGACTCACTGGAAAAGACTCTGATGCTTGGAGGGGTTGGGGGCGGGAGGAGATGGGGACGACAGAGAATGAGATGGCTGGATGGCATCACCGACTCGATGGACATGAGTTTGAGTGAACTCCGGGAGTTGGTAATGGACAGGGAGGCCTGGCGTGCTGTGATTCATGGGGTTGCAAAGAGTCGGACAGAACTGAGCGACTGAACTGAACTGAACTTCAGGTATAAAGAAAAGTAATTCATTTTTATATACATACATATTAAGTTATACATATATACTCAGTTATATATTTATATGTTAAATGATATATGTGTGTGTGTGTCTGTGTATATTAGTATATACAGGTATATGAATCACTCTGCTGTAGACCTGAAATTAACATATTATCAATCAACTATAAAAAGAAAGAAGGAAAGTGAATCTATCAAGTGAGGTCAGATTTCCTGGCAGTGATAAGCTAATAGGATTATAATTAGATGATGTCATTCCTAACCATTTCCATCCCAAATAAGAGATGACAAAGGGTCAGAAATAGTCCCACTTCTAAGCAGCTGCCAGGTATGCCCTCCCCACTCCATGATGAATCATGCCAGCTCTGATGGCCCTTAGACTTCCCAGAACTTCGGAATAATTCTTTATTTAGAAAGGCTAAAGGCTAAAAGTGGCTGAATTTTTTTTTTCTGGGCTCCAAAATCACTGCGGATGGTGATTGCAGCCATGAAATTAAAAGATGCTTGCTCCTTGGAAGGAAAGTTATGACCAACCTAGAGAACATATCAAAGGTCGTCTAGTCAAGGCTATGGTTTTTTCAGTGGTCATGTATGGATGTGAGAGTTGAACTATAAAGAAAGCTGAGTGCTGAAAAATTGATGCTTTTGAACCATGGTGTTGGAGAAGACTCTTGAGAGTCAATTGTACTGCAAGGAAATCCAACCAGTCCATCCTAAAGGAGATCAGTCCTGGGTGTTCATTGGAAGCACTGATGTTGAAGCTGAAACTCCAATACTTTGGCCACCTGATGCCAAGAGGTGAGTCATTGGGAAAGACCCTGATGCTGGGAAAAATTGAGGGCAGGAGGAGAAGGGGATGGCAGAAGATGAGATGGTTGGATGGCATCACCGACTCAATGGAAATGGGTTTGGTTGGACTCTGGGAGTTGGTGATGGACAGGGAGGCCTGGTGTGCTGCGGTTCATGGGGTCACAAAGACTCGAACACGACTGAGCGACTGAACTGAACTGAAAAGGGAATATCCATAATCTGCAAACTTTTCTTAGTATCCTCTGATAGAAAATATAGGGAACAGTAGAATCTATGGAGCTCCATTTCCTGAAATTTATTTCTCTTTTTCTTAATCTTAGACATAAGTCTAATTTAGAATGTGAGTAAGCTCCACTATAGTAAAACAGCAAATACTGTGTAAACTGATTCAAGATGACAGAATGAAGACCCCGAAGGCCAGGTTACTACCTAGTGAAGTCCCAGCTAGGCCATCTTCTGAATGATAAGCCACAGAAATGTGTTAAAGATCTGGGCTGCTGGATACAACAAATGAATCTTCTGGACTTTGCCGGTCACAGTATCACACAGAACAGTTAGCACCTCCTGTTGTAGGCACTGGATGAGGGATCTCTTTCTTAACTGAAGCATCAGGAACACTGGTTACCCTATTCACCATCCCTGGGTGAAAACAGCTACACATATGATGGAACCCATGAATAACAGGTCAGTGTTTGGAATTGTCATTTAGTCACTAAGTTGTATCTGTCTGTCTGTGAGCCTGGCAGGCTCCTCTGTCCATGAGATTCTCTAGGTAAGAATACTAGAGTGTGTAGCCATTCCCTTCTCTGGGGGATCTTCTTGACCCAGGGAACAAACCCATATTGCAGGCAGCTTCTTTACTATCTGATCCACCAGGGAAGCCCTCTGACACATGGTAGTGTATATATGTCAATCCCAATCTCCCAATTCATCTCACTGTGCCTTCCCCACCCAGGGAAGGAATGGAGAGTCAGGTGTAGAGAACAGACATGAGTTTTCACATCTCTCTCACTTCCCTAATCTGCAGATGATCCCTTTTAGTCCAGTATATTGCTTTTACGTTGCCAAACATCACCATGCATTTTGTTTTGAAATATCATAACTTTAAATGTGAATTCTTAAGTTCAGTTCAGTTGCTCAGTTGTGTCCAACTCTTTGCGACCCCATGCAATGCAGCACACCAGCCTCCCTGTCCATCACCAACTCCCAGAGTTTACTCAAACTCTTGTCCATTGAGTTGGTGATGCCATCCAAACATCTCATCCTCTGTCATCCCCTTCTCCTCCCACCGCCAATCTTTCCCAGCATCAGGGTCTTTTCAAACGAGTCAGTTCTTCACATGAGGTGGCCAAAGTATTGGAGTTTCAGCTTCAGCATCAGTCTTGGCAATGAATATTCAGGACTGATTTCCTTTAGGATGGACTGGTTGGATATCCTTGCAGTCCAAGAGTCTTACTCTCAAGAGTCTTCTCCAACACCACAGTTCAAAAGCATCAATTCTTTGGTGCTCAACTTTCTTTACAATCCAACTCTCAAATCCATACATGACCACTGGAAAAACCATAGCTCTGACTAGATGAACCTCTGTTGGCAAATTAATGGCTCTGCTTTTTAACAGGTTGGTCATAACTTTTCTTCCAAGGAGCAAGCATCTTTTAATTTCATGGCAGCAGTCACAATCTGCAGGGATTTTGCAGCCCCCCAAAATAAATTCTGTCACAACTTGCAGGCATTTATATTTGATTTTAATTCATGTTCACTAGTAAGAGGTAATCAATGTCAGAACATTTTGTATATAATATTTTTGCCTCCAATAAAAAATAAATTAATTACCAAAAAAAAATTATTAAAAAAAAAATAAATAAAGTGTATGAAACATTCAAAAAAAAAAAAGAAGAACTTTAGCCATGTAATCATAGTAAATGCCTAAGAAAAGAAAAAAAAAAACAGAAAGTAAAAGAATAAAAAAGAATTACAGTGAAAAAAAAAAAAGAGAATGTCAAATTTATTATTTAAAGAATGTCATATATACTCAGAGCTAATGATTATTTGATTTTATTTCTTTGGTTTAGAGTCTGGTAAATTTCCATATAAAGATTTCTCAATAGGTCTTAATATGTCTTGCAAATATATCTAAGTTTCAATCATTTTTCTGTTTCCTACTAACTCAAATATAAAGGATAATTTGAAAGATACAATAGGTTACTCTCCTCAACAGAAAGTATCTCAAAAACTCAAAAGTGCTACTTGGAAGCTTGGCTAAGGAAACTGACTAAAAGATATTAGTTTTTGTGTCAGAGAAAGGTTGTGTCTACAAAAAGGAAAGTACTTTCATTTGAAAGGACAGTTATATTGCACAACTGAGTTTTCTTTAGCAGAAATTATAGATTCTGTTTCTAAACTGATAAGCTGGGTGACCAGTGATCCCATCACTTACATGGTATCACTCTTAAGTGAGAAAAAAGTGGTGTATGGCTAGAAATTATTCATAACCTTAACTGAGACAAAAAAAAAAAAACCTGACCTCAGAGAAAACTTCCTGAAACAGTTCCACAACTCTTTCTCTTGGGTCCTTATCAGCAAGTTTCGCTCAATAGACAGTGGGTTCTGTGGTGCATTTTGATAAGCCCATACCCTCTGTTTAGAAAGCTTCCATAAAGTGTTGCTGGAAATACAGTTATTGGCTTAATCTTAGAACCTGTGCTATGGCTCTTAATAGCCTACTGGTCAATGAAGCCTCAATTAGAATACTCTTTCTTAGGGCAAAGCTATCTTTCCTTGCAACCTCCTCATTGTCCTTCTGACAAATTCTCACTCACCTTTTGAAGATTCAGCTTACTGTTTGGATCAAATTCCTCCCTTATTCTGAAATTCTTCCTTGTTAAAGTTTAGTTAAACTTAGTTAAACTTCCTTGTTAAACTTTAGTTTTCTCTGTATTTTTAACTTTTATATTCTGTATGTATGCAGGAAGTTATGTATTCCTAGCATAACTTTTTCACAGGGAAAATAGTTAAAATATCTTACCCTGTGGCTCAGTCAGTAAAGAAACCACTTGCAACGCAAGAGACCTGTCTTTTGTCCCTGGATCAGGAAGATCCCCTGGAGAAGAGAATGTCAACCAACTCCAGTATTCTTGCCTGAGAAATCCTATGGACAGAGGAGACTGGTGGGCTACAGTCCAAGGGAGTCACAAAAGAGTCAGACACAACTTATTGACTAAACCATCACCACTTATCCCAGAGAATCAAACCCTCTACTTTGTATAGAGCAAAGCCATACCACTTGTACAAAAACTGGAAGGTGAAAATAAAATTTGTTAACCATCTTCTCTTTTTTTCCGGCACTACTCAAAGCTCTGAAATATATTACCTTTTTAAGTTCTATAATATTCTTTAATGAAAGTATTTATAGCTTCATTTTATAGGAGTAAAAGCTTAGATTTAAGTAAATCAAACCAGATACCCAAGATATGAGTTTCAGGGATCAAGATACAGATGAAAGTTTGTTTTCCATATTCTAAATGTCATTTTCTTTTGACCACATAATATTGAGTTAAATAACAAAGTCTTTTCACAGAACCCTCTCGTTACACCTCACCCAGCACCACTCACAGAGGGTCCTGGGAACTAGGCAGCTGGGGACTGAAAACCAAAGAAGACAGACAAATCCCAAGAAACCCAGCTAATGGAAGGAGAGGCATCAAAGCTGAGGCCTAACAGGTGTTTACAGCAGAGCAGGTTAAGCATGCTTACATGCCCTAGAATAAGAACCAGAAACCAAGAAAAAGCTCTGATAGGATGGATCAACAACAAGGTCCTACTATCTAGCACAGGGAACTATATTCACTACCCTGTGATAAGTCATGATTGAAAAGATGTAAAAGAATATATATATATGTATAACGGAGTCACCTTGCTGTATATCAGAAATTAAGACAGTATTGTAAGTCAACTATACTTCTATATATATATATATATATTTGTGTGTCTGTTAAGTCGCTTCAGTCATATCCAACTCTTTGTGACCCAATGGACTGTATGTAACCCGCCATATATATCTAGATAGATGGATAGATAGATCTATATAAGATCTATCCATCAATCTAGGACTATATGAGAAAAGGCTATAACACAGGCAGAGGTAAGATAACAGGCAAAAGAGACTCAAAGAATGGTTGCTTAAATAAGAACATCTCAACTTAGCAACCAAGAGGTACAACTACTAACCCTCCCACACAAATGGTGATGCACCAAGGTCACAGTTCTCATGAGTTTAACACATTAAGAGGACATTATATACCTAAGACTGAAGGACAGTGCCTTAGTTTATTTTTTTTAAAAAGGTAGCCACATTTATTAAAAATGAAAGTTAACATAATAAACTAATGCTCCAAATATATGCTGTTCATGTAGAGGACACTTCAAAGAGAAGACATAATAGAGACTGCCTTGCAATAAGAAGTACAGACTCCTACAAATATGGAGAAGCAAAAGGACAAATCTAGTTTCCAAAAGACAGTTCACTGTACACATTTTACAGTTTTGTGTAAACTGTCTTAATATGAATAACACCACTTTTTTACCTGAGCAATTTTTCAACCAAAGAAAAATACCTTAAGTGATGTGCCATGCTAAGTCACTTCAGTTGTGTCCAATTCTTTGCGATCCCTTGTACTGTAGCCCGACAGGCTCCTCTATCCACGGGGATTTTCCAGACAAGAATACTGAAGTGGATCACCATGCACTCCTCCAAGGGATCTTCCCAACCCAGGGATCTAACCTAGGTCTCCTGCATTGCAGGCAAATGTGTTACATCTGAGCCACAGGGAAGCCCAACTTAAGTGATACTGAGTGTTAAACATACAGAAATAGACATACTGATTCTAATTAGGAATGTAATTATGCTACATTTTTATAATTCTTTATCCAGTGTCAAAATGATAGCATAGGGAAAGAATTATAGGTGGTGGGGGAGTGTGCATTAAGAATTTTGTTAGTGTTGCTTTCTAAATAGAATGGAACGAACAGATTATGAAGACTTGTATTTTTTAATGTTAAATTGGTGTAGTATGGTTTTATGTAAACTTATAAACTTGATCTACCCTTAATAGGCATCATTTGAAAGCAGACTGGAAACTAGTTTGTCTTAATTGTGTATTTCGGATCCTGTAAAATGAAATATGGCTATATTGTAGACAAAAAGGAAAGTTGAACTGTACATAGAATGAGAACCATTAGTTGGGAGGGAATTTTGTTTTCAGAAGGTAATTATGAGTTAATCATTTAAAACTGATTAAGTTTGACAAAAATCCTACATAAAATAAAAATGAAATCAATAAAATAAAAAAAGAATAGTTGCAAGGTCACTGGTCAAGGGGCAGAATGGTGGCTTGGACTGAACTTTGTACAGACAAAGTGTTTATCCAGCTCTGTACCCATTAAGGTTGAAGCGCAAAAGAAAAATCAACATCGGAAACAGTTACCATCAGCTGGTTAACGACACACTGTCTAGTTCAGTAAATAGAATTATCCACTTATGTGAGGTCTCCAAACCCTCTCTCAGGCCCTCTCCCTCTGCCACCATCTTTGGGTCCCCGTAACCTCAGGCCCCTCACCCCCGACAGGGTCTCTAGGGGACATGGTCTCCTGTGCGGTTCATCTAGCTCTCTATCATTTCCACTGCTGGGAAGATAAACAGAGCTTCAGATCCTGAAACTAGAGGGCAGATGGTGGGCAAACACCTTGAATCCTCTGTTTTTCAAATATTAATGTGCAGACAGACTACTCATCTAGGGGCATTTATTAAAAGGCAAATTCAAGAACAGTCTTTTGGACTCTGTGGGAGAGGGCGAGGGTGGGATGATTTGGGAGAATGGCATTGAAACATGTATATTATCATATGTGCAACGAATCACCAGTCCAGATTCGATGCATGATACAGGATGCTCGGGGCTGGTGCACTGGGATGACCCTGAGGGATGGGATGGGGAGGGAGGTGGGAGGGGGGTTCAAGATGGGGAACACATGTACACTCAGGGCAGATTCATGTCAATGTATGGCAAAACCAACACACTAATGTAAAGTAATTAGCCTCCAATTAAATTAAATAAATTTTAAAAAAATAAATAAAATAAACAGGTTGTAAACCAAAAATAAAAGGCAAATTCTGACCCGGTGGATCTGGACAGGAACCTGTGAGTCTGACCTTCTAAGCAGCTTTCAGGCGATGCCAAGGTGGCTGGTCTGTCTGAGAAGTAGAGATATTGAGAAAGACACTAATGAAAGAAACGGAGGAAAAGAGAACCCAATGGAGAGATAGCTTTTGTTCTTGGCTTGTAAGAATTAATAGTGTTAAAATGTCCCGTTTTTTAAGGAAGTTTCATCCTGTTTTCCATATAAAAGTACTGTTCAACCTAGCAGTCCCACTTCTAGGCAAAACTCTGAGGAAACCAAAACTAAGAAGAGACACTAGCACCGCAAGTGTTCGATCCAGCACTATTTACAACAGCTTGGACATGGAAGCAACCTGGATGTCTATCGACAGACGAGTGGATACAAAAATCATGGTACGTATATACAATCTAAGTATACACAGGAAGACTATTCAGCCATAAAAAGGAATGCATTTGTGTCAGTTCTAATGAGGTGGATGAACCTAGAGCCTATTGTACAGAGGGAAGTAAGTCAGAAAGAGAAAGACAAATGTTGTGTATTAACGCATATATATGGAATCTACTAATGAACCTGTTTGCAGGGCAGCAATGGAGATGCAGACATAGAGAACAGACTTGTGGACACGAGTGGTGGGGAAGGTGAGGATCAGATGAACAGAGAGTGTAGCAGGAAACATGTACACTACCGTATATAAAACAGATAGCCAGCGGGAATTTGCTATATGACTCAGGGAACTCAAAGTCAGAGGGTGGGAGAGAGGTTCAAGAGGGAGGCAGCATTTGTACACCTGTGGCTAATTCATGCTGATGCATGGCAGAAACCAAAGCAGTATTTCAAAGCAATTACCTTTCAATTAAAAACAAATAAATAAAAAAAAAACTGTCTATATTTTCCAAAGCCATCTATAGAGTCAAGGCAGCAATCAAATGCCAATTTTCACACAGAAATAGAAAGAAAATCCTAAGATTCATATGGAGCTAGCCACAAAAGACACTGAGTAGCCAAAGAAACCTTGAGCAAGACGAGCAAAGCTGAAGGCATAATGTGTTGGCACTTGTTCTCGGTCCACAGACCTCATAGCCATAATTTACTTAAATAAGCATAACCAGATGTAACTAATAAAGTTTTAATTTGCCTTAATTCTTAAGTTAGCTATTATCCCAAAACATATTAATATAAGACATGACTGAAGCAACTGAGCGTGCATGCATACACTATAGTAGCTGTAACTGCCAGAGCTGTCTTACCACATTATCTTAATATAATGACATATCTGGACACAGATACAATTGTAGTTCTGAAAGAAGCACCAGTCAGAGAATTAGCATCTTAAAAACAGCAAATAATATAAAAATTTCTAATTTCCAAATGACTAATAAGCCACCCACTTCTTATTAAAGAGTCTTATTAGTTAAAATGTATTTTATACATATAATGGATAAAGAGGTGTGTTATGTAAGTCAGCCACACAATATACCATAATGAATACCTTATAAACAGCATGTACATACTCCTTCCTGTTATTTACGCTCAGTTCAGTTCAGTGTTATTTACGCTAGTGACTTGTTAAAATATTTGTATCATAAATTACAGCTTTATGTCAGTCTCATGTAATGTGGGCTACTGTGTTAAACTCAATCAGAAACTTCTCACAACTCTAACTTGCCTATTACTAAATTGACTTCATTCAGATGTGCCTTTAAAAAACTCAGTATTATTTTATGGTTGTCTTATAGATTCAGGAACTACTGGGATAGAAAACAGACAGGTAAATTATTCCATTGCTTTGACAGTTTTCATGAGGCATCTCTTTACGATTTGAGTTTTAGTTTGGTTGGTTTACTCCAACATCAAGTGGTAATTAAAATAGACTTTGAGTAAAATTAGTTGTTTATCAAATCACAACTTAAAACCATGTTTAAGGACACTTTAGCTCATCTGGTTCACTCTTCATTTAAGGGATAATGAAAATTGGAAGTACGCCTTGAAGAAGCTGAGTTTTAGGGCAAGACAACTCTCTAAGTGCCATGACCGTGGACCGAGCTATGTGCACTGAAATGAGAAATGCCGAGTTTAGACAGGGCGACTTTTCCAGAAAGCAACGTGGTTCTATGAGGAGAAACAACCTGTCATGAAGACAAAAACAACTCTTGAGCACTTACATTGTGTTTAGAAGAACTCAATGTGCTTCCATGTTGATTGTTAGCCTCCTATGTTACAAACTAAAACTCTGGGAGAGGTTAACCTGCTTTCCCCAGAGCACAGTCAGAGTCTTCAGGGGGTCAGGACCAGCAGAGTCTCTCTGCTCTTTCAGTAGAGACCCAAGATTCATCCTCTTAGAGGAGTGGATTTCATGGAAAGCTTGTAAATATTGATGAGGTAATATAATGAACTAAACATTACAGAAATCCTAGGTAACCTTTTAGGGGATACCCAACCTCTAGGATCTAATGCCTGATGCTCCAAGATGGAACTGATATAATAATAATAACAGAAATAAAGTCCACAATACATGTAATGTGTTTGAATCATCTGAAACCACCCCCCACACCCTCCATTGTCTTCCAGGAAACTGACTCCTAGTACCAAAAGCTTGGGGACCACTGTTTTAAATGCTCAAAATTTCCAGGTACACAAATGGAATCAAGACCCACAAAAGACTGCTTGGATCACAAGGATAAGAGACTATGACATTAAAAGTTAAAACTCCTTAAACACATTGTCATGATGTGGCATTACTTTAACTTGTTTGCGAAGAGGTCATCAAAACTTAATACAACTGTTTCCCAAGAATGGCTATTTATTTAGTTCTTATTTATTTCCTAGTTTAACCTCAAGCAAAAGTAGTTGGCCAATAGCCTTTAAAGAAAATGTATGGAAACAAAAGTGAATCACAACAAACTGTGGAAAATTCTTAGAGATGAGAATATCAGACCATCTTACCTGTCTCCTGAGAAATCTATATGCTAGTCAAGAATTAACAGTTACAACCAGACATTAAACAATGGACTAGTTAAAAATTGCGTGAGGAGTATGACAAAGCTCTGTATTATCACCTTGATTATTTAACTTCTATGTAGAGTACATCATGTGAAATGCCATGCTGGGTGAATCACACACTGGAATTAAGATTGCTGGGAGAAATATCAACAACCTCAAATATGGAGATGACACCACTTTGATGGCAGAAAGTGAAGAGGAACTAAAGAGCCTCTTGATGAAAGTGAAAGAGTAGAGTGAAAAAGCTGGCTTAAAATTCAACATTCAAAACTCTAAGATTCTGGCATCTGGTCCCATTATTTCATGGTAAATAGAGAAAAGGTGGAAACAGTGACAGACTTTATTTTCTTGGGCTCAAAAATCACTGCAGATGGTAACTGCAGCCATGAAATTAAAAGACACTTGCTCCTTGGAAGAAAAGCTATGACAAACCTAGACAGCATATTAAAAAGCAGAGACATCACTTTGTTGACAAATGTCTGTATAGTCAAAGCTATGGTTTTTCCAGTAGTCATGTATGGATGTGAGATTTGGACCATGAAGAAGGCTGAGTGCTGAAGAACTGATGCTTTTGAGTTGTGATGTGAGAGAAGATTCTTGAGAGTCCCTTGGACTACAAAGAGATCAACCAGTTAATTCTGAAGGAAATCAGTCCTGAATATTCATTGGAAGGACTGATGCTGAAGCTGAAGCTCCAATACTTTGGCCCCTGAGGCAAAAAGCTGACTCATTGGAAAAGACCCTGATGCTGGGAAAGACTGAAGGCAAAGGAGAAGGGGATGACAGAAGATAAATGGTTAGATAGCATCACTGACTCAATGGACATAAATTAGAGCAGACTCCACGAGATAGTAAAGGACCTGGAAGCCTGGTATGCTGAAGTTCATAGGGTTGCAAAGAGTTGGATAGGACTTAGCAACTTAACAACAACAACAAAATGAAAGTAAAATATCCTATTAAACATTTAAAAGGGACCTAGCCCACACACTGCTTAAATAATCTAATTATAGCAAGAGAATCCACTTAGTTCATCATAACACTTACAGCTATTTACTTGAATCCACTCATCCTGATTTTGGTTCCTTCTTAATTTTTTCCAAGCAATTGACTGACCATAAAATGTTCCTCCTTAAATAATATTCCAATGACATTAACAATACAGCACCATGAGTTCTTAAAAGTTGATAAAGGATAAAGCTAACACCATCCTAGAATGCTATAAAATATCACAGGATGTAATTAAAAGAAAATAATATAGATAGCCATTCCCCTGTAACAGAACCCACTGTGTTTGAGTCAAAAAAGCAGTACAGAAAATGGTGGTGGGGGGGATGAAAGTGATGTTGTGGGAATGAAGGTGGCGATTTCTTTTTTCACATTTGAAATTTACATAGATAACTTAAAATTTCATAAAAATGAAATTGAAATCGAGCGACGCCCCTTTTTCCCCTTTTTTTGTAGGCAAGACCCTAGCCTCCTGACCTTCCCTGAGTCCCCAAAGGCAGATTCAAACCGTTGCTTAAACAAGGGCCAAGAAACCACCCGAGGCGAGTTTAAAGGGACCAGAGAATCTCAAGATTAGGAGACCACATGAAACCTCGGAGACACCCTAACCTTGTCACCAAGTCCACCCTTGTGAAGTATTTTTATAAAACTCCTCATCAAATCCTTCAGGGTGGGGACACACAGTTTTTCCAGGCAGGAACCCACTGCATCCCCCAGGCATGGCAAAGCAATAAAGCTATTTTTTTTCTACTTCACCCAAAATTCTGTCTCTGAGATTCAATTTGGCAATGGTGCACAGAGAAGCTGAGCTTTCAGCATCAGTTGTGGCACCCCAAGTAATGTTCCTTAAAGAACAAAAGATTTACCTAGAGTATATAGCATGCTTATAGAAGACCATGGGATATCATTGTTCAGCATTATTGACAGATACATAGACCATTAAGTCTTTTTTCAGAATGAATCCAAATATCCAATTAGGCTTCTGTTCATGGGGTCGCGGAGAGTCGGACACGACTGAGCGACTGAACTGAACTGAACTGAACTGAAGCCCAAGATTACAAACTACGCATCCATGCATATGTTCTGTGCTTCTGATTGGCACATTATACAATTTTTAATGTGTAGAATCAACACAGATATTTTAAGGACATTATGCACTGTTGTGGAATTCTCAGAAGTCTCAAAATGTCCCAGAAGTGAATTCAACTGTCTATACACAGGCACACTTTATCTGCATCTGTAGCTATAACACCAACAAAATGGTTTTCTAAACAGAAAACCACCAGCTTTAAGAGGCAGTTTTAATGAAGTGCTTGAGGCAAGAAAGACTGCCCCAGAGTGAGCAGGTGGCGTCCATGGAAAATTCTGTTGTCAAAGGGGAAACCGGTTCAAGGGCAACAGAGTCCAAGTGCAGACACAAATCTTGCAAAATCTCATCTATTGTATTCTTCTTGAAGTACTTTGCTGGCGGCTCAGACAGTCAAGAATCTACCTGCAATGCAGGAGAGCTGGGGTTAAATCCCTGTGCTGGGAAGACACCCTGAAGGAGGAAGCGGCAACCCACTCCAGTATTCTTACCTGGAGAATCCCATGGACAGAGGAACCTGGCAGGTTACAGTCCATGGGGTTGAAAAATAGGACACGACTAAGTGACTAATACTTTGACTTTCTTTCACCAAACTGAGGTTCTTAAACTTACATTGCACAGAATTCAAAAGGGAAAATAAAGGGGCATGATAAAGGCTATATTAAATAAAAGAAACATACAACATTATAGTTAAGATGAAGTAAGAAAAGCAAAAGAATTGCAATTATAAAACTTGCTCATCCCTTGTTGGTACTGATCTACTCAGAGAGATAAGTAATGCAGACCTTAATTTTCAAGCAGATCAAATTCTGTTGTTCTAACATATCCTGCTCATCAGCTCATTGCTCAACTAATCCAGGTCCTACACAGTTAAAACTTAATCATACTTTTCCTTGGAGTGCAGCACACATTTGCTGCCTGCAAAGTGTTCGACCTGTAGAACATACTTTGTGGAAGGGAGTTTGGAGGAAGGCGCCATCATATCCTCCCACATACCTGGGAGAAGGGCCAGAGATAGCTCTCCAGGCTTCCTTGAGAAAGACTGCTGTGTTATCAGGTTGACAACAAGATCCTTTCATTTTTAAAAAGATCTGCATATATTTCAGAAAGGCAGAGAAAGGATTTACAAGTTTTCTAAAGTATATGCTCTAAGAAAAGGAAGTGGAGAGAAGTCTTGTCCCTTATTTTCTACAGGGAGAATGACACTCTTACTTTTCACGTGCATTTGCCCATAAAATTACAACACACTGCACTCCACTCTGAGCTTGACACACACAATTCAAGTCACACCAACTGAAATAGTATTTTATCTCCTTTCTTGCAGCTTTCAAATGTGTATATCCCCACAGAGAATAGGGAAATTTGGGCATGACACCTGGATACAAAGTTAAGTTTAATAACTGAATTTATGCTTCTTTCATTTGCATTCTTTTTTCTTTTTTAATTCATCTTGCTAAATGAGAACTGGCATAAATTTTTGTCTGAGGACAATGCTGGTAATATGGATTTTGGGAAAGACAAGAAAGATGAAATTTTTTTTCTAAATGATTATAACATCATTTTCAAACTGTGCATTTTGGGTTTACAACTTATTTCCCATATCTCAAATGTATGAGGAACTTGAAAAATAATTTTATTACCATGAGCTGGTTACAGAAGACAATTACTAAATGACCACTCCAATGCTTTGTGTTGTGAATTCAAAATAATATACAGATAGGTAATTATTAGGACTTTCAATACTCAGACAGAGTGGCCACACTAGGTGTCATAACTTCAAGAAAACATTTGCAAAGATTCACTTTTTTTTCTCTAGGAGGAGACATCAGTTCAGTTCACTTCAGTTCAGTCGCTCAGTCGTGACCAACTCTTTGCGACCCCATGAATCACATCACGCCAGGCCTCCCTGTCCATCACCAACTCCCGGAGGTCACTCAAACTCATGTCCATCGAGTCGGTGATGCCATCCAGCCATCTCTTCTCTGTCGTCCCCTTCTCCTCCCACCCCCAATCCTTCACAGCATCAGAGTCTTTTCCAGTGAGTCAACTCGTTGTATGAGGTGGCCAAAGTATTGGAGTTTCAGCTTTAGCATCAGTCCTTCCAATGAACACCCAGGATCATTCTCCTTTAGAATGGACTGGATGGATCTCCTTGCAGTCCAAGGGACTCTCAAGAGTCTTCTCCAGCACCACAGTTCAAAAGCATCAATTCTTCGGCGAACAGCTTTCTTCACAGTCCAACTCTCACATCCATACATGACCACTGGAAAAACTGTAGCCTTGACTAGATGGACTTTTGTTGGCAAAGTAATGTCTCTGCTTTTTAATGTGCTATCTAGGTTGGTCATAACATTCCTTCCAAGGAGTAAGTGTCTTTTAATTTCATGGCTGCAATCAGCATCTGCAGTGATTTTGGAGCCTAAAAAAATAAAGTCTGACACTGTTTCCACTGTTTCCCCATCTATTTCTCATGAAGTGATGGGACCAGATGCCATGATCTTTGTTTTCTGAATGTTGAGCTTCAAGCCAAACTTTTCACTCTCCTCTTTCACTTTCATCAAGAGGCTTTTGAGTTCCTCTTCACTTTCTGCCATAAGGTTGGTGTCATCTGCATATCTGAGATTATTGATATTTCTCCCAGCAATCTTGATTCCAGTGTGTGCTTCTTCCAGCCCAGCATTCCTCATGATGTACTCTGCATATAAGTTAAATCAGCACTCAAGTTCAGGTTCACACAAATGGCTGGGCCAGACAATGGAAGGATTCAGTAACACAATGCAATTGCAGCAGGGATCACAGTTCCAGAGCCCTGCTTAAAACTACTTTATCAGCAAGTCTTGCTGACTCTACATCCGAAACATCCTAAATGCTCACCCATGAATCCCATCACTGTCACCATGCCAATCACATCTCTACCCTGGATGATGGGCAGAATCCTGGCCAAACTGTGCTTCCCCTTTTGCTCATCTGGTGACACTTGTGGTAAAGAATCTACCTGCAAATGCTGGAGATATAAGAGAGGTGGGTTTGATCCATGAGTTGGGAAGATCCCCTGTGAAGGGAATGGCAACCCACTCCAGTATTCTTGCCTGGAGAATGTGCAGAGGAGTTTGGTGGACTATGGTCCATGGGGTCATAAACAGCTGGACACAACTGAAGCGACTTAGCATGCAGTCGGTTCTCCACACAGCAGCCAGAAGCATCCAACAAGATTTTTTTTCTCTGCATTTCCCTGATTAAAGCCACCTCTGAACTTCAAACTGAACTGAAAACCGAAGCCCTCACGCTATCCCTTAAGCACTGCATTATCCAGCTCCTTCTCCTGCTCTGATCTCATCTGCTTCTACCTTCCTCACCATCAGTCAGGGGTCTTCTGGGTCCTCACATGAACCCAGCTTGCTCATCCTCTGGGGCCACTGCAAAAATGGGCTCCTCTCCAAGGGACATTCTTCCTGGAGAGCAAGGTGAGGCCATTCTCTCAGCTCTCAGCTTAATGGGAAATGGAATATGTCTTGCCATCAGTAAACAAAGGTTGTCACAGTCATCATTGATCGCAGCCACCGTGGATGGTGAGCTGGTCACCCCTGAGGGAATTCAGGAAGGAAAGAATACCTGCCCTCTATTAGTCATCTGACTGCAGCCACTCCCCATGGTGAGCCCTGAGGAACTCAGGGGTGAAAACACAGGACACTGACCCAAGACAGCTGAGGTGCATATCAAAGGAATTATTTCAGTGAGCCCAAACTCTTGCATCTTCCCATACACTGAAAAGCACTAAATTCCTTAACTTGGGATATCTGGGTTTTTTTTATTAATAATTATCTTTTAATGTTATGACCACCTGCCCTTTGTTGCAAAATGGTTACTTGAAATGCTGCCTCCCCAATTCCCACCGAATAAAGTAGTACTCTCAACTTTTAGGTTGTGAATAGTTTTTAAGTCCTCATTAATGATCACATCCCACTAGACAACTTCTCTGCTCACCCACCTAAAACAGTCATGACATCACTTTCACTCCACTGTTTTAACTTTCTGCCTGCCTATGATAATTGTATTTTTTGGTTTGTTGGTTAAATGATAAGATGTCTTACTAAACTGCAAGTTTCGTAAAGCAAGGCTTGTCTGTCTTGCTCTCCACCATTCCTCCAGCACCAAAAAAGTGCTCAATATGCAGTGTGTGCTCAATAAATATTTGCTATTTGAATGAAGAAATGAGGGGCATTATTGTAAGAGTTAAAAAAACACCTATGAATAGAGTAGCAAGTGGGTAATTATTGACCTGGTCCTGGAAGAAGTAATGAAAATTAAACCCAGAATTAAAATAGACATGGGAAGCAAAGGGTGTATGTGTGAGCTCTTCATTTTGTAAAAGCAATGCTACCTGGAAAACATTTCTGTGTGGGGCTGAAAACCGTAGCATGCATTTAGATACATGTTAATCAGGATGGCAGAGAAGCCCCATTGCCCTAAAGAACCTTGGAGAAGCAGTCTTCATGTTCAGTAAATAGTTAGTTGGTCACTGGTGGTCTCCAAGATGCTCTTTTCAGCAAAGTGAGGGGCAATCAGGACTGACTCACAACCAGTCCACACCAACATGACCTGGGCTGGGGTCCTTGCCTGTGTATTTGCAAAATCACCCCAGGCCACAAGCATGATTTCTGCTCATGGAGAAATGCTTAAGAAAAAAATAAAATGGAAGGAATAGTATAGAAAAATCCTTTGCGAAGAAATGTTGATGAAATAGACATACAGCAGCATTTCTCATTAATATTGAATGAGTTGGAGATATGACCTCTAAACAATGATAAGATGTAGATAATTGTCCTGGTGCTAAGTCCCTTCAGTTGTGTCCAACTCTTTGAGACGCCATGGACTGTAGCCCACCAGGTTCCTCTGTCCATGGGATTACCAGGCAAGAATACTGGAGTGGGCTGCCATTTCCTCCTCTAGGGGATCTTCCCCACCCAGGGATCCAACCCATGTCTCATGTCTCCTGCATTGGCAGGCAGGTTGTTTACCACTAGTGCCACATAGGAAGCCCAAGATGTAGACATACAAAGCTCTAATTGTCTTTCAAGTTAAACCAAACTTTGCTCACAAGCCTTCATCTATACTGAGGGACAAAAGTGTTATCTTGTCAGCTCAAAAAAACTCAGTTGCTTCTGGTTTTAAAAATAGTCATCTTCCAATGACAGCGCAGTAGCCACTACAGCTGGTCTCCCTGGTCATAGATGTGCCTCCACGTACTACCCTCACCAACCACGGGGGGCTAAGGAGCTCCTAGCTCTCAATTTGTGATAATTCATGGAGATATATTCATACATATATATATTTTTGTATTATGTTCTCTTGTCCACTAACACTGTGATATGCATGCAGAGAAATGTAATGTTTGCTTTAGTCACTTCAATGTACCCATTACTTTGACACATTGTTCTCATAGCAGATAATAGATTTTTACTAAAATTTTAACCTGACAAATGTGAAAGTCACTGTCTAATCATTAGTTAGGTACATAGCTATTTAGTGTCTAGGCAGCATCCAAGTTACATGATAGATTTGTTAAAAACACATTCCTGAATCCCAACTAGACCTACTGAATCAGAATTCCCAGGGACCCTCCCTGGAAGCACAGATATATTAATAACCAGCTTCCCATTTAAGCTAAGTGCAACATTTACTTAGAAATTCCCATTGGGTTTCAATTTTCATGGCTCCTCACATGTTGGACAAAGATCCATATAGTTGAAGCTATGCTTTTTCCAGTAGTCATGTACAGATGTGAGAGCTGGACCATAATACTGAAAGATGAAGAATTGATGCTTTTGAACTGTGGTGTTGGATAAGACTCTTGAGAGTTCCTTGGATTGCAAACCACTCAATCCTAAAGGAAATCAACCCTGAATATTCTTTGGAAGAACTGATGCTGAAACTGATGCTCCAATACTTTGGCCACCTGATGCAAAATGCTGACTCACTGGGAAGGACCCTGACTCTGGGAAAGATTGAAGGCAGGAGGAGAAGTGGGTGTCAGAGGCTGAAATGGTTGGATGGCATCACCGACTCAATAGACATTAGTTGAGCAAACTTCAGGAGACGGTGAAGGACAGGGAAGCCTGTGGTGCTGTAGTTCATAGGGTTGCAGAGTTGGACATGACTGAGTGACTTAACAACAACACATGTTGGAAATTACTCCCAAAGTCCTGTTTTGTATGATGCTTCCCTACAAATATCTTAGAAGGATTTTGTATTCCTTACGCAGATTTTTCTACTCTTCGTTCTCACTGAAAAGATTTAAAAATT
Organism: Moschus berezovskii; assembly: GCF_049115385.1. Classification (NCBI taxonomy): domain Eukaryota; kingdom Metazoa; phylum Chordata; class Mammalia; order Artiodactyla; family Moschidae; genus Moschus; species Moschus berezovskii. The sequence continues at coordinate 10,071,296 of NC_142466.1, forward strand.
ACATACGGAGAATTACATAAGGGAACAGTATGGTGGTCCCTCAAAAATTTAAAAACAAGATTGCTATATAATCAAACAATTCCACTTCCGAGTATGTAGCCCAAAGAATTAAAAGCAAGGTCTCAAAGAGATTGGTACACCCATGCTCATGGCAACATTTATCACAGTAGCCGAGTTGGAATTAGAACAAGTGATCACTGACAGAGGACTGGATAAACAAAATATGGTCTGTTCAGACAATGCAGTATCATCCAGCCTTTAAAAGAGAGAGGATTTTGATGTGCAATACAGTGTGGATGAACCTTGAGGACATTATGCTAAGTGACATAAGCTAGTCACAGAAGGACACATATGGTTCTCCTCATAGGAGGTAAAGGATAGTTAAATTCATAGACAGTCAAATAGTGATCGTCAGGGCTGAGGATGGGGAGTGGTGGGCTGCTGTTTGAAGGGTATAGGCCTCATTTTCCAAGATGAAAAAGTTCTAAAGATTGGTTGCACTGCATCACAAGTATACTTATCACTAAAGAACTGTATACTTAAAATGTCTAAGATTGTTCATTGAATGTTCTGTATATTTTACCTGAACTGAAATCATCAAAGAAAATTACATTAGGGTCATACAACCCTCATCTTTAGTTTCAGGGCTGAAACTCTTTTCAGCTCTCCATACAGTGGCTGATAAGAAATAGGAGTTTATATAATTATAAAAGATACGTGCACCCCTATCTTCATAACAGCACTGTTTACAACAGCCAAGACACGGAAGCAACCTAAATGTCCACTGACAGATGAATGGATAAAGAAGCTGCGGTGCACACGTTCAGTGGAATATACTCAGTCACCAGAAGAACAGAAGAGTGCCATTTGCAGCAACACGGGTGGATCCAGAGATGAGCACACTAAGAGAAGTCAGAAAGAGACAAGTGCTCCATGATATTACTTATACGTGGACTCTAAAATGTGCCACAAATGAACCTATTACGGAAACCAAAACGTACTCACAGATGAACAGACTTGTTGGTGCCAAGGGGTGGAGGGTGGGGGAGGGATGGACAGGGAGTTTGGGATTAGCAGAGGCAAGCTACTATATAGACAGTGGATAAGAAAAAGGTCCTCATGTACAGCACAGGGAACTATATACAATATCCTGTGACAAGCCATGATGGAAAAGAATCTTAAAAAAGAGTGTTTGCTTTTTGTGTAACTGACTCACTTTGCTGTACAGAAGAAATGAAACACAGCATTAAAAATCAGCTATGCCTCAATAAACTTTAAAGAAAAAGAAAGAGTCGTTTAACCTTTGCTTTCACATTAGAAGCATCACATGCGCCAATCATAACTTCAACAACAAAATTTTGGTTAAAACTTTGATCTTTTGAGATTCACCAGTCACCTATTCATAGACTCAAACAGAGGCTGTGTTTGCAGGAATATGAAGGTTAATGCTATTCCTTTTTTAACCCGTTAAAAACTGGTGCAACCGGGAAAGTCATTGTAAAATGAGTTCATAGGGTTCTCATTTATTCTCTATTAATGGCTTTCACTGTCCATAAATATTTTACCACCTGCTCAACCTGGAATTTAAAAAGATAAATCCTCTGCCTTTTAGTTTGTAGAACATATATATATTCTTTTCAGAGTCAGGGCATTGGCAATTGTGTGGGTGACTCAAACAGAATGAATCAACTCTCCATCATAGCTGAAATGACTGCTGTACCAAAACAACTTGTTTTTAGTATTTGCTACTGAGATTAGAAATTTCTGAGGGCAAATGGATTATAGAGGGTTTTTTAATATCAATTTTTATTAATAACAAAATCAATTTCCAGGCTGAAGCAGATAGAGGAAAATGTGAAAAAGTTAAATCCACAACTTATCTAAATCCCTACTTTTCACAACCATTTTCGTCTTCCTATTGACCTAAATGTATGCCAAGGTTATAGTGAAAGGCTTCGTGTGTGTGTGTGTGTGTGTGTGTGACTCTTTGGATAGTAGCCCGCCAGGCTCCTCAGTCCATGGAATTTCCCAGGCAAGAATACTGAAGTGGGTTGCCATTTCCTCTCCAGGGGATCTTCCCAACCCAGGAACTGAACCTGTGTTTCCTGCATTGCAAGTCGATACTTTACCCACTATAGTCATAAATCCTATAGGTGATTCCTAGAGGCGTCTACAGTTGTTGAATTTTCCAGAATAGTTTCAATGTCAAATATTGTTCCATGATATATTCATAAAATCTTTATAAGACTATGAATATTGATTTTTTTAATCATAAAATTTGAGTCACCAAAGAGATCCTGGAGATTTATTAATAATTTCTAACCCACAGGATCACAAAATCTGGGAAACTGGTAAGAAACAGAAAGAACTCGATCACTTTTTAATCTATTTCCTTTCTTAATTCTTACAGAAACATTTCAGAAATACCTAAAAATTAGCAAGTCAAAGTGAAGAAGTTGAAGCAAAAGTTCCTGGGTAAATAATTTGGCCTTAAATGAGATATGTGTGGGCCTGATTTAATGAATTCTTAAGCATCTCCTGTGTTTTAGGAAAAGAGCATATATTGTTGTTTTCTAACCTGTACTGAGAAAATGCAAGATTTTCCTGATTTTCTGAAAATCTGAGGAAGTACAACATAATACAGGTTATGTGTCATTTCTGGAGAGTCCAAAGCTTACTTGCTCTCTTGCTCTCCACCCTCTTCTCTTTGTTAATTACACTGATTCATGTCTTCCTCAGGACGTCTTTGATTCTTTGGTCTGATTTTCAGGTCAGATATTCATCCATGAAACACATTTTAAAATCTATAACTCATTAGAACTTCTCATAGGTCAGCTTTTAAAGTGATTAGCTAAAAAGTGATTTAAAAATCCATATAAAAATAAACAGTCACTGTATGAGAGGATAACCTAATAGGAGATGAAGTGACTAAGGTGCATTCACTCTGCTCTGCTTCTTAGGTTTCAAACACACTATTGCATTATCTTAGAAGTGAGTTTGTGTGCAGCAAAAAAAAAAAATGTCATAGTCTCCAGTGTTTATTTTCATGTATGCAAATTTAAGATGTTAGGAAAGGCCATGGAGACTACCAGTGACCAACTAATTATTTATTGAACATAAAGACTACTTCTCCAAGGTTCTTTAGGACAATGGGGCTTCTGTGCCATCCTGATTAGCACGTGTCTAAATGCACGTTACGTTCTTCAGCCCCGCACACAAATGTTTTCCAGGTACTGTTGCTCTTACAGCATGAACAGCTCACACATGCATCCTTTGCTTCCCATGTCTATTTTAATTCTGGGTTTAATTTTCATTACTTCTTCCAGGACCAGGTCATTACCCACTCGCTACTCCATCCATGGTTGTTTTTTTAACTCTTCCAACAATGCCCCTCATTTGGTCACTCAAACAGCAAATATTATTGAGCACACACTGCATACTGAGCACTATTCTGGCACTGGAGGAGTGGTGGAGAACAGGACAGACAATGGCCTTCACAGTCCATGGTGAAGAACCTACGTTGTTGTTGTTTAGTCACTCAGTCGTGTCCGACTCTTTGCAACCCCGTGGACTGTCTGCCAAACTCCTCAGTCCAGGGATTCTCCAGGCATGAATACTGCAGTGGGTTGACATTTCCTTCTCCAGGGGATCTTCCCAGCCCAGGGATCGATCCCATGTCTCATGCATTGGCAGGCAGATTCTTTACCGTCTGAGTCACCTGGGAAGCCCAAGAACCTACAGTCCCACCTGAAACTCAGGGTCAGTTACGGTGAAATATATGAGCAGGAACTAGGGCCTCTCAAAACTTCATGATTCAATCATGTATTTTAGGACAAACACAGACACACATACTTTACTGACTCCTCCGAAGAAAAAAATTTTTTGAAAAAGGCCACTTTCCTTATAGCAGTGACAAATAAGCAGAAATGCCATAGGTTCTACCAAAAACAAGGAGCAACAGAGCTCAGAATAAAGTTGTGCATAACTACTTTCCCTAACTAGTAGCTGACCAAACTTCTTGAAGGTCAATGTGGAAAATGTATTACTAACAGTATTTGTGCCATATCACCAGTAAATGCATTAACCATTAATGAAAAATGAATGTTTTCTTTGTCCTTTCTTCCTCTCCCCAAGCTTTTTCTATGAATTGCATGGTCTCTTCCATTTAAAAAGATATATTGGCTCTCTGTCTTGATCTGTATTTCATTTAACTTGAATAATTATGGCTATATTTAAACTAATATTTAAAGAAGCACTGGGTGAAATAGATCTAATTTGACTTGGGTTCCTTGCCAGTCTTAGATTGTCAAATATCTCCACTGCTTTTTCCCTCTGCTCTTTTTTTTTTCCCCCTGTTTGGTAAAGTGATTTTTATATGGTTCAGTACTTGATGACCTGTCAAGCAAAGTAATAAATTTAAGAACTTTAGGAAATGTCACAGCTAGAAAATAGAAACTTCACTCTAATAGTCCTCCTAAATTATGATGTTATCACAAGAACATCAAGGGTAAGACTTCTCCTTGAACCAAACTTTTCAGTGAAAAGATTAGCTGATAATTACAGTGTGAACTCGTAAAGACTTAAGTTATAACCCTTTAGAGAAATATTTCACTTTTAAAGTGACCTGTTACTAGAAGACCTCAAAGAGACTGCAGGTTCAATTCCAGACCACTGCAACAAAGCAAACATCTCACAATAAAGCCAGTTACAAAGGTTTTGGCTTCTTAGTGCATATAAAAGTTACGTTTACACTATTGTCTAGTAAGTGTGTGATAGCATTATATATTTTTTAAATAGCCTGCACCTTAATCAAAAAATATTTCACTGCTAACCATTATCTAAGCCTTCAGCAAACTGTAATTTTTTGCTGGCAGAGGGTTTGAAATGTTCCAGGGACTACCAAAATGTGGCACAAAGTAAAACAACGCAACTGAAAAAATGGCAAAAACAGACTTCCTCCACGCACGGTTGCCACAAACCTTCAGTTTGTAAATAAATAAATAAAAATGGAAAATCTGAAAAGCATCACAAAGCAAAATACAATAAAATTAATGATGTGTGTCTATTAATAGTAATGTTTTACGCATAGAGTATTATTAATCTAAAGTGATATAAAAAAGATCATCGCATTTAAACTCTACAAAAACCCAGTGTGGCAGGCTGTGTGATTCTCATTTGTGATGAAGAATCTAATAGTACAAGAAGTCAAGGTCAGTGTCCCAACGCCACAGCAAGGACCAGCACACACATCTCTTAATACTGTTTCCTTCCTCACGTGGCCAGGCTACATTCTCAGTTGCATTACACCCTGCATTTCTGAAATAATTATAGTGGGTATAGAGAGGGAGCAATTTTTTTTCATTTTAATTCTGTTTTTTTTTTCTTTTTATACACAGTCCTCTCTGGACTATTGTTCATGGAAATTACTCTGAATACCAATAAACTGAATTATTACTTACAACCATTTAGTATCAAGTAGGGCCTTTCCTGATATTCTTAGTCAGTAAAGAATCTGCCTGCAATGCAGGAGATCGCCTGCCAATGTAGGAGACCCTGGTTTGATCCCTGGGTCAGGAAGATCCCCTGGAGAAGGAATTGGCAACCCACTCAAGTATGCTTGCCTGGGAAATCCCATGGACATAGGAGCCTGGTGGGCTACAGGCCATGAGGTCGCAAGAGTCAGACATAACTTAATGACTAAACCACCACCACCAATATAAAATAAACTGCATTCTGTGAACACTGCATGTGTGCTTAGTCGTTCAGTAGTGTCCGACTCTTTGTGACCCCATGGACTGTAGCCTGCCAGGCACCTCTGTCCGTGGAATTCTCCAGGCAAGAATACTAGGGTGGGCCGACACACCCGCCTCCAGGGGATCTTCCTGATCCACAGGTTGAACTTGAGTCTCCTGCACTGCAGACAGATTCTTTACCATCTGAGCCACCAGGAAACCCCTTTTGTGAACATTATCCTCCCTAAATGCAGGGGGTTTGCTGTTGTTGTTAAGACATTATTTACCTAGAACAATTTTACATTCACGGCATAACTGAGGGAAAGGTACAGATTTGCCATGGGTCCTCTAGCCCATAAACATCCATGGCATCTCCTAAAATCAACATCCTCCACCAGGTGATACACTTGTTACAACTGATGAACCAAACTGGCATGTGGTCATCACTCAAAGACCCCTCAACCCCTAATCTTTTTACTGTCCCCTGACTTGCCTGTTACAGAATGTCCTCTAGTTGGAATCATTTGGTATATACATTTTCAGATTGCCTTCTTTCACTTAGTCATATGTGTTGAAGTTTCCTCCATGTATTTTCATGGTTTGATAGCTCATTTCTTTTTATCTCTGAATAATATTCCAATGTCTGGATGTACCACTTACCTACTAAGGACATCTTGGCTACTTCCAAGTTTTGGCAATTATGAATAAAGCTGCTACAAATACCTGTGTGCAGGTTTTTATGTGGACATGCCTTTTCCACTCTGAGTAAATATCAAAGAGAACAATTGCTACAACATATGTCAAGAGTACTTTTAGTTTTGTAAAAAACAAAACAAAACTGCCAACTCTGCATAATCAGAGTTTCATATTGATTTCAAAATTAAACTTTACCCTTAGGAAGGAGTAGTAGTTTGGTGGATGAATGTTCAGTTTGTAAATTCTAATTTGTAAATTCAACTAAGGTATTCCTATATTTGGTCATGTTATAGATCCAATTACTTTCTTTATTGTGAAATAGTAGAACTTGCTGTCCAATAGAGATATTTTACAGATGTTCTATTTACCTATATTTACAAACACACCAGGACAAACACACCCAAGCAGCAAAGTGTTATTCTCAAAGATTCATTTTGAGTGAAAGTTGCATTAAGAACTTATTAGCTGAAAATTAATTTCTTTCCCAAACAAGCATAAAGATCTGAAAGCTGTTGGAGTTTAGAGAAAAAGAAAACTGAAAAGGTGTTGCCTTCATTTGCAAGACTAATTTTTCTCAAAGTTCACATACTTTCAAGAAAACTGTTTGCTAAGAATAGAGAAATGTTGATTGTAATACATGGAATAAGAAAGTAAAGCATATACCAAATGTATGGCATAGACCAAAGCATAAAGAGATGGCACGTTTTATTAATCATTCAGTATTTACAATGTGAATACTAAGCTCTGAAAGAGCTATGTTTTTGTTGTATATGGCATTCTTTCAGTTTTCAAAGACCATCTGCAAATAGCCTCTCAGCACTTGAATGATCAATAAAGTCTTAGTAATAGTTGGTGGTAGGAGGGTGGGAAGAATGGGGAGATTGGGATTGAAATATATATACGCCATTGATACTATGTATAAAATAGATGACTAATGAGAACCTGCTATATAGCACAGGGCACTCTACTCAATGCTCTGTGGGGACCTGAATGGGAAGAAGTCCAAAAGGGTGGGGGTATATGTACATGTAGAGCTGATTCATTTTGCTGCACAATAGAAACTAACACAGCATTGCAAAGAAACTATACTCCATTAAAAATTAATCTTAAAAAATGTTGAGAAGTTTAAAAAAAAAGTAGGAAACATTTCTCATAAGCAGATCTTGGGCATCTTTCACACATTGCAAACAGCTGCTACAATCTGCCATAGTCTTTAATACTCTGTCATAAAAGAAAACCCATAAATCTAGTCTCCAATGTAACCAGCACATTCTCACTGCTTTCCTGCTGTGCCCTGTCACTTACAAAGCATAAGTAACGAAAAACTGTACCCTCTGGAGTAGCCAATTCTCAGAGTCATTAGTTTTCTTTAATACTCTGGTTTTATTTCAGGAATGGGCAAGAAGAAGTAAGACATTCTGTGTCACTTTAGGATAATAACACATCATGTAATTCTAGGGTCATAAAGAATTCATAAGTGATCCCATAGAAGAAAGTTCATTTGCATGCTCTCCAGAGTTTTATCTCTTCAGATGTGACCTTGTATAATTAAATATATTTGAAATATCAAGAGAAATGGCAGCGAAGCAGACAATAGAATTCTTCATTTTATCTGGGACTGAAACAAAGTGAAATTAAATTATAAGGTGCAGTCAGTGTAGTAGAAGATAAAAAATTTCAGTGAAGTCCTCTCTATATGATCGTTCTCATTAGCATTTATAGGAGGACAATTATACCATGTGGGGTGTAACAGGATTTTAAAACTGGCATTTCATTTCTATGGGACTTCCCAAAAGGACTCAAATAAAGTGTCCCTGAGACTCAGCTGTACATGTTACAGATAACTCAAATATGCAGTTAGACCCAACACAGAGAATTCTTCTTTTTAAAACAAACAGACTTTTCAGGGGGGAAAAAAACCAGTTCTCTGTGTCACAAGTGAAATGTTGATTAAATGTATCCAAAAAGAGGATTAAAACCATAACAAATATACTTCTACAGAGAAATATCTTTACAGAAACACTAATGAAATTACATTTGTATTACTTTTAATAAAAAAGTCATTATTAAAAGACACAAACATAATTTTATCGGAATACTTTAAAACTTGCATTCTCTTAATTTGTAACTTATTATTCTCTTTAGAGGTTTATCCTTTTCCTCCAGTCTCAGGGATACAGTTTGTTTGACTATAATCAACCTAATTATGAGAATGAGAGTTTTAATTCAGTGTGATTCATTACCAAATCATTTGCCATTTACAATGTGTTTTCTTAATTCATTATATGATTTGTTTAGTCACTAAGTCATGTCCTTCTCTTTTGCAATGCCATGGAGTGTGGCCTGCCAGGCTCCTCCATCCACGGGATTCTCCAAACAAGCATACTGGAGGAGGTAACCATTTCCTTCTCCAATTATACAACTTAACCTTTATTATAATATGACACATGGGTACAGAACAGTATAGAAGTTTTGTTTTGTGTCCAGCTAAATAACTTACTGTACACCTAATGCTCGTGTAACTACTGCCGAGGTCAAGAAGTTAAATATTAAAGGGACGTCCCTAGTTGTCCAGTGGTAAGCACTCAGAGCTCTCAATGCTGAGGGCCCAGGTTCAGTCCCTGGTCAGGGAACTAAATTCATGTAGCCTCATGGTGCAACCATAAAAACAGGGAAAAAATGACGTGTGCGTGGACATACACACACACACACACGTAACATACACACACACGTAACATATACACACACGTAACATACACACACACACACACACACACACACACACACACACACACACACTTTCCTTCTCCCTCCCTCTCTCTCTCCCCTCTCTGTAAGTTCATAACCTAGGAGAAACACATTTTTTAAAAAAAGGAAAACAAAGAATATTACAGCATTCTCAATCCCTCTCTTGACTGCTTCTAATAAGGAACATTTCTCTACCCATTTCATCAGGAAACTGCTATCCTGGCATTTATGATAATAAATTCTTGCTTTTATTTTCAATTTTATCACTTAGATATTAGATCACCACCTACTGGGCAATCACCAGGTCCTGACTTGTGAGTTACAATCCACAGGGTCACAAAGAGTCGGACATGACTGGAGCAACTTAGCGCACACGCAGACATCAGAATTGGAACTAATGCTCAGAATTAATGCTGACACCCTGCGTCCCTATGGACTGAGGTCCACCAGGCTCCTCTGTCCATGGGATTCTCCAGCAAGAGTACTGGAGTGGGTTGTGATGCCCTCCGCCAGGGGATCTTCCCAACCCAGGGATCAAGCCCGGGGTCTCTTGCATCGCAGGCAGATTCTTTTCCATCTGAGCCACTGGGGAAGCTAAGCAGTATTTTACTGAGTGTACACGGTATGTCTGTGGGTCTACTGCCCAGCAGCACTCCCCACTCCTGAGCAGGAATGGCACCTGCTCAGAGCCTCCTGAGGCTTCAGAGACCGGAGGGCAGCAGTGCAAGGACAGGATCTGCTTCTCAACACTGTGCCTGGGAGGCGGGGCTCTAAGGGGACTCCATCGCTTCCCATCACCCCCTGGTGTCCTTGCCTGGTGTCTCATGGAAGTGATGGATTTTACTCCCCTAATCAGGTTTTACCATACAGCAGCACAGTTAAGTGCGGGCTTCCCAGATTGCACAGTGGTGAAAAATCCATCTCCCAGTTTAGTAGATGTCAGTCTGATCCCTGGTTCAGGAAGATCCCCTGGAGGAGGAAATGGCAACCCACTCCAGTATTCTTACCTGGAGAAGGACAGAGGAGCCTGGTGGGCTACAGTCCATGGGGTCCCAAAAGAGGCAGACACAGTTGAGTGACTTAGGATGCATGCACAGTTAACAGCATATGTACAGTTAACAGCATATGTACAGTTGATGATGTGAGAGGTAAAACTTGAGAAAAATCAGAGTATTCAATCCTATGTACTGTTGTCTCTAGAGTTAAGGGTGTGTCTCACAGAACTGGAGACACAGAACCTAGAGAGCTACTTCTTAGGAAACAAGGGCTTTGCTCTTCAGACATCTCAGCAGAAGCCAAAGACAGAGAATGAATTATCTTTAAAATAGCTGTGGAGATATCTTTGCTTAACAGAAGGAAAACCAGTGAAATCCATGCAAGGTTTATGCAGTTCTGGAGAATATTGTGTCAACATAAACACTAACAGACTTGGGCTGAGAAGGATACAGATAATACTAGCAGGCGAAGTGAACTGCTCAGCAGCAAACGTGTGCTGAGTGTTATGGAAACAGAACAACTCAGATGGAAGAATCAGAAGCCAAGAACAAGACAACAGATCTGAGAGACACAGAATTAGCAGACCTTGACACCTAATCAAGGGAGAGGGGCTAGAGGTGAGCAGGCTGCATTTGACAACAACCCTGGGGAGCTTTCCTGGTGGTCCAGGGCTTAAGAATCCACCTTGCAATTCAGGGGACACTGGTTCAATCCCTGGTCTGGAAGATCCCGCATGACACCAAGCAACTGAGCACGTGCTCTGCAGCCCACCTGCTGGAACTACTGAAGCTCCTGCAACTAGAGTCTGTGCCCTGCAACAAGGGAAGCCACTGTGAGGAGAAGCCTGCACCCCGCAACTGGAGAGAAGCCCCCACGCAGCAGTGAAGACCCAGCACAGTCAAACAGTTATATAAATCTTAGAAGCAAAATGCCTTGGACCGATGAATTCCTTTTACCTTTTGCTTTTTCATTGCCTCCGTTTTAACTACTCCTATCTCATCATTGCATGCTGAGTACTGGAGGAATGTAGATTGTCTATTTAGCTTTATGGTCTGAAGAGGAAGAGTAATTGTATCCCAGGAGTGATCCTTAATTCAACAGACTATACCCAGGAGCTTCATCCATACCTGGTTTAGATGATTTAGATAATGAGATTTCAGACTGTAATAGTCTGATGAGATTTTGGTTTCAAATGGATCCTGCAACTTGATAAAAATGTTGGGATTCTGGGGAGGTGGTGATTACATTTTACACTTGGAAGGCACATGAATCTTTGGGGGCCGAAGGACAGACTGTGGTGTGCAGAATCTAAGATTCCCCATACTTCCCTTCCCTCTGGTGTACACAGGCTGTGTAACTCTGGGGCTGTCAACGTGGAGTTTACTGCCTAAACTCAACTGTGTTACATGGCACACAGTTCACCTTGTGATGGGGAGGTTAACAAGGCGGGCCTGCCCATCATATAAGCAGAGAGTTTTCTCTGGCTCGTTGCAGAAAATGAAGTCAGAGATTTAGAATACAAGAAGGACCTGAAACACGATGCAGGCTTGAAGTAGACTAGGACATGTGGTGACCCACCCCTGGGGGCTGAAAGCAGCCCAGGCTGACAATCAGCAGTACACAGGACCTCAGTCCAACATCCTCAAGGAGACAAATTATGCTAATGACCACTGAGTTTGCACAACCTTGATTCCCTTAAAAGAAACACGACCCCAGCAACAGTTGATATCAGGCCAGTGAGACTCAGAGTCCATCCATATCAATCCAGACTTCTGATTGCAACACTCTGAACTAATTTTTAAGTCACTAATTTTGTGGTAATTTGTTCCACAGTAATAAAAACTAACACCATTTGGTATCTTGATTTTAGCTTTTAAAATTTTTAGCTTTTAACTTTTTAGACACAGATGCATCTCGTCTTTGCTTGCGCTCTGGCCCTGGACCCCACACATGGTGTGGGGCGGGACTATGCCTAGTGATGCCTGTCTGTTGGTTCCTGATTGGAGATTATTATAAACAGTGCTGTTGAAAATAACCTTGTGCCTGCCTCTTGTTCATAGGTTCATACATGTTTGTTGAATACCTATCTAACATTGGAACTGCCGGGCCATAACATAGAAAAAAGATAGGAACATAATGTCAAATCAATTTAAAAAGTGTTTAAAACAGTTTACAAGCACACTCATAGTTTATTATTGTCCTATTGTTTCCAGTCCTTGCCAGTGCTTTTTTTTAATTAGGCCTCCTAGTAGAAGTACAGTGCTATAACGTGGCATTTTTTATTGGAGTATCATTGCTGTACAGTGCTGTGTTAGTTTCTGCTGTACACTGAAGTGAATCAGCTATAGGTATACATATATCCAGGCTTCCCTGGTGGCTTAGAGGTAAAGAATCCTCCTTCATTGCAGGAGACATGGGTTCAATCCCTGGGTCGGAAAGATCCCCTGGAGAAGGACGTGACAACTCATTCCAGTATTCTTGCCTGTGAAATCCCAGGGACAGAGGAGCCTGGCGGACTACAGTCCATGGGGTTGCAAGAGTTGGACACAACTGAACGACTACACTGCCACCATCATACATATATCCCCTCCCTCTTAAGCCTCCCTCTCACCCACCCCACCCCACCCCTCTAGGTCATCACAGAGCACTGAGCTGGGCTCCCGGTGCCATACAGCAGCTTCCCACTAGCTATTTATTTCACACTTGGTGGTGTATTTTAATTTATATCTCCCGATTACTAATCAGTTTAAGCACTAATTTACATTTTCATTGGCCATTGACACAATCCCTTTTGTGCAGTGCCTTCATCCATCATTTGACGGCACTGATCATCTTTTCCTTATCGGTTTTGTAATCGTTCTTTGTCTCTTCTGGGCTTGAGGCTGTCATATGGCAGGAGCATTGCAGCTATCTTCTCACGGTCTGTACCAGGCCGCTGGGGCTGCCATAACACAGTGCGGCTGGTTCAAACGACAGACCTTGGTTTCTCCCAGTCCAGAGACTGCACGGTCCAAGGTCAGGGATCTAGGGGGGCTCAGTCTCTGGGGTTCCTCTTTTCCTGGCTTAGAGATGGGGCTTCCTCACTGTGTCCTCAGACAGCAGAGAGCGGCAGCACCGAACTCTCTGGTGTCTCGTCTCATGACGGCAATATCCTGCCGTGAGGCCCCACCCTCAGGACCCTGTCTAAACCTAATTACCTCCCAAAGTCTCCATCTGCAAACACCCTGACATTAGGGACTAGGAAGGTAGGATGTCAACGTATAAATCCAGGAAGGGCACAGTCATGCCCATAGCACAGCCCTTTCTTGGTGTCCCAGTGCGTTCTCCAACTCGTCTTTACGTCACTTTCTTTAAGATTCTTAGTACTGCAAAATGCAATATGCATTCATGACCTATATAGGAAAAGAATCTAAAAAAAGAGTAGATACAGGTATATGTATAGCTGATCCACTTTGGTTTATACCTGAAACTAAGATTGTAAATCAACTATATTCCAATAAAAATTTAAATATATATATAATATACATTCAGAATGATGTGCAAAAAAAACTTGCACTAAGGGCGGTCTGACTCTTTGCCACTCCATGAACTGCAGCACGCCAGGCGCCTGTGTCCTCCACTATTTTTTGGAGTTTGCCCAGATTCATGTCCATTGAGTTTGTAATGCCATCCAACCATCTCATCCTCTGTTGCCCCTTTCTCCTCCTGCCCTCAACCTTTCCCATCATCAGGGTCTTTTCCATTGAGACAGCTCTTCACATCAGGTGGCCAAAGTATTCCATTCCATAATTTTGCATAAAAAGAACTCTTAGGGGAACATCACCCAGGGGAAGAAGTGGCACCAGGGCACCACCTTTGACACCTACTCCTGACCACACAAGTCACTGCCACTCACTCTGCTCAAAGCAATCTGAGTCCTATGGAAAGTTTACATCCTTAGTTTTATCATTTTACCACATAAGTGACCATGCCTCAAATCTATCATTTAGTTTGGAAAAGTTTTGCTCAACATATTACTTGTGAATAGCTATATTTTACTCATTTATTACTGGGTAGCATTTCATTGAATGAATATCGCACAATGCATTTGTTCTTCCATTTATAGAGATTATTAGATTTCCCAGTTTGGGAATATTATAAATAGTGCTGCTGTGAACAGACACTTTCCCTGAGAGCTCAGTTGGTAAAGAATCCACCTGCAATGTGGAGACCCTGGTTCTATTCCTGGGTAGGGAAGATCTGCTGGAGAAGTGATAGGCTACCCACTCCAGTATGCTTGGGCTTCCCTTGTGGCTCAGCTGGTAAAGAATCTGCCTGCAACGTGGAGACCTGGGTTCAACCCCTGGATTGGGAAGATCCCCAGGAGAAGGGAAAGGCTACCCACTCTAGTATTCTGGCTTAGAGAATTCCACGGACTGTATAGTCCATGGGATCGCAAAGAGTCGGCCAGGACTGAGCGACTTTGACTTCACTTCTGAACAGCACAAAGCTTTCACTGCACACATGTGTACATTTCCCGTGTGCACATTGCTTTGTGGGAACTCATTATATACACTGGGTATGAACCTTTGCTAATCATGCAAGTGCTACGATGCTCAGTCCTGTCCGACTCTCTGTGACCCCATGGAATTTAGCCCACCAGGCTCCTCTGTACATGTAATTCTCCAGACATGAATACTACAGAGGGTTGCCATTTCCAATTCCAGGCATCTTTCCAGCCCAGAGATCAAACGCACATCAACTACATCTCCTGCACTGGCAAGCAGATTTTTTTTTAACACTAGCACCACAGGGGAAGCCCTTGTTAATCATATTTTATGTAAACTGGTTGTGCTGATATCTTCTCCTGTCTTTGTAATCTCTTGTCACTTTCTTAATTATATATTTTGGTTAAGAATAATTCTAAATGTCAATGTGGTTAAATAATTATCTTTTTCTCCATGGCTAGTATTGTTTTATTTGCCGAGATAATAATATTTCCCTACCTGATGTCAGTTCAGTTCAGTCATGCAGTCATGTCCGACTCTCTGAGACCCCCATGGACTGCAGCACACCAGGCCTCCCTGTCCATCATCAACTCCCGGAGTCTGCCCAAACTCATGTCCAAGTTGGTGATGCCATCCAACCATCTTATCCTCTGTCATCCCCTTCTCCTCATGCCTTCAATCTTTCCCAGTATCAGGGTCTTTTCCAGTGACTCAGTTCTTCATATCAGATGGTCAGAGTATTGGAGCTTCAGCTTTAGCATCAGTCCTTCCAATGAACACCCAGGACTGATCTCCTTTAGGATGGACTGGTTGGATCTCCTCACAGTCCAAGGGACTCTCAAGAGTCTTCTCCAACACCGCAGTTCAAAAGCATCAATTCTTTGGCACTCAGCTTTCTTTATAGTCCAGCTCTCACAATCATACATGACTAGTGGAAAAACCATAGCTTTGACTAGACGGACCTTTGTTGGCAAAGTCATGTCTCTACTTTTTAATATGCTGTCTATTTTGTTCATAGCTTTTCTTCCAAGGAGCAAGCTTCTTTTAATTTCACAGCTGCAGTCACCATCGGCAGTGATTTCAGAGCCCCCCAAAATAAACTCTGTCACTGTTTCCATTGTTTCTCCATCTATTTGCCATGAAGTGATGGGTCCGGATGCCATGATCTTAGTTTCTGAATGTTGAGCTTCAAGCCAACTTTTTCACTCTCCTCTTTCACTTTCAGCAAGAGGCTTTTTAGTTCCTTTTCACTTTCTGCCATAAGGGTTGTGTCATCTGCATATCTGAGTTTATTGATATTTCTCCCGGCAATCTTGATTCCGGCTTGTGCTTCATCCAGCCCAGCATTTCTCATGATGTAGTCTGCGTATAAGTTAAATAAGCAGGGTGACAATATACAGCCTTGACGTACTCCTTTCCCAATTTGAAACCAGTCTGTTACTCCATGCCCAGTTCTAACTTGTTTCTTGACCTGCATGCAGATTTCTCAGGAGAAAATTAGGTAAGGTGGTCTGGTATTCCTGTCTCTAAGAATATTCCACAGTTTGTTGTGATCCACACAGTCAAACGGAGAAGGCAACGGCAGGCCACTCCAGTACTGTTGCCTAGAAAACCCCATGGATGGAGGAGCCTGGTGGGCTGCAGTCCGTGGGGTCGCTAAGGGTCGGACACGACTGAGTGACTTCACTTTCACTTTTCACTTTCACACATTGGAGAAGGAAATGGCCCCACTCCAGTGTTCTTGCCTGGAGAATCCCAGGAAAGGGGGAGCCTGGTGGGCTTCCGTCTATGGGGTCACACAGAGTCGGACACGACTGAAGTGACTTAGCAGTAGAAGTAGCAGCAGCAATACAGTCAAAGGCTTTAGTGTAGTCAGTGAAGCAAAATTAGATGTTTTTCTGGAACTCTCTTGCTTTC
Organism: Moschus berezovskii; assembly: GCF_049115385.1. Taxonomy (NCBI): domain Eukaryota; kingdom Metazoa; phylum Chordata; class Mammalia; order Artiodactyla; family Moschidae; genus Moschus; species Moschus berezovskii. Next base: position 10,087,872 of record NC_142466.1, read on the forward strand.
TCTATGATCCAGTGGATGTTTTCAATTTGATCTCTGGTTCCTCTTCCTTTTATACATCCAACTTGATCATCTGGAAGTTCTTGGTTCATGTACTGTTGAAGCCTGTCTTGGAGGACTTTGAGCATTACTTTGCTAGCGTGTGAAATGAGTGCAGTTGTGGGGTAGTTTGAGTATTCTTTGGCATTGCCTTTCTTTGGGGTTGGAATGAAAACTGACATTTTCTAGTTCTGTGGCCACTGCTGAGTTTTCCCAATTTGCTTGCATATTGAGTGCAGCACTTTCACAGCATCATCTTTTAGGATTTGAAATAGCTCAACTGGAATTCCATCACCTCCACTATCTTTGTTTATAGTGATGCTTCCTTAGGCCCACTTGACTTCCCATTCCTGGATGTCTGGCTCTAAGTGAGTAATACACCGTCATTGATATCTGGGTCATTAAAATATTTTTATACAGTTCTTCTTTGTATTCTTGCCACCTCTTCTTAGTATCTTCTGCTTCTGTTAGGTCCATACCATTTCTGTCCTTTATTGAGCCCATCTTTGCATGAAATGTCCCCTTGGTATCTCTGATTTTCTTGAAGAGATCTCTAGTCTTTCCCATTCTATTGTTTTCCTCTATTTCTTTGCATTGATCACTGAGGAAGGACCATTTATTGGTCCACACAAATATTTTAAGAGCACCTTTTCAAGCCCCAAAACCTGTGTGGAGAGGCTTGACATCTTTATGGTTTTGAATCTCCCTATCTGTAAGCACAGTGTTCATTTTGTTTATGTCTTCTTTATTTGTAATTTTGCTAGACTTGATGCTACTGTAGATAGTGGGCTTGGAAACTTTTTTTAATTTTTAAATTACTAGTCTCTGAAATACAGACAATTGATTTTTATATATTGAGCTTGCATCCAGCATTTTACTTCTAAGGATTATAACAGCTTAGGTTTGGATTGTTTAGGATTTTCTGATTACATAGCAAGCCATCTATCAATTTTGAAAATAATGTCTTAGTTGTTCCCTTCATGTGCTTATGCATTTCTTTTGCTTAAATTTGTTACACTACTGAACAGAAGTATTATTACCTTTATGGTATGTTGTATGCAGTTTAGTAAGAATTCTCTGCTTGGCAGAAACTAACTCATCAATAACTCATTATTTTTAACAGTAAGTTGTAATTTTACCTTCAATAAATACCAAATACACATTTATATCTTTTTATGTATGTAAAAATTTGTGTTGTAAGATATGTCATATTTAGTTTTTTATTTATTACTTTTTTTCTAAGTAAAATCCTGCTGAACTCAGCACAGTCATTGACAGGTTAAATATTACCCATTATTGGGGCTCCTTGTACCTCTTCAATGTAACTGTATAAGCAAAGATGTTTTAATAGTCCCATCTCATAATTGAAGCCCAACAGAAGAAATTGAGAATCAGACAATTTTAAGAATATCCTGAAGGTCACAGACATAAGTGGTGGATCTGGGACAATCTCTGACAGTCAACCCTGGCTCCTCCCTTTTAACTGTGATGGCTTAAGTCCTCCACATCTATTTAGATAAGACCATCTACATATTTACAGGCTTCCCTGGTGGCTCAGATGGTAAAGAATCTGCCTGCAATGCAGAAGACCTGAGTTCGATTACTGGGTCAGGAGTATCCCCTGGAGAAGGGAATAGTTACCCACAGTATTCTGACCTGGAGAATTCCATGGATAGAGGAGCCTGGCGGGCTACAGTCCATTGGGTCACAAAGAGTCAGACACACTGAGGGACTAATACACACACATGCTGTATACATTCACATGAAGATACTACGTGAACCTGTTAGCACGGTTTGCTTTAAATTGTTTTAATGAAGTCTTTGGTTCTTCAACAGGGACTTTTTCTGTTTTAAAATTTTAATTGGAGGATAGCTGCTTTACAAGGCTGTGTTGGTCTCTGCTGGACACCAAGGTGACTCCGCCTTATGCATACGTGTATCACCTCCCTCTCGAGCCCCGCCCCTCCCCTGTCCATCTCGCCCCTCCAGGTTATCACAGAGAAGCAAGCTGAGCCCCTGTGCTATCCAGCATCTTCCCACTAGCTAGCTATGTTACACATGGTAGCGCATGGCAACCCACTCCAGCATTCTTGCTTGGAGAATGCCACGAACAGAGGAGCCTGGCAGGCTTTACAGTCCATAGGGTCGCAAGAGTCGGACATGGCTTAGCTGTTAAACCACCGCCACCACTGCGCATATATGTCAGTGTCACTCTCTCAGTCTCTCGCGCTCCTTTCCCCTGCTGTGTCAAGAAGTCCGTTCTCTATGTCTGCATCTCCATCCCTGCTCTGCAAATAGGTCCATCAGTACCATTCTTCCAGATTCTATATACATATGTGCATTAAACGATATTTGATTTTCTCTTTCGGACTTGCTTCACTCATATAACAGGCTCTAGGTTCATGAAGCTGAGTTCAACTGACTCAGAATGTTTTCCTTTTATATGGCTAATTGTATATGTGCATATATGTCGTATGCACCATGTCTTCTTTATCCACCCGTCGTAGAATCTAGGTTGTGTCCATGTCCTGGCCATTTTAAATACTGCTGCAATGAACATTGGGGTGCATGCATCTTTTTCAATTATGGATTTCTCAGGGTAAATTCCCAGTAGTGGAATTGCTAGGTCACATGGTATTTTTATTTCCAGGTTTTAAAGGAATCTAAAAGGAGAAGATTTTAACCTAACCCCATGTCAACATGTGGAGAAGTGAAGGCTGTAGCCAGTATAGAAGTTAAGCAGAATTTCTTGTAAGGGTTTTATCCAGAATCCTGTTACTGGACGCTTTGCTCTGTATTTATCTGTCTTTATTAAGGGCTTCCCTTGTGACTCAAATGTAAAGAATCTGCCTGCAACATGGAAGACCTGGGTTCAATCCCTGGGTTGAGAAGATCCCCTGGAGGAGGACATAGCAAGCCACTCCAGTATTCTTGCCTGGAGAATCCTACAGACAGAGGAGCCTATTGGGCTACAGTCCATGGGGTGGCAAAAAGTAGGACATGACTGAGCAAGTAAGCACAGCACAGCATATATTCAAGGAAGTTAGGTCCCTCACCACTTTTCACTTTCTCCTTTTTCATCCCCATCCTTCCACTCAACCAGAATCCTTCCACCCCTACCTTATCCTATGCATGAGCTAGCACTTTGGTAAGCTGGCCTGACAAGGAGAGAGATTCGGCTTCACTTTATAGTAAAACGTCACTAGAATCCAGAGCCAACACTGCCTTATTTTGTCAGTGATGGCGCCTGGATGAGTGCAGTCACTGCAGGAAGATTCCATTATCTTATGTTCATGACTTCACAAGGGTTTTGATGGATGTCTAACCCTTCCTTTTGCTGCTGTGTAATTATAGACAGAAATAACCACGAGTCTGAATTACAGCAGTATAAGAGTGACATGCAAGGCAAATTAGGTAATTTTAAAGTAATTTCTTTGTATGTGAGGTAAAAGGAAGAATCATAATAAGATCTTAGTGGGGATACTTGTGCATGTAAAGTACTTTTTGCTGGAGACACATCTTACTTAGAATTCTGATCCTACAGAGAATCTTTTACTTCTATTGATGCAGGGGGCCAGGGTGGGAGGGAAATGATTGTGTGTGCTGACCCTGGGTTAGAGTGAAGACAAGGAATATGGTGACTGCCACTAGCATATTGACTGATCTGCTTACAATTCTTGTAAATTATGTTTGCATAATTGACCTGGTAAAGACTGAAAGACAGTCAGTTGACCATAAAAGATATGTCGCTACGTCCTAGGAGATGATGCAGACTTGTTAGCCAAGTGAACAAGGACCATGGTGATTCTGTGTCATCTGTGAAGTAGCCTGCGCATACCTTATCAAGCTTCCCAGGTAGCTCATTGGTAAAGAATCCAGCTGCCAGTGCTGGAGATGCAGGTTCGATCCCTGGTCCAGGAATATCCCCCAGAGACGGAAATGCAACTCCCTCCAGTATTCTTGCCTAGGAAATCCATGGACAGAGAGGCCTGGAGGGCTACAGTCCATAGGGTCACAGAGTCAGACACAACTTAGTGACTAAACAACCACAACACAAGCACAGCCTCTCAGGGCATGGGATGCCCGTGCAATGTTCTCGTCTCAGTGCACGACACTGCTTTCCACACAGTCACATTGTGAGTAGCTTTTATACCCTTCTTGCCTTTAAGAGTCCATTGCAACAATTTAATCTTAGGCATTGAAAGCCAATTCATTTCTGTATCTGATTTAATAAGTTACAATTCTAGCGAAAATCCAAAACAGAGGTTTACTACCTTTCTCCTGTTTCTCTTATAAATGTCCACTGTGTTTGAACAAGCTTCAGGCTTTTTCAAGGAGCTTTAGACAATAGCTTTATTATTTTCCACAAATTGGATATATCAGCCTGTTAGCAGTGGGATTGCTATTTCTGTCATCAGCAGTTTAGCCTGGTACTAAATGTTCATAGATTTCTAGTTAGTTAATTAAAAGAAAACTCAAATTTCTATTGAGTTATTAAATTTACTTTTCTCTGATATAAATATATATGATTTTAATCATCAATGTTCATTTAAACCAAACAGGCACATAGTATTTAAATAATTTACAGATAGTACCTAATTGTGAAAGTATAAAGTTTTCAATCAGCTATAAGATTCAGAGCTCTGGTCCTTCTTTGCTAGAAATCTTTTAATTTCAAAGTTCAAAAAGAACAAAACCATTTTCTGATTTTTGACTCATAGACCAACAGTTTGTGGAAGCTGAATTTAAGTTTGCTATCATTTCCAGGATTCAGCTTTTAGTCATTGGTAAGGGCGTATGAGGAAGGACACAAGGTGACACAATACAAAAATATATCAAGCTAGCCAAAGAGAAAAGGTCACCATGTCATATGGGGTTGGCCAAAACCCAGACGAACATTCTGGCCAATCCACTTTTTTCTTTTTAAGAATTTGCTGAAAAATTGTCATGTTTTTACAAAGTGATGTGTGTATGGAATTGAAAATGTTTTTGAAATTTAAGCCTTTTATATTTTCTATTTTACTGTGCTCTTAATAAAGATTTACAGAAATCCTATTCTGACTCCTGTACGATACTGGGCACCTTCACATACATAAGAGAAGTAATATTTAATCATCACAAGAACCTTGCACCCTAAATATTCTTTTATCCTCATGTGGAAGGTAAGGAAATTGAACCTCAGAGATTTTTAAGTGTTTATCCAAAGGCTCATATCTAACAAACAGCAGAGGCAGGATTTTAACCCATATTTTAAACTTTAAGTCTAATGGCCTTTCATTCGTATGACCTTCAGATATTAATGTAGATAAGTGATACCTGTTGACTTGAGTACTGGTTAAGCATCTACTGCATGCCCAACATGAGTGAAGAAATGGGAAAAAATACATATTTAGCTGGAGATATCAGTAATCTATGGAGAAGGAAATGGCAACCCACTGTAGTGTTCTCGTCTGGGAAATCCCATAGAGAGAGGAGCTTGGTGGGCTATAGTGCATGGGGTTGCAGAGTCAGACACAACTTAGCAGCTGAGCACATCACTAATCTAAACGATAGCACTTCTAAATTGAACGATTTTAAATATACCTGGTATATTTCATTAAAATATATGTGGTACACAACTTCCTTATATTCGTCTGCTGATGAACACCTAGGTTGCATGAAGCAGGGCACTCAAAGCTGGTGCTCTGGGACAACTTAGAAGGATGGGGTAGGGAGGGAGGTGGGAGGGGGGGTTCAGGATGGGGGGACACATGTACACCCATGGCTGATTCGTGTCAATGTATGGCAAAAACCACCACAAAATTGTAAAGTAATTTGCCTCCCCATCAAAATAAATAAATTAATTTTAAAAATATATGTGGTACATTACAGTGGTTTAGTTTAGACATTTTAAATAACATTATCTCTGTTGACTGATAACTATTAAGTTACTCTCTGTATGACTTACACCATGACACTGTTAAATAATGATCACTAATGTAAGACCTGTTTATAACATCGTTGTTTTCATTCTGTGTGAAGCTTACCAGTTAGTTTTTAAATAAACGAGATGTGTGTGTGCATGTGATATCACAGAATGTTTTGACAGCACTTTTCTTCTTGCAAAATGTACCCTCTAATAATTAGCTTTCTAAAATATATACCTCTCTCACAAGAAGTTGAAGGATTTCTTTGTCTTTGGTCCTGCGTGTCCAGAGAAAGAGGCAGCACACGTACAGAACTGGAAACCCTAACTCCCTCCACACGCCAGGTCACTGGACAAGAGATGCTGAGGGAGGTGTGGGTTTCCCACCTAAAACAATTCCGTAAGCCCAGAGCTCCCCGACACCTGACGACCACCCCCATCCTGTCCTAACTGATATCACAGAATTAAAACAACCCCCCAGGCAAAGGCACCCGGTCCAAGATATGCCTCCTCCCAAAATTAATCTCCAGAGCCTCAGCCCTTTGCAGGTCACCTACACAAAATCCTTCTCTATCTTGAGCAAGTATTCACTTTATGTATTAAGGGAAAATTCATCTGCCTATCCTCTCTGGTCCAAGACCATTCTTTCTTTCTTTTTTTTTTAAGTGTAGTTGTTTTACAATGTTGTTGTGTTAGTTCCTGCTGTATAATATGTGAATCAGCTATACGGATACATATATCTGGGCTTCCCAGGTGGCTCAGTGGATAAGAAACCACCTTCAAAGCAGGAAAGAGACACAGGTTCAATCCCTGGTTCAGGAAGATCCCCTGGAGAAGGAAATGGCAACCCACTCCAGTATTCTTGCCTGGGAAATCCCATGGACAGACGAGTCTGGCAGGCTACAATCCGTGGGGTCATAAGAGTCAGACACAACTTAGCAACTAAATCACCAACCAACACCATACACATATCCCCTCCATCTTGAGACCCCTTCCCCCCAGGACTGAGTTGTGCTTCCTGGGCTGCACAGCAGCTTCCCGCTAGCTAGCTGCTTTACACGTTAGGTAGTGTGTATGCGTCAATGCTACTTTCCCAGTTGGTTTCAACTTCGCTTTCCCCTCTGTGTATGCACGTCCATTCTCTACGTCTGTGTCTCTACTCCTGCCCTGCAAAAAGGTTCCTCTGTACCATGTTTCTAGATTCCACATATATACATTCACGTACAGTTTTCTTCTTTTTCTCTTTCTGACTTATTTCATTCTGTATTTTGATTCTGCCTCTAGCGTGTAGATGTCATCTTACCTTTATTAGGTAATGAATACTGTTAATCTATAGCTACGTTTATAAGTCATCAATCCGTGGCTTTTAATAAGACAAACTAAAGTGTTATATTCTGCCTACTACTTCCTATCCCTGTGTTCTATGACAGATGGCCTTTATCTTTCTGAATCACAGTTCAGTTCAGTTCAGTCGCTCAGTCGTGTCCAACTCTCCACGACCCCATGAATCACAGCACGCCAGGCCTCCCTGTCCATCACCAACTCCCGGAGTTCACTCAAACTCATGTCCACAGAGTCGGTGATGCCATCCGGCCATCTCATTCTCCGTCGTCCCCTTCTCCTCCCGCCCCCAATCCTTCACAGCATCAGAGTCTTTTCCAGTGAGTCAACTCGTCGCATGAGATGGCCAAAGTATTGCAGTTTCAGCTTTAGCATCAGTCCCTCCAATGAACATCCAGGATTGATCTCCTCTAGAATGGACTGGTTGGATCTCCTTGCAGTATAAGGGACTCTCAAGAGTCTTCTCCAACACCACAGTTCAAAAGCATCGATTCTTCGGCGATCAGCCTTCTTCACAGTCCAACTCTCACATCCATACATGACCACGGGAAAAACCATTGCCTTGACTAGACGGACCTTGGTTGGCAAAGTAATGTCTCTGCTTTTTAATATACTATCAAGGTTGGTCATAACTTTCCTTCCAAGGAGCAAGCGTCTTTTAATTTCATGGCTGCAATCAGCATCTGCAGTGATTTTGGAGCCCCCAAAAATAAAGTCTGACACTGTTTCCACTGTTTTTCCATCTGTTTCCCATGAAGTGATGGGACCAGATGCCATGATCTTTGTTTTCTGAATGTTGAGCTTCAAGCCAACCTTTTCACTCTCCTCTTTCACTTTCATCTGAATCACAGTTTTTTGTAAATAAGAATACTAGTGTTTCCTCACGGATATCAGAAGATTCAATGCTTAAGATGGCCTTAATTTTTTTTTACCATAAAGCATCCATTGCTTCCAGTTGGAGAAGGAAATGGCAACATACTCCAGTATTCTTGTCTGGGAAATCCCATGGACAGAGGAGCCTGGTGGGCTATAGTCCATGGGGTCCCAAAGAGTCGAACACAACAGCACACACATAGCTTCCTGTTGTTGATAATAATCTCGGTGTCCCAATATTTATGGTATTTTTTCCTTCTTTAAGTATAAATGAAACAATGGGAACATAAGAAAAAATGTATAGATTTACTATATATAAATAGAAATAATATTGACAATTTTATGAAAAAGGCCTTTGTAATGTCGTGAAAGTATCTTGCTTTAAGAAAAGATAACATGTTAGGCAACTTACAAAAGAAGTTTTCTGAATGTAAACAATTTTCCTAGAAAATCTAAATACCTGTAATCACACCTGCTGTGTGGCACAAGTGAGGAAGAACAGAATGTAAGTCTGATAATGACCAAAAAATAAATAAATAAACACGTCACAATTTTAGATATGGGAAGCCCTTGGTTAGTGGGCATCAACCACTTGGCTAGTCTGTATTTAAATGAATACCAATGGTCATCAATAGACTTTAAACACTAGAAGAGCCCAGAAACGGTATGAGAGACCTTGATAGGTTTTTAGAAACTCCATTATATTTCAGTGAGAGTTCAACTGTTTCTCAGGAAAACCACTTACTGCAATTGTCTGTGGAGAATGCACTCTTCAGAGCAGAGTGGAGCTGTAGCAGCCGGCAAAAAAATGGGTCACGCAAGAGTAAATGAAACGGCTCACAGCCATCTGCGTGGGCTCTCTGCACAGCACTGAGAAGTGCAGCACGGGATTAAAAACCAGAGTCTCCTCCCAGCTTTCATTAGCTGCTTCACAACTTAAAGGGCCATGTGATTTCTTTCTTCTGGCCAGAGGGTTGCACATTTTCAGAGAACCCTATCTGCTAGATGGATTTTGCAAGTCTTAAAACTCTGGTCATGGCAAGTTTTCTGCAGAGTCATCTTTCCTAGGATGTGCATGAGTTTTCAGTCACTCAGTCGTGTCTGCCTCTTTCACGACCCCATGGACTGTAGCCTGCTAGGTTCTTCTTTTCATGGGATTTCCTATGGAAGAATATGGGCGTGGGTTGCCATTTTCTACTCCAGGGTATCTTCCCAACCCAGGGATTGAGCCCACATATCCAACACTGTCAGGCATATTCTTTACCACTGCCACCTGGGAAGCCTAAGGACGACAAACCAGATCAATTAAATTACTGCTGCTGCTGCTAAGTCACTTCAGTCGTCTCCGACTCTGTGTGACCCCATAGACGGAAGCCCACCAGGCTCCCCCGTCCCTGGGATTCTCCAGGCAAGAACACTGGAGTGGGTTGCCATTTCCTTCTCCAATGTGTGAAAGTGAAAAGTGAAAGTGAAGTCGCTCAGTCGTGTCTGACCCATAGCGACCCCACGGACTGCAGCCTACCAGGCTCCTCCGTCCATGGGATTTTCTAGGCAAGAGAACTGGAGTGGCTTGCCATTGCCTTCTCCGCAATTAAATCACATTCCTGTGTAAATCGATACAACCACTATAGAAGACAGTATGGAGGTGCTTTAAAAAACTAGGAATAAAACCACCATCGGTAGTGAGTGAGTGAAAGTTGCTCAGTCGTGTCTGTTTCTTTGCAGCCCCATAGACTATAGACCACCAGGCTCCTATGTCCATGGAATTCTCCAGGCAAGAATACTGGAGTGGGTTGCCCTTCCCTTCTCCAGGGGATCTTCCCCACCCAGGGATCAAACCCAGGTCTTCCACATTGCAGGCAGATTCTTTACTCTCTGACCCACCAGGGAAGCCCAAAACCACCATATGACCCAGCAATCCCACTATGAAGCAAATACCCTGAGGAAACTAAAATTGAAAAAGACACATGTACCCCAATGTTAATTGCAACACTATTTACAATAGCTAGGACATGGAAGCAACCTAGATGTCCATCGACAGATGAACGGATAAAGAAACCGTGGTATATTTACACCATGGAATATTTAGTTCAGTTCAGTCACTCAGTCATGTCCGACACTTTGTGACCCCATGGACTGCAGCACACGCCAGGACTCCCAGTCCATTGCCAACTCCCAGAGCTTGCTTAAACTCATGTCCATCGAGTCGGTGATGCCATCCAATCTCTCATTCTCTGCCGTCCCCTTCTCCTCCCACCTTCAATACTTCCCAGCATCAGGGTCTTTTCCAATGAGACAGTTCTTCCCATAAGGTGGCCAAATTATTGGAGCTTCAGCATCAATCCTTCCAAAGAAAATCAGGACTGATTTCCTTTAGGATGGACTGTTTTGATATTCTTGCTGTCCAAGGGACTCTCAAGAGTATTCTCCAACACCACAATTCAAAACCATCAATTCTTCAGCACTCAGCTGTCTTTATTGTCCAACTCTCACATCCATACATGACTACTGGAAAAACCATAGCTTTGACTAGACAGACCTTTGTTGGTAAAGTAATGTCTCTGCTTTTTAACATGCTGTCTAGGTTGGTCATAACTTTCCTTCCAAGGAGCAAGTGTCTTTTAGATTCATGGCTGCAGTTACCATCTGCAGTGAATTTGGAGCCCCCCAAAACAAAGTCTCACTGTTTCCACTGTTCTCCCCTCTATTTGTCATGAAGTGAAGGAACCAGATGTCATGATCTTAGTTTTCTGAATGTTGAGTTTTAAGCCAACTTTTTCACCCTCCTCTTTCACTTTCATCAAGAGGATCTTTAGTTCTTCTTCACTTTCTGCCATAACCTCATCTGCATATCTGAAGTTATTGATATTTCTCCCAGCAATCTTGAGTCCAGCTTGTGCTTTATCCAGCTCAGCATTTTGAATGATGTACTCTGCATATAAGTTAAATAAGCAGGGTGACAATATACAACCTTGATGTACTCCTTTCCCAATTTGGAACCAGTCTGTTGTTCCATGTCCAGTTCTAACTGTTGCTTCCTGACCTGCATACAGATTTTTCAGGAGGCAGGTCAAGTGGTTAGTATTCCCATGTCTTTCAGAATTTTCCACAGTTTATTGTGATCCACACAGTCAAAGGCTTTGGTATAGTCAATAAAGCAGAAATAGATGTTTTTTCTGGAACTCTCTTGCCTTTTTGATGATCCAGCGGATGTTGGCAATTTGATCTCTGGTTCCTCTGCCTTTTCTAAACCCAGCTTGAACATCTGGAAGTTCACGGTTCACATATTGTTGAAGCCTTCTTCAGAAAATTTTGAGCATGACTTTACTAGTGTGTGAGATGAGTGCAATTGTGCAGTAGTTTGAGCATTCTTTGGCATTGCCTTTGAGATTGGAATGAAAACGGACCTTTTCCAGTTCTGTGGCCACTGCTGAGTTTTCCAGATGAATATTCAGTTCAGTTCAGTCGCTCAGTCATGTCTGACTCTTTGCGACCCCATGAATCGCAGCACGCCAGGCTTCCCTGTCTATCACCAACTCCTGGAGTTCACCCAAACTCATATGCATCGAGTCAGTGATGCCATCCAGCCATCTCATCGTCTGTCGTCCCCTTCTCCTTAGCAAATGCCCAGAAGACAAGCAATGATGGCTTGTCATTCTTTTCTCTGAGTCTAAAATCTTGACTACTTTGGTTGCCCTGGACTCAGCCATAAAAAGGCTTGTGATTCACTTCTAATGACGTGGATGAACTTAGAGCCTATTATAGAGAGTGAAGTATGTCAGAAAGAGAAAAACAAAAATCGTGTAATAACATAAGTATATGAAATCTAGAAGGATGGCACTGATGAAATTATTTGCAGGGCAGCAATGGAGACAACAACATAGAGAAAAGCCTTATGGACACGGGGTGGGGGAGGAAGGAGAGGGTGGGAGGTATGGAGAGAGTGACATGGAAACATACATTACCATATGTAAAACAGATAGTTCCCTGTCTGACTCAGGGAACTCAACCTGGGGCTCTGGAAGAACCTAGAGGGGTGGGATGAAGAGGAAGGTGGGAGGGAGGTTGAAGACGGAGAGGACAGTGGTATACTGATGGCTGATTCATGCTGATGTTTGGCAGAAACCAACACAATTACTGTAAATTAATGATTCTTCAAATAAAAATTAATAAATGTAAAAAGAAAAAAAATCACATTCCTGTCCTAATTCACTAAAATTATCCATTAGTAAAGAACTGACTTTGAAAACTGGAGCTAACATGTTACTTTAGTTTGACAGCTGGTACACAATTTAGCTTATGAGAATCTGTTTGCTTCTTTCTTAGTCAATATAATAGACTTCTTTAACACCAGTAGCATGAATGGATTCCTAGAATCTCTGCAATGTAGTTTTTTTTCAGAATTCAGGATTATTCTGTCTACTGGAACATTCTATCTAATGTGTATATAAACCTGTCTGTGATCCCTAAGCAATCTGTTTATTTGTTGCTTTCTCAGAGGTCATCCTCAAACAGTCTTGACAACTAACACAGTTTAAGCAAAACTTTCTGAGAGTGATCATTTCAACTGCTCTTGAAGCACTCAGAATATCCAAACTATTTCCCTATACTATCAGTTGCCTCATGGTCCAGACAGTAAAAAAAAAAATCTGCCTGCAATACAGAAGACCGAGGTTCGAACCCTGGGTTTGGAAGATCCTGAAGAAGGGAATGGCAACCCACGCCATTTCTTGCCTGGAGAATTCCATGGACAGAGGAGCCTGGAGGGCTACAGTCCATGGGGTTGCAAAGAGTCAGACAAGACTGAGCAACTAACGCACAAATTAGGTGCTGTGTTTTGTTTCTCACGTTCTTCTGTATTTTTTCTTTTCTATCTTTTTAAAAAATATATATTACCATCAGTCATCAGGTACTTAACTGAGAGCCAAATATAATAGTGACCAGATTAGTCCAAATGGGTAAAAATCTACCAAAAAAAACTAGTGAATTCCTGGAGAGCCACTTAAGAGTAATGATTAGAAGCAGAACCAGTTACCTCACTTGTCTTGCCCAGTGCAAAACAAAAATATAAGATTCTTTCATCAAAAGGCAGGAAAAAATGATTCGTAAAATTCTTTTTTCAGTTAAAATATAAAACATTTTCCTTTCTTCCACTGCTGCCAGTGATGGCAGGTTTTACTGGCTATTTATACCCCTCATGCCTCGGTACACTTTCTAAACAGGTACAGAGCATTGCAGGCCCTCGGAACCCTGCCCCCCCAACCTGGTGCTTGCCACCCACAGTCTGACACGTCCTCCCACCTGACTCCCTTGTCAGGGGACAGTGGCTGGCTGGCCCGACACAGTCCAGCCAGTCTTCTCCCTGCCTCGGCTCCCACCAGAAGCCGGTGGATGAATGATGACCAGGATGGTGACCTCTGCCAAAGGCTTTACTCAGGACCTGAATCTGAAAGTTCCAGCCTTGCTGGGGGACCCACAGAGTGCACATTGGTACCTCCAACCCTGGGGATGAGGAAGAACCCTCTTCTAACTAGGCATACAGGAAAGTTTATCCATTCCAGCAACTCTGCCACTCAGAATTCAGCTTTGGAACTGGTCTAAAATTTCTGCAAAAAATAGCTAAATAAAATTGCTTCAGCGTGACACTTTATGTTACCCTGCAGAATTGTGTCAGCCAAGCCAATCACCTATGTGCCATAGATATAACTATGAATTATTGTCATTGTGGTCAAAAATCCTATCCATTCTCAAGAGATGATGTTTATCACTCACAATATTAAAATGAAATGTGTTTGAACAACTTGTTTTTGTTGTTTAGTCACTCAGCCATGTCCAAATTTTTTGCAACTCCATGAACTATAGTTCTCCAGACTCCTCTGTCCATGGGATTTCCCAGGCAAGAATACTAGAGTGGGTTGCTATTTCCTTCTCCACGGGATCTTCTCAATCCAAGGATTGAACCTGCATTTCCTGTATTGGTAGGTGAGTTATTTACCATTCAGCCACCAGGGAAGCATCTGAACAATAGCCATATCATTATATAGTTTCCTGAATAATTTTAGAGAAGACAATACATATTTGATACAAACATTTTAGTACTTTGATTTTTAAAATGTGTTATTGTATATGAATCAATCAGCAAAGACCATATTCTGGAAAGTTTTAAGAAAGAAATATCTCCTGAATTCCTCCACAGAATGTTCTTGGACAATTTCAACACTTGTGGAACTCTCACGGAAGGATTCACAGGAGAGGTGGCAGTCAGGTTGAACCCTGAAAAATTATGAGATTTTGACTCATCAACAGGGTTGCAATTCAGTGTACTAGCAGCAGATAGTGTGTTTGTGTGGGTTTTGCTGTTGTTTTAAAGGATGTGGGATTAGTCATGAACAATCTGTACTGGAGAGTTCTAAAAAGGAAACAACAATAAAAAGTCTGAATATACTGAGGCTATTGTGTTTCAGAAAATAATGGAAATCGATCATACAAACCTAGTGGAATCGAGATCATAGAAGACCTTGACAAGGACCCCAGAGTGGCCATATATAAGCAAATGGGGCCACTGATTATTTTATACAACTTTTTCGAGAAAGCCTCACTGACATGTGCTGTGTTGTGCTAAGTAACTTCAGCTGTGTCTGGCTTGACAACACCATGGACAGTAGCCTGCTAGGTTCCTCTGTCCATGGGATATCCCAGGGAAGAATATTGGAGTGGGTTGCCATTTCCTTCTCCAGGGGATCTTCCCAATCTAGGGATTGAACGAGTGGTCAATAAATAGTTCATGGACCAGTTTAGGGCTGGGGAGGACCAAGTCAGGGAAATACATGAGAAGACTCGTGCAGGTTATTGACCATCAGAATGAGGGGCAGCAGTAGAAATGGAAAGAGTAACAAACATGCAAGGCACAGACCTTCAGGAAAGAAGGATTAACATTCCATCACTGGCTGCATCTAGATACCTAAGAAAAATGAAAGAGAACGAACAGCAAGACTTCAAACCCTGGTGAGCAGAAGACCCCCAGATGGAGAACAGCATCCCCTCAAGGTGGTTCTGAAGTGTCAGTGGAATAATCGAAGGAACAGGTATTCAATGCCATCGGCTTCTACTGAGAGTAATATCGATAGATATGGATACGGATACAGATATCAGATAAAGCTTCAAAGAGAGTAAGGTCTAGAACTCAGAGTATAGATGGGAGTATGCTTCACTTCTAAGAGTGACGGTCAGAATAATCATTCCACAAGCTGGACTATGAAATCTGGCATGTAGGGGACCATATAAGGATGATGTCTATATAAATTACAATAATAGTCATAGAAGTTAAAAACGCCTAGAAGTATTGTTAAATGAAAAGGAATCAACGAAAGCTGTCTTAGAGGCCTCAAAGATGGAACAGAATTACACAGGCATATACCCTGAGAAAACCAGGATTCAAACAGACTCGTGCACCCTAATGTTCACTGCAGCACTGTTTACAGTAGCCAAGACAACAGAAGCAACCTGGATGTCCATCCCCAGATGAATGAATAAAGAAGACACGGTACACATACACAGTGGGAAATCACTCAACCTCAAAAGGGATGAAGTTGGGTTACTTGTGCAAACGTGGATGGACCTAGAGTCTGTCACACAGAGAGAAGTAAGTCACAAAGAGAAAAATATCATATATTAGTGCATACATGTGGAATCTAGAAACATGGTACATATAAGCCTGTGTGTCGGGCAGGAATAGAGATGCAGATGTAGAGAATGGATCTGTGGACACCGTGGAGAAAGGAGAGAGTGAGACAAATAGACACGTGTACACTAACTGCGTACAACAGAGAGCCAGTGGGAGTGTGCTGAATGGCACGGGGAGTTCAGCGTGGTGTTCTGTGATGACATAGCAGGTGGAATAGGCGGGTGGGAAGGAGACACAGGAGGCAGGGGATATATATATATAGAGAGAGAGACATATATATACACACAGCTGGTTAATATTGTTGTACAGCAGAAACTACAATAATTTTAAAAGCAATTCTAGTCCAACTTTCATAAAAAGAATTAAAGGTGTCATCCAAGGAAGATTTTTTTTGTACCTGAAAAAGCTCAAAGGAGAGGGGAAATATTACCTAAACAACTTCATTCAGAGATCCTTAGATTCACCAGAACTATACCATCAGAGTCAGAAAGATCATCTATAATGGATATTGGTGAAGATTCCCAAACTGGGAAAAATATACGTAAATGATTCTTTGTCTTTCCTTCCAGGAGTACTTTCTAATCACTGCAACTTATCCCCATAAACTGCACCACCACCTGATTCATGGGGTCGCGGAGAGTCGGACACGACTGAGCGACTGAACTGAACTGAACCCTTATCAATATATATGATCATTATTATTAGCAATCAATTGATTCATATAGCTCTGCTACTAAATTTCCATCAACTTCTGTTGACATGGAAAAAAGCAAGATTGAGTGGGATGGATTTTTTTTTAATGTTTCAACATTATTTTTCTCTTCACTCAGCATAATTCTGCTAATCTGGAAAAATATTGGCACCACTGCTAAAGAATCTGCCTGCCAATGCAAGAGAGGCAAGAGACACAGGTGCGATCTCCAGATTGGGAAGATCCTCTGGGGGAGGAAATGGCAACCCACTCCAGTATTCTTGCCTGGGAAATGCCATGGACAGAGGAGCCTGGCAGGATACAGTCCATGGGGTCACAAAGAGAGGGACACGGCTGAGCGACTGAGCACACGTGGAAGGGAAAGATCCTCTAGTTCAGTGTTTTCAACCCCTGTCAGCTTGCAACAGACCACGGGAGAAAAGGAGGGTGGAGGGCCTGGGCTGGTGTCAGAAGATGATGCATCATTCCCAGCTCAGCCCAAATGCACAGCCTTCTTCCAGTAATTTCACTATTGAAAAAAAAGTTAGGGCTTCTCTGGTGGTCCAGTGGTTAAGAATCTGCCTTGCGATGAGAGGGACACTGGTTTGATCCCTGGTCTGGAAAGATCCCACATGCCACTATTAAGAAAGAAGTTTGATCTGACAATTCCTAATGTCCTGTCAAATTCCAAAATTTCATAAACAGTTGAATTAGCCTACCACAGTCAGAACTAACTAAACTGTGTGCCATAATTGGAGATACATTGATAAATAAGCCATGTGTTCTATCCATGTTCCCAAGTACTGTTTAATATGCTTGATAGGTATTATCCCATTTATTAATAATTCTTATGCTATCATAAGAATTATTATGTGAGCTTTATTATTATTATGTGAGCTTCATTTTAGAAATCCATAGCCTTGGGTAGACAGCTGTTAGGTGACTTGGCAATGGTCATATAGCTAGTCAATGGGAAGAGCTATGACTTAGACCCACCCAGTATATGGGACTTCCCTGGTGGTCCAATGGTTAAGACTCTACTCCCAACACAGAGGGCGTTTGATCCCTGTACAGGGAACTAAGATCCCACTTGCTGCACTGTGAAGTCAGGGGAAAAAAAACACTAGGCCTCTCAATGCAGGCAGCCCAGTACCACTCCATGATATTAACACTATGCTACACATCTGTGTCTCTTTTGCTGTCTCGTATACAGGGTTATCATTTGCATCTTTTTAAATTCCATATATATGTGTTAGTATACTGTATTGGTGTTTTACTTTCTGGCTTACTTCACTCTGTATAATAGGTTCCAGTTTCATCCACCTCATTAGAACTGATTCAAATGCATTCTTTTTAATGGCTGAGTAATACTCCATTGTGTATATGTACCACAGCTTTCTTATCCATTCGTCTGCAGATGGACATCTAGGTTGCTTCCATGTTCTGGCTATTATAAACAGTGCTGCAATTAACATTGGAGTACAACTCTGCGGGAGAGGGTGAGGGTGGGATGATTTTGGAGAATAGCATTGAAACATGTATGTTGTCATATGTGAAACAAATCACCAGTTCAGGGTCGATGCATGTTACAGGATGCTCGGGGCTGGTGTGTGGGTATGACCCAGAGGGAGGATAAAGGGAGGAGGGAGGTGGGAGGGGGGTTCAGGAGGGGGAACTCATGTACACCCAGGGCGGATTCATGTCAATGTATGGCAAAACCAACCAATATAATATTGTAAAATAATTAGCCTCCAGTAAAAAATAAATTTAAAAAATAAATAAATAAACACTATGCTATTGCCGGGGAAAGAGAATTAAAAACAAAATCTTCTTTAAACTCAGAAAACCTCTCCACAAAGATGGTGGAGGTTTAGTCACTAAGTTGTGTCTGACTCTTGCTGACCCCATGGATTGTAGCCCGCAGGCTCCTCTGTCCATGGGATTCTCCAGGCAAGAAGACAGGAGTGGGTTGCCATTTCCTTCACCAGGGGATCTTCCTGATCCAGGGATTAGTGCCTCGAACCCATGTCTCCTGGATTTCAAGTGGATTCCTTATCCCTGAGGCACCAGGGAACCCTCCACCACAAAGGTGGGAGGGAACAAAACAGTTTTGCTTTTGGATAACTATTAAGTCAGAATGTGACATGCACCAAGGCAAGTCTCAAAGGAGATTCAAAGACAGAAATCTCACCCTTTTATTACATGGACAGTACAGGAGTCAGTGGTTTCATTTACAGTTTTTTGACTTAACCGTGAAAAATTACTGCACATTTACTAGAAACCATACTATGATTTCTAGATTTTGCCCTTTTCCTCAGCTGGTGATCCAGGGTATAATACTCTTGTGATGTTGGGCAACTCCCACAGCCTTACAATCATGAGGGTCAACAGCTGAATCACCTACAACCATTATATTTCTCACTTTCAGTACAAAATTCAATAAATTACATATGATATTCAACACTCCATGATAAAATAGGCTTTGTGGTAGTTAATGTTGCCTGGCTAGAGGCTAACATAAATGTTCTGAGCACATTCAATGTAGGCTGGGCTAAGCTGTGATCTTCTGCATGTTAGGTATACTCAGTGCATTTCTGAATTAATGATATTAATTTATGATATTCAATTCATGATGGGTTTATTGGAATGTAACTCCATCAAGGAAGAGCAATGTGGTCAACAGGTGCGGTCCATTACATACATGTTCTCAGGATGGACAGTAATGAATGTTCGAGATATGACAGCACTGTGTGGCATGCCCACAGCTCATTCTACAGCTTGGTAGATGGGGTGACCACTGGTATTAGCAGCTTGACTTTATATAAAGGAAAAGTCACCTTTCCACCTCTTTATTACAGGAAGCAGTTACAGAGCTAGCTGTTCTTCAAGGCTAGGCTTCTGCCTGCAAGGAACCTGAAATGTTGGGGGCCTTATCCTTCCCATGATTGCATTTTCAAGAGCTATTTTTCAGATCCGTGATAAACACATGGGTCTTGAAGCTGACAAGAGGCTTGTTTAGCTTTGGGAAATATTTGGACACATTTCAAAGAGACAGAGAAGATGCTCTAAGGAAAGGCAGGGGGACAGAGAGATGGGTCGGCAAGGTCCTCCTCCCTCGTCTCCTGCAGGGAGAACTAACTCTTGTTTTTCTATTTGCCTTGACACTGTCTACACCACCAATACTGGAAACAGAGAAGCTGTACAGCAGTGTGCCGCCTGCATACCTATTCTGTCAGAGAGCTATTCAGGGGGAGGGTGCAGGTGAGGGTGACACATTGCCCAGATGATACTATTACTTTGCACTTGTAAAGAATTTTGCATATTCCAAAGTGCTAGCGTGTATACATTTTTTTGGATTCTCGCAACCCAGTGAAAATGATAAAACCACCTTCCTTTTGTTATTTTTTATTCCTATTTTTATGCAAAAACAGATTCAGGGGAGTAAGGGTCATGACTGTGCTATCCACTTAATACTTATTTTTTAAAACTAAAGTTATTATAAGTCACGTTACCAATATGGAAACATTTTACGAAGTATACACTGGAAGAAGAATGAATTCAAGACAGAAATGCAAGTTCATTAGGGATCTGTCACACATACATAAGTGGAAGTACATACCAGCAGGCATGAGTCTTCGTCTAGGGGTGCAGCCAGGCATGCCCCTCTTGGAGACAGCGTTCTTAGCTCCAGGGAGTTGTGTTCACGTTGCCATCCCCTCCAGCACCTCATGGAAGCTGCTGTTTCACGCGGCTCCTGAGAGTCAAGGCTGATTTCTTCCTCAACAGGACTCAGGAGGAGGGTTTTCTGGAACGGGATTGAGATCCATTCTCTCTCCTTGCGTCTTGCCCTCTCTGGTTTTCCTGCTCCAATCTCAATCCTAACACAAGGTTATTAATATCATCACTATGTTAAGTTTTCAGACACTGGCTCCCTGTGTGTCCACCTCGGTTTCCCAGTGGTGCTAGTGGTAAAGAATCTGCCTGCGATGCAGGAGATTCCAGTGTGATCCCTGGGTTGGGAAGACCCCCTGGAGGAGGAAATGGCAACTCATTCCAGTATTCTTGCCCGGAGAGGAGCCTGGCAAAGTCAGACACGACTGAGCACCCACAGTCTGGGTCCCGGTCTGCAGTGCTCTCTCCCTCTCTGACCTCTCAGTGCAAACTCCCCACCTCATATCCCCACACAGTCCGAGGCTCCTGCCACAGTCTGCATTCAGCCTCACCTGTCATCCCACACAACTGGGACTGTGCCTCGGGGAGGACAGTTGGATGGGTGAGCAGGATATGTTTTAAAGGAGTAGTTTTCATTCTCTGGGACTTGCCTGTTGGCTCAAATGGTAAACAATTTGCCTGCAATGCGGGAGACCCGGGTTTGATCTTTGGGTCGGGAAGATCCCCTGGAGGAGGAAACGGCAACCCACTCCAGTAGTCTTGCCTGGAAAGTCCCATGGACAGAGGAGCCTGGTGGGCCGCAGGCCATACGGTGGCAGAGTCGGACACGACTGAGTGGCTGACACGTTGACCTTACATTCTCCCCTTCTCCTACCAGACATATGTTTCATCTCCCTCTTCATCTAAGGAGAAGAGGATTTATGGAAAATACAAACATTTTCCCTAGAGGATCCTTTTGTTATTTTTTAAACTGTGTCCTGCTTTCAATAAAATCAGGTTATTTTTGCTTTCCTGACATGCATAGATCTTAATGACTCTTCAAGCATCTTGGCTCTACCAAATGTGCAGTGAGGAGGTAAGGCGTAACTGTGGAATCATACTGTGAAGCAATAAAACCCCAACACATATACTCAGAGGCCTGTGAAATCTAGCTAGAAATCTGTTACATACTACTCAAGGGATTCTTGAAGTTTTGCATTCCTGAGATTTTGATTTTTGTTCATTGAATCACGAATTATACTCATGCAAAAGTCCTCCAGATTTATCCCCAACGCTTCTATCAGTAAATGTAGAGTCACAGAGGGAGATAAGACTTGTGCGTGCCTGTAAGGTCTGCCACTTACGTATGTATGATAGATCCTTGCTGAACCTGCATTTCCATCTTGAATTCTTTCCTCCTACAGTACATCATTTTTAAAATGCTTCCATATTGATAATGCGCTTATTAATAATTTTAGTTTGAAAAGTGTTCCATGGATAGCACAGCCATTACTAAGTATACGATGGGGGAAGTACTGAGGACGCAGTTAGGGACTACGACAGCTCTGTGTCAGGTCATGATCCCCGAGGCTACGAAGTCCGCTTCTGTGCATCACTGCGTAATTCATCACACTGCTCATGGGAGCTGTGAAGGAGAGACAAGATGATGTGTGGGAGGAGAGAAAGCGAGTGAACCACAGTGCTACTAACTGTGCCAGAAGATAGAAGTTGTAATCTCCCAGCCTCTCTGCTCTCCATTTGGAAAGAAACCTGCCCAGTTAACCCCCATAGTTCCGCTATATGCCAGCTGAAGAAGCCTGTATGGATCTCCGCAGCCTGTGCGGTGAGCTCCCAGACAGCCCTGGAACGGAAGGAATCCACAACTCCGACCCTTCCCCTATTCCAGAGATGAAAGCCTGAACTTCTAACCACAGTCCTCTGCCTTTGTGTTTCTTTCCTCAGGTTAAGCACCTGGAAAGCAGGGCCACTTAGATCAGAGTGTGGAGGCCAGCACACAGTGGGCCTTTGGTCAAAGGGTGCTGGGTGGATGCGTGACGGCATCAGTGAATTGGTGTATGTGTTGACCTGTATTCACTCTGCAGGTTTATCATTAGAGCTGTGACCCTAAACCATTTACAGATCAGGGATAAACCTGCAGACTGCATAAGAGTGGCAGAAGGACCAAGCCTGTTCATAACAAGCTAAGTAAACTGTGCAGATGAACCTATTTGCAGGACAGGAATAGACTTGCAGAGGTAGCAAACAGTCCTGTGGGCAGAGGCAGGGAAAGGAGAGGCTGGGATGGATTGGGAGCGGAGCAGTAACATACACAGACTGCCACGTGCAAAATAGCTACTGGGAACCTGCCGTCTAGCACAGGGAGCTCAGCGTGGTTTCTGTGAGGGGTGGAATGGTTGGCAGGCAGAACGGAGCTCCAAGAGGGACAGTACATATGTATACATATATCTGATTCACTCCACGGCTCAGCAGAAACTAACACAACACTGTAAAAAAAAAAAATTACTCCAATAAACAAAAAGAATGAGACAAGATCTATATCATACTGGTTTAAAATAAGCTTGTTACAATAGCAACAGGAAGAAATAATAGTACTCATTATGTATTCAGTACCTATAATGTGTGAAGAGAGGGGTGTGTGTATTGAGGCCCAAGGATGGAACCCAGGTCTCCTGCATTGCAGGCAGATTCTTTACCATCTGAGCCAGCAAAAAGTCCCTAAGGAGGCATAATGTACCTATAATACATTATTTAAAGAATATGTTTCAAATGTATATTTATATGGACACAGAACCAGGGGTTACTTGGAGGCTCAGCTGTAAAGAATCTACTTAAAATCAAAGAGACGGGTTTGAGATGTGGGTTCGATCTCTGGGTTGGGAAGATCCCCTGTAGGAGGAATTGGCAACCCACTCTAGGATTCTTGTCTGGAGAACCCAATGGACAGAGGAGTCTGTTGGGCTACAGTCCATGGGGTCACCAATAGTCGGACACAGCTGAGTGACTAAACCACCACCACTGTCACCTTTGTGGAGAGGTTTTCTGGGTTTTCTAGATGTCTTAAATGTCTTGGTTTGCCAAGGGAACGTGTTCGGGTCTTTATAAAATTTTGCTATATAAATAGGTAGATTAGTCCTCTGGTGGAACGTAGCTCTGTTAAGGACCTGCAATTTTACTAATCTGATCACATTATAAAGGTCCTCTGTCCTGTGGAGATGGGGGACTAAATCGCTCAGTTTCTGTGAGACTCGTTTCATCATCCACAGAATGTACACCCTCCACGACCACTCTCAAGGTTGTCACATTATGTGTGTGTGTGTGTA
Source organism: Moschus berezovskii (assembly GCF_049115385.1). Lineage (NCBI taxonomy): Eukaryota > Metazoa > Chordata > Mammalia > Artiodactyla > Moschidae > Moschus > Moschus berezovskii. The sequence continues at coordinate 10,111,394 of NC_142466.1, forward strand.
TGTGGGTCTGTGTGTTTCTGGACACATATAAAGATGCATTTAAGACATCTAGAAAACCCAGAAAACCTCTCCACAAAGGTGATAGTGGTGGTGGTTTAGTCACTCAGCCGTGTCCGACTATTGGTGACCCCATGGACTATATAGCCCACCAGGCTCCTCTGTCCGTGGGATTCTCCAGACAAGAACACTGGAGAGGGTTGCCAATTCCTCCTACAGGGGATCTTCCCAAATTAGAGACACCAAGGGAACATTTCATGCAAAGATCGACTCGATAAAGGACAAAAATGGTATGGACCTAACAGAAACAGAAGATATTAAGAAGAGGTGACAAGAATACACAGAAGAACTGTACAAAAAAGATCTTCATGACCAGGATAATCACGATGGTGTGATCACTCACCTAGAGCCAGACATCTTGGAATGTGAAGTCAAGTGGGCCTTAGAGAGCATCACGACGAACAAAGCTAGTGGAGGTGATGGAATTCCAGTTGAGCTATTTCAAATCCTGAAAGATAATGCTGTGAAAGTGCTGCACTCAATATGCCAGCAAATTTGGAAAACTCAGCAGTGGCCACAGGACTGGAAAAGGACAGTCGTCATCATCCCAATCCCAAAGAAAGGCAATGCCAAAGAATGCTCAAACTACAGCACAATTGCACTCATCTCACATGCTAGTAAAGTCATGCTCAAAATTCTCCAAGCCAGGCTTCAGCAATATGTGAACCGTAAACTTCCAGATGTTCAAGCAGGTTTTAGAAAAGGCAGAGGAACCAGAGATCAAATTGCCAATATCCGCTGGATCATGGTAAAAGCAAGAGAGTTCCAGAAAAACATCTATTTCTGCTTCATTGACTATGCCAAAGCCTCTGACTGTGTGGATCACAATAAACTGTGGAAAATTCTGAAAGAGATGGGAATACCAGACCACCTGACCTGCCTCTTGAGAAACCTGTATGCAGGTTAGGAAGCAAGAGTTAGAACTGGACATGGAACAACACACTGGTTCCAAATAGGAAAAGGAGTATGTCAAGGTTGTATATTGTCACCCTGCTTATTTAACTTATATGCAGAGTACATCATGAGGAACGCTGGGCTGGAAGAAGCACAGGCTGGAATCAAGATTGCCGGAGAAATATCAATAACCTCAGATATGCAGATGACACCACCCTTATGGCAGAAAGTGAAGAGGAACTAAAAAGCCTCTTGATGAAAGTGAAAGAGGAGAGTGAAAAAATTGGCTTGAAGCTCAACAGTCAGAAAAGAAAGATCAGGCATCTAGTCCCATCACTTCATGGGAAATAGATGGGGAAACAGTGGAAACGGTAGCAGACTTTATTTTTTTGAGCTCCAAAATCACTGTGGATGCTGATTGCAGCCATGAAATTAAAAGACGCTAACTCCTTGGAAGGAAAGTTATGACCAACCTAGACAGCATATTAAAAAGCAGAGACATTACTTTGCCAACCAAGGTCCATCTAGTCAAGGCTATGGTTTTTCCAGTGTTCATGTATGGATGTGAGAGGTGGACTGTGAAGAAAGCTGATGGCCGAAGAATTGATGCATTTGAACTGTGGTGTTGGAAAAGACTCTTGAGAGTCCCTTGGACTTCAAGGAGATCCAACCAGTCCATTCTAAAGGAGATCAATCCTGGGTGTTCATTGGAAGAACTGATGCTAAAGCTGAAACTCCAATACTTTGGCAATCTCATGCGACGAGTTGCCTCACTGGAAAAGAGTCTGATGCTAGGAGGGATTGGGGGCAGGAGGAGAGAGTATGACAGAGAATGAGATGGCTGGATGGCATCACCAACTCGATGGACATGAGTTTGAGTGAACTCCGGAGTTGGTGATGGACAGGGAGGTCTTGCGTGCTGTGATTCATGGGGTCGCAGAGAGTCAGACACGACTGAGCAACTGAACTGGACTGAACTGACCATGTTCCAACATCTATGCTAGCCAGAAGGAAACAATGTTGGTATAACAACAACAGGATTTCTTCCTCCTGAAAGATGACTACAGAGCCCATAATTGCTGCTGCCTCTGACTTCCAGCATCTGATTAATACATCAATCTGAGTGAGAACTGCTTTCTGGGGGCAACTCCCAGCCAGATCTCTTTATTTCCTGTTTACTTCACACATACTATGTGAAGTTCAACAAGGTTTGTTTTGAACAAATCAATCTCTTAGATTCAAGTGTGTTTAAAGTAGGAGGCTTTTATGATCCAGCAATCCCTCTGCTACACACATACTAAGTCGCTTCAGTTGTGTCTGACTCTTTGTGACACTATGGATTATAACCTACCAGGCTCCTCTGTACATGGGATTCTCCAGGCAAGAATACTGGAGTGGGTTGCCATTCCCTTCTCCAGGGGATCTTCATCACCCAGGGACTGAACCCATATCTCTTATGTCTCCTGCATTGGCAGGTGGGTTCTTTACCACTAGCACCACCTGAGAAAACCATAATTCAAAAAGCTACACGCACCCAGTGTTCACAGAAGCACTATCTACAATAGCCATTAAAAAGTATGAAATTATGCCATTTATAGCAACATGGATGGACCTAGAGAATGTCATACTGAGTGAAGTAAATCAGAAGAGAAAAACACATATTGCATATTAACATATAAATGGAATCTAGGAAAATGGCATAAGTGATCTTATTTGCAAAGCATAAATAGAAACACAGATGCAGCGAACAAATATATGGATAGCAAGAGGGAGCAGGGGTTGGGACCAATTGGAAGATTGGGATTGACACATACACGCCATCAATACTATGTGTAAAATAGGTAACTAATGAGAATCTACCATACTGCACAGGAAACACTACTTAATGCACTGTGGTGACCTGAATGGGAAGGAAGTCCAAAAAATGAGGGGATATATGTGTATACATATGACTCATTCATTTTGCTGTACAGTAAAAACTAACAACATTATATAGTAACTGTATGCCAATAAAAATTTATTTAAAAAGAAAAAAAAAGTAGGAGGCTTCAATTTTGTGAAATTTTCTAGAGAGTGCACTGAATTTATAGATTGCCTAGGATAATATGGTCATTTTAACAATATTAATTCTTCCTATCCATAACATGGTGTCTCTTTCCATCTGTTTGTGTTATCTTCAATTTCTTTCATCAGCATCTGATAGTTTTCTGAATGCTGGTCTTTTACCTCAGATATATTTAGTCCCAGGTATTTTATTATTTTTGAAGGAAGGGAAAATGGAGTTGTTTCCTTAACACATTATTGACCAGGGGTTTTTGCAGAAAGCAATTGCTGGCTGTAATGTCTCCAGTCAACAATGTGTTAATTTCTCTTTCAGACAGTTTGCTGTTAATGTATAGAAATGCAACAGATTTCTGTACATTAATTTTGTATCCTGAGGTTTTACTGAAGTCACTGATGAGCTCTAGTAGCTTTCTGGTAGCACTTTTAGGATTTTCTATATATAGTATCATGTCATCTGCAAATTGTGACATTTTTACTTCTTCCTTTTTTTATCATTAGGGAAATGAAAATGTAAATCACAATGACAAAGCACCTCACACCTGTAAGAATGGTTATCACCAAAAGTAACAGTAAAACAAGTGTTGGCAAGGACATGGAGGAAAGGGAACCATCCTGCAATGCTAGTGGGAATGTAAATTGTTGCAGCCACTGTGGAGACAGTATGGAGGTTTCTCAGAAAACTAAAATCAGAACTACCATATGACCCAGCAATTCCACTCCTAGGTATATATCTGAAAAAAATGACAATACTAATTCTGAAAGATGCATACACCCCAATGTTCACAGCAGCATTAATTACAATAGCCAAGATATGGAAGCAACCTAAGTGTCCATTAACAGATGAATAGATTAAGAAGATGTGGTCCATATATACAGTGGAATATTATTCAGCCTTAAAAAAGAATGAAATCTTGCCTTTTACCACATCAGGGATGGACTTGGAGAATATTATGCTAATGAAGTAAGTCTAAAAGAGAAAGGCAAATACTGTATGATATCACTTACATGTGAAATCTAAAAACTGAAACAAACTAGTCAAGACCCTGATGCTGGGAAAGATTGAAGGCTGGAGGAGAAGGGGACGACAGAGGATGAGATGGTTGGATGGCATCACCAACTTGAGGGACGTGAGTTTGAGTAAGCTCCAGCAGTTGGTGATGGACAGGGAGGCCTGGCATGCTGCAGTCGATGGGGTCACAAAGCGTTGGACACCATTGAGCAACTGAACTGAGTCAACAAAACAGAAACAGACTCACAGGTATAGAGAACAAGCTACTGACTACTAGAGAACAGAGTAGTAGTTACCAGCGGGGACAGGGGAGGGGGAGGGGAGACACGGGGTAAGGGGTTAAGAGAAAGCTACTATGCACAAAACAAGCTACCAGGATATACTGTATAACACAGGGACTACAGTCAATATTTTATAACTATAGAGTATGACCTTGAAAATAGTGATTCACATTGTTGTACACCTATAAAATAATCAGTTCAGTTCAGTTCAGTCACTCAGTCGTGTCTGTCTCTTTGCAACCCTGTGAACGGCAGCACGCCAGGCCTCCCTGTCCATCACCAGGTCCCACAGTCCACCCAAACCCATGTCCATTGAGTCGGTGATGCCATCCAACCGTCTCATCCTCTGTCATCCCCTTTTCCTCCTGCCCTCAATGTTTCCCAGCATCAGGGTCTTTTCAAATGAGTCAGCTCTTCACATCAGGTGGCCAAAGTATTGGAGTTTCAGCTTCAACATCAAATATACTTCTATAAATTTTTTAAAAAGTAAGAGTCTTCATTTAAATCACAGGGCTTTATAGACTTTTCAAATCAACTTCAGCATTTTTTTTTCAAATTGTGGTAAAATACACATAACATAAAATTTACCATCTTAACCATTTTTAAAAGTACCATTCATTGGAATTAAATACATTCACACTGCTGTGCAACCATTACCACATCTGGAAATATTTCTTCATCTTTCAAAACTGAAGCTCTGTCCACATTCAATGCTAACTCCCTGCCCCCACCCCCGAATCCTGGCCACCCCAATCTGCTTCTTGTCTGTATGAACTTGACTAATCTAGGAACCAAGGCAACTTCCATAGGAAAGCCATCCATTAGTGAACATCAATGGGGTGTTTAGCTCTTGCCAACTTGGTCGCACGTTTCCCATTTGGATTCAGTTGCCTCCCGTGGGTGGGAGTGTAAGCAGCAGCTCAGATCCTAGCTTTGTGGGTGGGTCCCTGGCCACCATACACTCATGACAGCCCCCAAGCCAAACCCTGACTTGGTACCAGTATTGGCAAAACTGAAACCAGGACTCCAGTTCAGACCTGTCAGAAGCTGCTGTCTGAGCCAGCTTTCTCTTCATTATTCCAGACTAAAGATGCCTCCCTGTGGTTGTTCATTTATTATGAGTAAATGCCTCTCAAACAAACTCAGCTTGCTTTTCAAAATACAAGTCCTCGTGCTCTTCTCCATAAGTCTCATGTATGGATGTGAGAGTCAGTCTGAAAAGAAGACTTGAGCACAAAAGAATTGATGCGTTCAAACTGTTGCTGAAGAAGACTCTTGAGAGTGCCCTGGACAGCAAGCAGATCAAACCAGTCCATCCTAAAGGAAATTAACCCTGACTGCTCATTGAAAGGACTGAGGCTGAAGCTCCAATTCTTTGGCCACCTGATACAAAGAGCCAACTCATCAGAGAAGATCAGGATGTTGGGAAAGATTGAGGAAAGAAGAAGGGGACAACAGAGGATGAGATGGTTGGATGGCATCACCGACTCAATGGACATGAGTCTGAGCAGGCTCCAGGAGATGGTGAGGGACAGGGAAGCCTGGCGCGCTGCAGTCCATGGAGTCACAAAGAGTTGGATACGGCTCAGTGATGGAACAACAACAATAAAAAGTAATCACCAAAGAATAAAGATCTGAGGAGTACATTTCAATTATAAATTCTGTCAGTGGGATTATATATATATATATACATACATATGGATGCACAGATATATATGCACTGATTCATTGGTTTCTATTTTTATTCCTGCACCATCACATGAAAAGTTTAGGAGTAACTCAGCTCTTTTTGTATCATTTCTTATTCCATCCTGAAGGCAGTCTCACTTATACTTTCCCTGTCCTTTTTTTTTCTCCAGAACTAATGATGTGATCTGACATTTTTTATTCAACCGAGCTATAAAAATTTCAGGTGCTAATGGCTGTGACCCTATAGCTCTTTCTCTCCTTCACAACGAAGATAGAAGAATCACTTTTCATCTGGGGAAATCTATATTTCTGTGTTGCCTCTTAGTGTTTAAGCCAGCTCCCCACTGTGCTAAGTCAGCCTTCCCAGAAGCTCATCTGTCTTTCTCAAGTGCCCTTGCTCCTGAAGTTGGTTTGATGCTCTGGCAGTAAAGAGCCCCTGTGTAGTGCAGGTTACAGGGGATTAACAGTCACTTGGGATGGGGCTTGTCCTGCTATCTTGGAAATAATGACTTTGTCTGTCTGCCCTAGATAACACAGGGGAAATGGCTGCTGTATTCATCCACTGAGGATGTGAGGACCCCAAGTCAAATCACTCCCAAAGATTCATTATTCTTTTGGAAGCTCCATAAGCAAATTTTGGTGGTTTTGGTTTTGGTTTTGAAGGCATCATCATCCAGAAAGGCGCAACAGAATTATGCCTCGACCTTAGAACTTCCCTGGGGAAATATTTTAATTTTTCCAAAGCTCTTAGAGTTTAGTGATAAATTTCATAAAAGATAAACATAACATCTGCAAGTACAAGACCTCCAGCACTTGAGGTGACATGTGTCTATAAATGGAAATCACTGCACGTTTACATAATAAAATGGGCTATTGGTGGACAAATTAACTGTTTATTGATTTAAGAGAATGAAAGTCAGGACAGTGATATTAACAAGATTTTTACAAGAATGTAAACACTGTCAGCGTTCACAAATGATTTTAAGCAAAAGTACCTGGTACCTGGTTTAATTTTAGTGTCATCTGAAGTTTAAATTACATTTTAGTGATCCTTGAGACACCATTATCCAGGAAAATGAAATTTCAGTCTCTATAAATTTAAACAAAGTCAAAATTCAATGATTGCCTTTCTATTTATATCATCCTTTCCTAAGTCCACACTGCCTTGCTAATACAGAAGAACACATTTTAGAAATATAATATATATTATTCATATTCCTGTTTATATTGAGACTTAGTTTGCCAAGTGTTTTCAGGAACTAGTATCAAAAAAATTGTTACATCTGTCAATAATGAGAAAATCCAAGATCTCTGTATCTTCATGTACATATATTTTTGTCTTTTTTTTTCCCAATAATGTTATTACATTTGTTTGTGTTTTTTTGCCACACCCCATGGCTTGCAGGATCTTAGTTTCCCAACCAGAGATCAAAACCATGCCCCCTGCAGTGGAAGCGCAGAGCCCTAATCACTGGGGAATTCCCTAATAATGTAATAATGAGCCTTTCTCCAGGGGATCTTCCTGACCCAGGAATCAAACCAGGGTCTCCTGCATCACAGGCAGACTTCTTACCAATTGAGCTATGAGGGAAGCCTGAATTTAGGCATACTGTTTTTAAAATAAGTTTTATAGTATACAATATTAACATTCAATCCTTTCAGGTTATGTCAACTTACTAAGTAGATATTGAACTATGAGGTAGATGTTTTGTTTGTGATAGATGTGGTATTTTATTTCTAAAGCCAAGTACATTGATTGTAATTTCCTCTTTGTAAATAGCATAGCTCTAGGAATTTTGACAAATGCTTAGTCATGTAACCACCCCCTCCCTCAAAATTGAGATATAGAATATTCTTATCATGGAAAGAATTTTCTTCATGCCTCTCTGTGGTCAGATCCTTCTCACAACCCCACACCCTGGAAACCACTGATGTTTTAAAATTCATACTATTGGAATTCCCTGAAGGTCCAGTGTTTAAGACTCCAGACTTCCAGTGTGGTAAGGGGCATGGGTTCGATCCCTGGTCAGGAAACTAAGATCCCACAAGCCTCATGGTGTGATTAAAAAAAAAAAAAAGCACACACAATAACAACATTATTGGAAAAAATAAAATATATATGATCCCTGAATAATTTTTAAAAATTCATGCTACTATTAAAGTGGGAATTATGACTAGTTTCAAGGCTGATGAGTACTCTGTAGGAGGTAACTCACATGAGTTTTGCACACCTATCTCTCCCCAACACTCTAACCCCAGTCCCACTGTGCTGTGATGAATCGTACACTTGCTGGTCTGTCTCTCCATGAGAATGTCTGCTGCCTCGTGTATTTGTTGTGGTTTAATTTCACTCATTTGACCTTGGACATGCCACTCAGATCTTCCCGACCCAGGGATCAAACCCCAGTCTCCTGCATCTCCTTCTCCAGCCAAGTGTACAAGCTAATTCTGAGGAATCAACTATCTAAGTAATAATACAGATGTATTTTTAAGTACAGAAGTATTAAAGGCAGGCCAGCAGACAGACAGACCCTGGTGTAAATGCTGGGAGCGAGGGTACCTGGCCCACCATTTCACCTTTCACTGCAGAAGACATGGATAATAACAATTTGGTAAGTATTCCGCCAGACTTTCCATCTATAGATACCATTGTGTAAACAAACAGAACGCAGAAAGAAAAAGAGAAAAGGTGAAATTTATAAATTGCTCTTTTAGTTCAATGATTTGTCGTAAATATCTTTCTGTGTCAGTAACATTAGACCTATACATTCCCTTAATTACTGAAGAGTTTCCCACAGTACAGTTCCCCCGCCCAGCCCTTGGGGTGTTGTTGCTTCACAATGCTGTGCCAGTTTCTGCTGGATGGTGCAGTGAATCAGTCATGTGTATGCATGTATCCCCTCCCCTCTGGATATCCCTTCCCTGTAGGTCACCACAGAGCATGAAGTAGAGTTCCCTGTGCTATATAGCAGGCTCTAGTTATCTTCCGTGACTCACTTCCTAGAGTAATGAAAACAAAAATAAAGAAATGGGACCTAGTGAAACTTAAAAGCTTTTGCACAGCAAAGGAGACTGTGAACAAGATGAAAAGACAACCCTCAGAGTGGGAGAAAATATTTGAAAACGAAGCAACTGACAGGTTAATCTTCAAAATATACAAACAGTTCATGCAGCTCAATATCAAAAAAACAAACAACCCAATTAAAAAGTTGGTGGGAGACCTAAACAGACTTTTCTCCAAGGAAGACATCCAGATGGCCATAGTACAGTTTTGCCATAATTAACATTAGTGATGAACATGTGGGTTTTCCTCAGTTTTTTCCTCCATCCCAGATACACATTATACAACTGTATGAATATTTGGAATTGTAAAGATCCCAAGAGGTAAATTGTTTGTTACACATTATCTGAACATTAAAATATGGGAAGGTCTTGTCCATTTGCCTTCTGAAAAGGAGATACTGGTTCTCTTCCCATCCGTATTGTAAGAGTTCCCACTTTCTTACCCTCTTCCCAACAAAGGGTGTGTGTGCTGTGTACTCAGTTGTGTCCAACTCTTTGCAACCCCATGGACTGCACTCTGGCAGGATCCTCTGTCCATGGAATTTCCCAGGCAAGCATACTGGACTAAGTTGCCATTTCCTTCTCCAGGGGATCTTCCTGACCCAGGAATTGAACCCATGTCTCCTGCATTGGCAGGTGGATTCTTTACCACTAGTGCCGCCTGGAAAGCAATAAAGGATGCCATTAATTCTTTCAATTTTAGCCCATCAGTTTGGGAGAATACAGGATATCACTATTATATAAAGTCAGAGCTTCCTCATCACTAAGGAGGCTGACATCTGTTAGAAGTTTGTAAGGGACTTGTGTTTACTCCTCTGTGAAGGCTCAGAACCTGATCAGCGACTAGTAATGCTGACTGGGCTGTGAGCCTTTGCATCATTCATTTAAAGAATTCCTTTGCATTTTATGAAAATCAGTGCTCTGTTATACATATGTTACAAATATTTTGTCACCATCTTCCTTCCTCCTTTTAAGTTTATTCAAGCATCAGTGAGTCCATTATTCATGTTTTTCTCAAGAGCAGGGATTCTCAGTTCATGCTACAGATTACGATCATGGTGGAGCCTTCATAAAGAGACTGCAGCCTGCCCCTTTCCCCTCTCCAAGCACAGGTTCAAGTTCACTTGTTTGGGGTAACAGTGGAGCACAGTCCCCCAGGTGATGCCGATATACAGACAGGGTTGACAAGCAGTGCGTACTGTGCATACAGATCACTTGGGGGCTTGGTTGAAGCACAGGTCCTGGGGTGAAGCCTGAGACTCTATATTTCTAATAAGCTCCCAGAAGATGTGCACACCGCTGATCTACAGCCTATACAGTGAGTAGCAAGGATGTGTGGTGTCTGGATTTTGGTTCTTGCTTAAGAAGACTTTCTCTGCTCAAAATTATAAAACTTTATTTTATCCTGTATTTTTTCTAATACTCTTTATAATTTTTTAGAGATCATAAATCCATCTGGATTTTCATTTTTTTAACAATAGAGATCTAATTTCTATTTGTTTTTCATCAGAGTCAAATTGGACCCACCTCATTTAGTGGGTTGATACAATTCAATATAATATATTCTTGTTTTTTTAAAGTCTCCAGAAAACTCAGACTTGAAAAAAGTATAATTTTTGATTATTTAAATAATACAGAGTTTAAATTTTTTAATTTATTTTGTTTTGGGAAGGAAATTATACCCTGAAATTAAAGCTTTAAGACCAAGGATATTTTCAGTACTGTGTGCTCTTTATATTACAAATGTGTTTATTTTCCTCATTTAAATATGATTTAAAATTCAATGCCAAATTAAAAAAAAAAAACAAGCATGGAGGATATGATCATAAGTCTGAGTTTCCATTTTTAATTAGTGTTTGGTGACAACAGAGGGTCCAGTGACAGGCTAATTTGGGATCAGTAATTCAGTGGTGGGAACACTGTTTGGGAGAACTGCATCAATAGGAACCAGCTTATGCTGAACTCAGGGTACCATGTCTTCCTTCCAGTCCTTTAGGTGTAACATAATGCACAAACAAGCTTCAATCACTTGAGGATTTTCAAGTGATTCTGGTAGGATGTTAATGAGGCTGATATGTACAGGGTGAACAGTGGAATTGCTTTGTACCTAATACTCAATGCAGGGATGAAAGGAGAAATTCAAATATATAAGAGTTTAAATAACAGAAGCTGGTATATCAGGTGTATAAATAAAAAGGAAAATGGAAAGAAGGAAGTCTTATAACCTAAGTCAAATTATCTCACTATGTAAATACATTTTTCTAAAGAGATAAATGATTATTGAATAAATGAGTTGTGCAGCAGCATGAATTTTCCTAATTTAGCCTGGCTATTTTCCATTATGATATTCTAGGAGGAATAAATCTCCATTGAATAATCTAGGCCTTGGGAACTCAATAAATATGTCTTTTTTTTTTTCCCAGCACAGTTCACAGCTCATTTAGAGAAATTGGTCACCAATGCCCAGATCCGTATTTTATGTATTTTTAACAAAATGCAATTTCTTGAGCTGGAGATTTAAACAGTCTCCTTTGGTATCTGAAACTGTTTTGTTTAGAATTTCTAGAGCTAAGTAACTAAGTTCTATAGCCCAAGATTCTTGTTGTTCAAACGGCAATAGCTTATGGAGTTAACAAAGCAAAAGTATTTTTTTCTGCTAACCTAGAAATATTGCTTGCTCCTTTTAAGAAAAGCTATGACCAACCTAGACAGTGTATTAAAAAGCAGAGTGTCACTTTACCAACAAAAGTCCACTGAGTCAAAGCCAAGATTTTCAGTACTCATGTACAGATATTGGAGTTGGATTGTAAAGAAGGATGAGCACCAAAAATTGATGCTTTTAAACTGTGGTGCTGGAGAAGACTTTTAAGAGTCTCTTGGACTGCAAGGAGGTCAGAACGTCCATCCTAAAGGAAATCAACTCTGCATTTTCATTGGAAGGACTGATGCTCAAGTGGAAGCTCCAGTACTTTGGCCACCTGATGCAAAGAGCCAACTCATTGGAAAAGACCCAGACACTGGAAAAGATTGAAGGCAGAAGGAGAAGAGGATGACAAGGATGAGATGGTTGGATGGCATCACCAACTCAATGGACAAGAGTTTAAGCAAATTCCGGGAGATAGTGAAGGACAGAGAAACCTGGCGTGCTTCAGTTCATGGGGTTGCAAAGAGTTGGACAGGACTTAGCAACTGAACAACAAGGAAATATTGCCCTTTAAATATTCAAGAAAAGAGAAGTTAATGTTGAAGTTTTTCTGTCATACAATCTTTATTCCAGAAGACACTGATGTTTTTATTTACTAAGGATAATGAAGCCCATATTTCATAATTGTTTTGTTTGTTTAATGTCAATATTGAATGACAAAATAAGTTTGTAGGATCAAAATATATCAACTTCTTTTCTGTATTAGGTATTGCATGGGATGTATTTCTAAATCTATCAGGCACCCCTTTCTGAAAAACTTAGATGTCCAAGTTAATCTAAAAACAATTTTTAAAGTAAACAAACAACCAAAAACCACCTCTATCCTTTTCCCCTCAATCCCATGAGTGGTAAGGCAAATATCACTGTGACTTCTGGGTGAAGTTGCATCATTAACAAACTGCCTTCTGTCATTAACAAACTTTATTCTTAAGGTTTTATTATCTTTGATTAAACACACAACACCAGTAAAGAGTATGAAACAAGTGTGTTTTAGTGTGCAAACCAGGTGTTGCAGAGCATTTCTCAAAAGAGTAGACCGCCCTGGCTGAAGTCAGCATGTATTTTCCATCATTTTCTATGATTAACAATTATTGAACAGTTGTGTATATATCAAGATGTGCATGCTTAGTCACTAGGTCATGTCCAGCTCTTTGCAACTCCCATGGACTATAGTCCACCAGGCTCCTCTGTCCAAGCAAGAATACTGGAGTGGGTTGTCATGCTCTCCTCCAGGAGATCTCCCTGACCCGGAGATCTAACCCATGGCTTCTACATTGGCAGTCAGGTTCTTTACCACTAGTGCCACCTGGGAAGCCCACATATCAAGTTAAATCACATGAAATTGCCAATATTTGACTTTTGACCTGTAAAAATAGAAGTTTTACATGGTTCAAATTAATGTTTTAGTTTGGGGTATGAATTAACTGTTTGCTTCCAGGGACCCACTCCAGTAATCTTGGGCTTCCCTTGTGGCTCAGGTGGTAAAGAATCCGCCTGCAATGCAGGAGACCTGGGTTTGATCCCTGGGTTGGGAAGATCTCCTGGATAAGGGAAAGGCTACCCACTCCAGTATTCTGACCTGGAGATTTCCATGGACTGTATAGTCCATGGGGTCACAAAGAGTTGGACACAACTGAGTGACTTTCACTTTCCAAGGACTTGACCCAGGGCCATAGGAATATGTTCAGCTTCTTCAGATTCGATGCAGAGAGCTCACTTGAACTCGAGTTCCTGTGGACCTCTGCAGTCAAAGCCAGCCCTGGGGTTCCTCAACTTTGCAAACTCTGTCCAGTGACCTAGATGAGAACTCCTATCTGCTTCCAACTCATTTCAGCTGCCACCTGTTCACAAAAGTCTCTTTAATAGAAGATTCTTCTTTTATTAAAATTAACTCATACTTTCCTGTGGGGAGAAACTTCCCCCTTAATAGAAGCGGTTAAATCTGTCTTAAAATCTGAACTCATGAATATCATGTTCACACATCTCCCAATCATATCCTGAACTACAGAAAACTCAGTCATTATAATGTGTCGGCTCGAACCTGCATCTCTTACATCTCCTGCATTGGCAGGCAGGCACTTTACCAACAGTGCCACCTGAGAAGCCCAAATGTATCACTGATACAAGTTAAGTGCTTCTATTGACAATATTTTCCTGACTACACAATGTAATATTAAATGAAATACACTTAGAATGGAAGACATTGCAGCACAGCTCTGAGATATCCTTAGAAGGTTTGCTGTTGCCTTAGTTTCCCAAAGGACCAGCTTGCGCTCAGCATCTTATGTCTGCCCTGCCCTTGTTCTAAATGTCATTACCTCTAATGGTCCATTCCCAAGTTTCTCTCTTTCCAATTGCAATTTTCAAATCTCCCTTCTAATTCACCTTTGGATCATTCTAAAACAGAAAGTTTTTAAAAATTAGATTTACCTCATTAGTAGTTGGTGAGTCAAGCCCAACTCATTGCAAACCCATGGTCTGTCCATGGAATTCTACAGGCAAGAATACTGGAGTGGGTAACCATTCCCTTCTCCAGGGGATCTTCCCAACCCAGGGATCAAACCAAGGTCTCCTGCATTGCAGGCAGATTCTGAGCCACCAGGAAAGACCCTATATTTCTCGTCAAAGCACTACATGTCTTTCCTGCAATTCTAATGAATTATTTTGGCAAAGTGGTGTGGCAAAGATGTAAATTAGGATCATTTTGTTCTTTCCTAAATGGATGTTGTTATTGTTATTTTTAAGCATCCTACCACTGACTCTGTGGACATGAGTTTGAGTGAACTCCGGGAGTTGGTGATGGACAGGGAGGCCTGGCGTGCTGTGATTCATGCGGTCGCGGAGAGTCAGACACAACTGAGTGACTGAACTGAACTGAACTGAACTGATAGGGGTCTAGTGAAAGAGGAGAGTGGAAAAGGTTGCTTAAAACAACATTCAAAAATGAAGATCATGGTGTCCAGTCCCATCGTATCATGGTAAATAGAAGGGGAAAAAGTGGGAACAGTGACAGATCTTATTTTCTTGGGCTCCAAAATCACTGTGGCTGGTGATAGCAGCCATGAAATTAAATGATCCTTTCTCCTTGGAAGGAAAGCTATGACAAACCTCGACAGCATATTAAAAAGCAGAGACATCACTTTGCTGACAAAGGTCTATAGAGTCAAAACTATACTTTTTCCAGTAGTCGTGTACAGATGTTAAGGTTAGATTGTTAAGAAGGTTGAGCACTGAAAAACTGATGCTTTTGAACTATGCTGCTGGAGAAGACTCTTGAGACTCCCTTGGAGAGGGGATTAAACCAGTCAGTCCTAAAGGAAATCAACCGTGAATATTCACAGGAAGGACTAATGCTGAAGCCGAAGCTCCAATACTTTGGCCACCTGATTGGAAGAGCCAATATCGTAGAAATGACCCTGATGCTGGGAAAGATTGAGGGTAGGACTGGGGAGTGGGGCAAGAAAGGTAAGATGGTTAGATCGCATCCCTGACTCAATGGACATGAGTTTGAGCAAACTCTGGGAAATAGTGGCATACAGGGTAGCCTGGCGTTCTGCAGTTCTTGGGGTTGCAAAGAGTCAGACTCGACTTAGCGACTAAACAACAACATCAGTTCAGTTCAGTCGCTCAGTCGTGTCTGACTCTCCGCGACCCCATGAATCACAGCACGCCAGGCCTCCCTATCCATCACCAAATCCCAGAGTTCACTCAAACTCATGTCCACAGAGTCGGTGATGCCATTCAACCATCTCATCCTCAGTCGTCCCCTTCTCCTCCCGCCCCCAACCTTTCCCAGCATCAGAGTCTTTTCCAGTGAGTCAACTTGTCGCATGAGGTGGCCAAAGTACTGCAGTTTCAGCTTTAGCATCAGTCCTTCCAATGAACACCCAGGATCGATCTCCCTTAGAATGGACTGGTTGGATCTCCTTGCAGTCCAAGGGACTCTCAAGAGTCTTCTCCAACACCACAGTTCAAAAGCATCAATTCTTCGGCATTCAGCTTTCTTCACAATCCAACTCTCACATCCATACATGACCACGGGAAAAACCATAGCCTTGACTAAACAGACCTTTGTTGGCAAAGTAATGTCTCTGCTTTTTAATATATTATCAAGGTTGGTCATAACTTTCCTTCCAAGGAGTAAGCGTCTTTTGATTTCATGGAGCAATCAGCATCTGCAGTGATTTTGAAGCCCAGAAAAATAAAAGTCTGACACTGTTTCCACTGTTTTCCCATCTATTTCCCATGAAGTGATGGGACCAGATGCCATCTTTGTTTTCTGAATGTTGAGCTTCAAGCCAACCTTTTCACTCTCCTCTTTCACTTTCATCAAGAGGCTTTTGAGTCCCTCTTCTCTTTCTGCCATAAGGGTAGTGTCATCTGCATATCTGAGATTATTGATATTTCTCCCAGCAATCTTGATTCCAGCTTGTGCTTCTTCCAGTTCAGCGTTCCTCATGATGTACTAGAGGTGGCAAGAATACACAGAAGAACTGTACAAAAAAGATCTTCACGAGCAAGATAGTCACGATAACGTGATCACTGACCTAGAGCCAGACATCTTGGAATGTGAAGTCAAGTGGGCCTTAGAAAGCATCACTACGAACAAAGCTAGTGGTGGTGATGGAATTCCAGTTGAGCTATTTCAAATCTTGAAAGATGATGCTGTGAAAGTGCTGCACTCAATATGCCAGCAAATTTGGAATACTCAGCAGTGGCCACAGGACTGGAAAAGGTCAGTCTTCATTCCAATCCCAAAAAAAGGCAATGCCAAAGAATGCTCAAACTACTGCACAATTTCACTCATCTCACACGCTAGTAAAGTCATGCTCAAAATTCTCCAAGCCAGGCTTCAGCAATATGTGAACCGTGAACTTCCAGATGTTCCAGCAGGTTTTAGAAAAGGCAGAGGCACCAGAGATCAAATTGCCAACATCCGCTGGATCATGGAGAAAGCAAAAGAGTTCCAGAAAAACATCTATTGCTGCTTCATTGACTATGCCAAAGCCTTTGACTGTGTGGATCACAATAAACTGTGGAACATTCTGAAAGAGATGGGAATACCAGAGCACCTGACCTGCCTCTTGAGAAACCTGTATGCAGGTTAGGAAGCAACAGTCAGAACTGTACATGGAAAACCGATTGGTTCCAAATAGGAAAAGGAGTACGTCAAGGCTGTATATTGTCACCTTGCTTATTTAACTTATATGCAGAGTACATCACGAGGAACGCTGGGCTGGAAGAAACAACAACATAGGGAACTAGAAATAGTAACAATAGAGTCACAATACTTTTTTGTCTCAAATTAAAATCCTTTACTAAATTAAAAAATTACTTTAATTGAACTGTAACATACACAGAAGAGTGGTCAAATTATAAGATTTCATCTCAATGAATCGTCATGTGGTAACCAACATCCAGGAAAAGAAATATCTTAATTTAAAACACACTGCACTAAATTTCCTCATATTAAGCTTCTGATTGTGGGAATCATGCTACGTATGCTCTTTGGTTATACTGTTTGCTAACCATCGTGAGAATCATCCATGTTGTGAGCACTGCTGTAACACCTTATTTCTCATTTCTCTACAGGAGTTCATTGTATGACTATTCCACAATTTGTCCAATTAGTTCTGCTGTGGATAGAAATTTGGGTGGTTTCCAGTTCTTAGCTATGCTGAGTACTGCTACTGTGATCACCCTGTGATTTCTTTGGATGCACAAGCACAGGCACTTCTGGAATTGCAAAATTATAGGATGTAGCTGTGTCAAATTTAGGAGGTAACAGTTGCCAAACAGTTGTTCCAAATGGTTGTAGCAACTGACATTCATGTTTGATAATTCCTTTGGCTGCAGACTCTTACCAGCACTTGGTATTGCTAGTCTGATTCACTTTATATTCTATCATACACCTGCAAAAACAACTAATTTTCATGTTTTTTTTCCCAATGATTACTAATAAATTTGAATAGCTTTTTCATATTTGACTAGTCAAGAACACTCATTAGAGAATTTTTTTTAAAACTGTAAGCTTAAAAGATGCCTTTAAATGTTGAAATATAGACTCACTAACATTCTTTCAGTTGTCTTAGTATTTCTACTGTAGAAGCCTAAGAATAGTGATACAAAATCTCCTTGTACCTATTTATCTGGAATCTTCCTATTTGTAAGCACTATGATGTTTTAGCGCTTTATAAAGAATTCATCTGTCAAACTTCCCTGGGTCAGGAAGATCTTGTGGAGAAGGAAATGGCAACCCACTCCAGTATTATTGCCTGGGAGATCCCACAAACAAAGGAGCATGGCAGGCTGTAGTTACCACATGGTCCCAAAAGAGTCCAACACTGCTCAGCAAGTAAACAACAATGATAACCACGTACCATTCTTCACTGTTACCATTTTACAGATATTAACTGATTTAATTCTCATGGCACCACCATGAACCAAGTACTATTATTAGATTGGCTCTAAGATTAAGAATTTGAGGTGCAGGGAGATGAAATAAGTTGGCAGGTTTACCGTGTTATAAATAATCCCCAGGTTTTATTAAAATACCAGGAATTATACTAGAATAATACATACAGATATATTTTTAGACAACATCTGTAGTGAGAGCAAGTTTGCAATAATTTAAGGAAGTGTACACTGAAGATTTATACTATACTTAACATTTTCTAGATGTAAAAATGACTTTTTCCTGTGTTGCTATAACAGAATGCAACCCAAGTTGATTAGGACTCTAATGAAAGACTGTGAAATAAATACGTTTTAAAATGATTTTTAGCTCTGAGACTGAGTAATTTTTTCTACATTAGTCTAATGAGAATAGTGAACCTTAGAAATAAGTATGAAAATATGGAAAATGTTAATGATATTGAGTTGCACATATTTTGTGCTCTAAATGACATTTCTGGCTGCTAAGTGTTAATTTCATTATGCATGGTGCATGATGTGGGTGAGTTAATGTTGCCAGGGAACTTTTAGTGTCTAGACATTTTCACTTTTGTGTATTTAAATTTGCAAACTCAATATTTATGTTAGTATACCTTCTGGCACTTAATTAAGTTTCATCCCATGATTTTAAACTTAAATGTGCTTTAATATAGACGATTGCATTATTTTTATCTTGCACTCCATCCCTTCTTGATACTTACAATAGTAATGTAGTATAATAAGGCACTTCACCATTCCTAGGAGACTTGAGTGCAAAATAGCCTTAGAATATCTTTAAACAATTTTATGAACACAATATTATTCTCCTTGGTAGGATCATCTTTCAACACAGGGGAGATACAATCACCCTAAAGACACAGATGTCTTAGGTCAAAGAGTAAAAACTCTCTCCCCATGTACTAGACACACAATATCCCTCTAACTAAGGTTGCCCAGTTCAACAAGTAAACATATGAGACACACTGTTAATTGGAATTTCAAAGTAACACTGTTTTATTATAAGTCAGTCAGTCAAATCAGTCACTCAGTCGTGTCCGAATTTTGCGACCCCATGCACTGCAGCATGCCAGGCCTCCCTTCCATCACCAGCTCCCGGAGTTTATTCAAACTCATGTCCATTGAGTCGGTGATGCCATCCAACCATCTCATCCTCGCTCATCCCCTTCTCCTCCTGTCCTCAACGTTTCCCAGCATCAGGGTCTTTTCAAATGAGTCAGCTCTTCACATCAGGTGGCCAAAGGATTGGAATTTCAGCTTCAACATCAGTCCTTCCAATGAACACCCAGGACTGATCTCCTTTAGGATGGACTGGTTGGATCGACTTGCAGTCCAAGGGAACCTCAAGAGTCTTCTCCAACACCACAACTCAAAAGCATCAATTCTTCCACATTCAACTTTTTTTATAGTCCAACATTACATCCATACATGACAACTTGAAAAACCATAGCCTTGATTAGACAGACCTTTGCTGTAAAAGTAATGTCTCTGCTTTTTAATATGCTGTCTAGGTTGGTCATAACTTTCCTTCCAAGGAGTAAGTGTCTTTTAATTTCATGGCTGTAGTCACCTTCTGAAGTGATTTTGGAGCCCAAAAAAATAAAGTCTGACACTGTTTCCCCATCTATTTCCCATGAAGTGATGGGACCAGATGCCACCAGCAATCTTGATTCCAGCTTGTGCATTCATCCAGCCCAGCGTTCCTCATGATGTACTCTGCATATAAGTTAAATAAGCAGGGTGACAATATACAGCCTTGACGTACTCCTTTTCCTATTTGGAACCAGTCTGTTGTTCCATGTCCTGTTCTAACTGTTGCTTCCTGACCTGCATACAGGTTTCTCAAGTGGCAGGTCAGGTGGCCTGCTATTCCCATCTCTTTCAGAATGTTCCACAGTTTATTGTGATCCACAGTCAAAGGCTTTGGCATAGTCACTAAAGCAGAAATAGATGTTTTTCTTGAACTCTCTTGCTTTTTCAATGATCCAGAGGAAGTTGGCAATTTGATCTCTGGTTCTTCTGCCTTTTCTAAATCCACCTTGAACATTTGGAAGTTCATGGTTCATGTATTGCTGAAGCCTGGCTTGGAGAATTTTGAGCATTACTTTGCTAGCGTGTGAGATGAGTGCAATTGTGCAGTAGTTTGAGCATTCTTTGGCATTGCCTTTCTTTGGGATTGGAATGAAAACGGACATTTTCCAGTCCTGTGGCCATTGCTGAGTTTTCCAAATTTGCTGGCGTATTGAGTGCAGCACTTTCACAGCATCGTCTTTTAGGATTTGAAATAGCTCAACTGGAACTCCATCACCTCCACTTGGTTTGTTTGTAGTTATGCTTCCTAAGGCCCACTTGACTTCACATTCCAGGAATGTCTGGCTCTAGGTGAGTGATCACACCATCATGATTATCTGGGTTGTGAAGATCTTTTTTGTATAGTTCTTCTCTGTATTCTTGACACCTTTTCTTAATAGCTTCTGCTTTTGTTAGATCCATACCATTTCTTTCCTTTATGGAGCCCATCTTTGCATGACATGTTCCCTTGGAATCTCTAATTTTCTTGAAGAGATCTCTAGTCTTTCCCATTCTATTATTTTCCTCTATTTCTTTGCATTGATCACTGAGGAAGGCTTTCTTATCTCTCCTTGCTATTTTTGGAACTCTGCATTCAGATGCTTATATCTTTCCTTTTCTCCTTTGCTTTTTGCTTCTCTTCTTTTCACAGCTATTTGTAAGACTTCCTCAGACAGCCATTTTGTTGTTTTGCATTTCTTTTTCTTGGGGATTGTCTTGATCCCTGTCTCCTGTACAATGTCATGAACCTCCATCCATAGTTCTTCAGGCACTCTGTCTATCAGATCTAGTCCCTTAAACCTATTTCTCACTTCCACTGTATAATCATAAGGGGTTTGATTTAGGTCATACCTGAATGATCTAGTGGTTTTCCCTGCTTTCTTCAATTTAAGTCTGAATTTGGCGATAAGGAGTTCATAATGTGAGCCACAGTTCACTCCCAGTCTTGTTTTTTCTGATTGTGTAGAGCTTCTCCATCTTTGGCTGCAAAGAAATAATCAATCTGACTTCAGTGTTGGCCATCTGGTGATGTCCATGTGTAGTGTCTTCTCTTGTGTTGTTGGAAGAGGGTGTTTGCTTTGACCAGTGTGTTCTCTTGGCAAAACTCTATTAGTTTTGCCCTGCTTCATTCTGTACTCCAAGGCCAAATTTGCCAAATTTTTTTATAAGTACATTCCCAATATTTCATGAAACATACTAAAAAAATATTTTATTTGCATATCTGTGATTCAAATGTAACTGGCCATTCTGCATGTTTTTCTGGCAGCTCTACCCTCCACAAGAGCTCAGGAGAAGAGCACTGGCACATCAAGTCAACTACTGCCACAGGTTTCCTAAAATGTCTTCTGTTTTGTACTTACTCAATAAATGAACATCATTTTTTAGCATTAGTATAGCCTGATAGCCTGTGGTGCTAGAGAAGACTTTTGAGACAAGACCCTTTCGAAATGTAGTGCTAGAGAAGACTCTTGAGAAAAGAGTGCTCGGAGCTGACCTCGAAGGGTGGGGTGGGAGGGAGGTCCAAGAAGCAGGGGATATATGTACACATGTAGCTGATTCACTCTTGTGCAACAGACACTAATGCAACTTTGTAAAGCAACTATATCCCAATTTTAAAAATGCCTGTCCATCCAGAGGTGCCATTAACAAAATGGAAATGCACAGCACAGACTGGGAGAAAAATGTTTGTAATATCCCTATCTCATGAACGATTGTTATCCTGAGTACATAAAGCATTCTGTGAACTCAGTAATAAAAAGATGAAAGACTTGGACAGAATAATCAGAACAGTGGGCTAAAGACTCAAGTAGAAACTTCACAAAAAAGGTATATAGAGGGTCTAAAAACAAGAAAATTTATATAATACCACTAGTCATCATGAAATTACAGATTAAAACCATAGGAGATACCACCACACACATACCAGAACAGTCAAAATTACAAAAACTTACAGTGTTAATTGCTGACAATGATTTGAAACAACTGAACTCCTCACTTATTATCGGTGGGAGTATAAAATGGCATAATTACATTGAAGAAAATAATAAAACCAACCTAGCAGGTTTTTTAAAAAGTATTAAGCATGTATCTACCCTATGACCCAAAAAATCCACTTCTAGATATTTATCAAAATGAAGATAGATATCTGTGGGGGGAAAAAAAGAAAAATTCGCCCTAGAATGTTCTTTAGCAGCTTTAATAATAAAAAATCCAAACTAGACACAACCTTAGTATTCAAGAGTGGAAGAGTAGATAAAGAAATCATGGAATGTTTGCATAACATAATGCTACCCTGACCATGTAAGAGGACTGAAACACAGCATAACATGGATGGATCTTACAAACACCGTGGTTAACAAAGCCTCATTCACATGGAGTTCTGTAACAGGCGAGGACCAAACTATGATGAAAACCAAGCAGTCTTTGCCTTTTTGTCATGTAAATGTTCTGAATGACTCCAAAGGTCAAGAAAACAATTTTTGAAAGAAATTCTTATATTAAATGATGGTATATATTTGTCAGAACTCATTAATCTCTCTACATATTAATAAAATCAGGGATTTCACTGCATGCAAATTAGACTTCAATATGAAAATAAATGGAAAAGAGGTTATAATGTCATCTCTCAGTTGCCAAGAAGAGAATTTGATTAAAAATATGACACACATTTGTGTTTCCTATAATAATATTTAGAGTTGGGGAGGGATTTGGAAATGTTTCTAAATTCTACCCTTTTACACTATTTCTCTGGTCAATGCTTTTGCAGTGGAGAAATCCTAAATGGCTTGAGATCGTGCTTGCTTAGCTGCTCAGTCATGTCTGACTCTTTGTGATCCCATGGACTGTAGCCCATCAGGCACCTCTGTTCACTGGATTCTCCAGGCAGAAATACTGGATTGTCATTTTCTCCTCCAGGGGATTTTCCCACCCCAGGGACTGAACCTATATCTCCTGTGTCTCCTGCATTTCAGGCAGATTCTTTACCTACTGAGTGAGATTGTAGAGCTAAACAAATTACACAAATTCCCTTAGATTATAAGTCAGGTGATGAAGATGATGGTGAATTTAAGGCAGTTTGAGGGCACCAGTAGTGATGGAATTATATAGTTCTGTGGAGACCTTTTACTTTTATGTGGTTGACTGGGCTAAATTTTCAAGTAGATAAATTCTGCTGCTGAACCAAAATCCAATATCTTAAAAGTTTAGGGTGCTGAAATATTGTCATTCTTCTCACGAGGACATCACAGTCTAGATTATGACTTCTGTAATATTACCATAAGTTCTCATAATCTGTGAACACGAATAATGTTCCTTAGAATCTTTGTTGTTGTTGTTCAGTCACTCAGTCATGTCCGACTCTGCCACCCCACGGACTGCAGCACGCCAGGCTCCCCTGTCCTTTACCATCTCCCAGAATTTGCTCAAACTCACGTCCATTGAGTCGGTGACACCATCCAACCAACTCATCCTCTGTCGTCCCCTTCTCCTCCTGCCCTCAATCTTTCCCAGCATCAGGATCTTTACCAATGAGTCAGTTCTTCTCATCAATTGACCAAAGTATTGGAGTTTCAGCTTCAGCATCAGTCCTTCCAATGAATATTCAGGACTGATCAGGGACTCTCAAAAGTCTTCTCCAGCACCACAGTTCAAAAGCATCAGTTCTTCCGTGCTCAGCCTTCTTTAGAGTTCAACTCTCACATCCACACATGACTACTGGAAAAGCCATAGCTTTGACTCTACAGACTTTTGTCAGCAAAGTGATGTCTCTGCTTTTTAATATGCTGTCTAGGTTTGTCGTAGCTTTCTTCCCAAGGAGCAAGTGTCTTTTAATTTCATGGCTGCAGTCACCATCTGCAGTGATTTTGGAGCCCAAGAAAATACGATTTAAAATAGTAATAATATTTTTGCATTTTCTAGGAAGTTATAGGTCTTTACTCGTCACTGAATCTAGCAGTACCAATTAATTGAAATGCTTTCAGATATCTAAGCTTGATATTTTTCTTAAAATGGATAAAAATAATTGTTATAAGTAATCAAATTTTTAAAATTCTACCCAAACCTAATCACACTGAATTTCAAGGAATGACAATGGTAGTCATTTCTTTCTTTCTTCACCTGCTCCTAAAAAGGCCCCATGTAAGATGATAGGTACTTGATGCCAGTTTATTACTCAGAAGTACATTCTGCTTCATATAAGTAAATTTTGATATTCAAATATAGTGAAGGATAAGATTATGAATGCCATACTCATCTAGAATCAGTAAATGTATATTTTCCAGCTTGCAATTCATATTCAACTTGCATCCTGACTTAGAGAAGACTTATTAGGGTAAGGGGTACAGAAATGCAGCCATCAAACTTTCAGATTCAGCTCAGTACATCTGTGACAGCCTCAAGACACCATTCTGACACTAACACTTCATTTGAAAGAATCAAAGTTGTGATTGGCAGCATCTGCAGGCAGCTGTGAATTGAAGAGAGAAACCAGTGCAAATAAACTTAAATCGACATTCAGCCATCCTGTATACGTATACAGAATTCTCTCACAGAATCTCTCAGACTATCCCTTCATAACCGCAGTATGAGTTAATTTTTAATTATTCTCTCTGGTTTTTCATTTTTGGTTTTGCTTTTTCTCAACTAAAATTACTGTAATAAAAGGAAATATAGAAATTGTCAGTTTTTTTTCTTTAAAACTTGTTTTATATTTTTTGCCCATAACAGTGATTTTGGCATGTGTTTGTACTTTCACACTTTTTGCTTAAATAAATGCATGACCATTTCTTGTTACTTCATCAGTGGGAAGCAAGATGGGTTATAATTTAGACCATGAGGTAGGAAAACTATCTTGTTCAGAAGTTTATCTGTTGATGGTTCAGGATAATAAAATTTGTCATTAGGTATTTCAGATTTCAGGGTTTCAGGGTGGGTGATGTAGACAAAAAATTTACTAAATGCATATGTACTTAGCAAGATTTTTTAAAGGATGGGATTATACACATGATAGAATCAAATGATGATAAAATGATTAGTAAAAATAAAATAGGAAATTTTAAATTTTTTACAGATTTTAAGTCCTTATAGATGGAAAGGTGCCACGGTTTTCACGTGTAAATAATTGAAATGAAATAAGCTCCTGTATGCTGCCTATCCAATCTCCAAGTCTACCTGTTTTTATTTTCACACTAACTTCATGAAGTAAATATGTTTGATTGCTTCATCAGGTAGTAATACTAGTATTACCTCTGTTTTACAGATGAGGTAGAAACACATGCCAAGTTCACAGAGCTAAGAAGTGGGAGGAGACAGGTGTGAACCTAGGCAATCTGGGTCCTAAACCTGGGGTCCTAACTCCTACCCTCTGTTCTTTAACTGGATTCACTGTTATCTATTAAGATAGGCAGGTTGAAGACTTCTAGCACCATTGACTAATTTGCCCAACCAACATGTCTTATACAATGTCTACCATGTGTTGAGTATTATTTCTTTCAGTCATTTACCAATCATTGCTGCTGTAGTCATTATTATTATTATTGAGTAGTCACCCCAATTAGACTCCCCCCTGCCCCCATCATTCTTCTAGCCAGTATAGACCATCTCTTTAGGCAGGCTGGCCATAATGCTCAATCAGAAAACTTTTTGAAAAGAAAAGCTATTCCATTTCCTCCATCAACACACTATTTCCTTGGCGCTCAAAACTTGCCACATTTTAGAATCACCTGGAAAAACTTTTAAAGTTCCAGTATTCAGGCTGCATCTCTGTGTGCTTAGTCACTAAGTCGTGTCCAACTCTGAAACCTCATGGACTGTAGCCGACCAGGCTCCTCTGTCTATGGGATTCTCCAGGTGAGTGGGTTGCCATTCCCTTCTCCAGAGGATCTTCCCAACCCAGGGATCAAACCTGCATCTCCTGCATTGGCAAGCATGTTCTTTACCACTGAGCCACCTGGGAAGCCCATTTAGGCTGCACACCACACCAAAATTTAAAAAAAAAAAATCTCTTGGGGTGATACCCAGGCATTCCTATTTTTTAAAGCTACCCAGAAAATTCAGTCTGAGGCAAACTTTGGGAGCCACTGCGTTAGAGGATTATTTTAATTAGCAAACTCTGTAGAATAGCCCCAGATGCTCCATTACCAACATGACTATTAATGCAAAGTATAAGTGTTGAATTATCTGAATTGGTAACATTCCCTAGCAGTGAGGTCAAGCAAACTTTGATTCTGATTTCCACTGGACTATTTCACAGCTTGGTGACTCTAAGAAAAATCACATGTTATGAACCTCAGTTTCCTCATGTGTAAAGGGAATAGGATAATAATTATCCTCTCTGAATTTTAATAAGAATTAAATAGGAAAACTAACATGAAGCCAAAATATTCTGGCCTCCCAACCTTCAACTAAGGCACTTGCTGATGTTAATTGTGCTAAAATACCCATTAGCTTGATCCCCTGATCTCTGAGTTTCCCTGGTAAGCTCTCAAGCATGACACATAGGAGCTCCCTTGTACATTTCCCTTCCTGCCTCTCCCCCTGCCTTATTGGAAAAGATCCTGATGCTGGGAAAGATCAAGGGCAGGAGGAAAAGTGGGCGATAGAGGATGAGATGATTAGATAGCATCATCAAATCAATGGACATGAGGCTGAGCAAACTCTGAGAGAGAGTGGAAGACAGAGGAGCCTGGTGTGCTGCAGTCCATGGGGTTGCAAAGAGTGGGACATAACTTAGCAACGGAACAACACAATGTTCAGGTAGAGTTGGGTAGTCTCCAAAGTGACTGACACGTGCTGATTTATTTAACCCACAGTACTATTATGATCCCCTCAGACACTAAGACACACAGATGTTAAGTAACTTGCACAGTCACACAGCTATTAGGTGGTCAGTCTGTGATTCTCAGACAATCTTGTAGCAGATTCCATTCAAAAGCGTGGAATTAACTACCCATCTATAATGATTCTTAGTCACAGTGAGAAGTGCTAGTGCTTCTCTAACCCCTTAACTCCCTGTCCCATGCATCTTGTTCCTTCCCCTTAGGTCACCACAAGGCACTGAGTAGAGTTCCTGTGTTACACACAGCAGGTGTGATGATGTTACACTCATCAGTTGGGAGGTTGGGATTGACATGTATACACAACTATGTCTTTCTGGTTTTGGTAAGGTTCCTATAGTATGTGGCTGTCACAGGCATGAGTAGGAAGCTGAAGAAGAGGCCCTGAAGAAGTGTGGCAGGCTGGAAGGCCAGCCCACTTCAAATACGTGCCTGTGCCAGTGAGGACAAGTCACTGCCCCTTTCAGACTCCACTGAGTTGAGCAGCATTGTCCTGTGCCCATTAAGCTGGGAGATTTTCCTCCCACCAAAGAATGGAATTCTACTTGGGTTTGGCCTAGGCTTCTGTGTGTGTGGCTTGTGCACTCAACAGAGGAATGGCCAGAAGAGCAGCAGCCAGAAATGCCCTAACACAAGGAAGAGGGCATTTTACACCCTTATGTCTTTCTGTATTTCCATTCCCACCATGGCAGTCAACTTGTTGGTGTGCCACTGAGCAAGCACAGAGGTGACTTCAGAAAGAAGTGGCATCCACAGAGGCCACCATTTGATGCTTCTGATTATTAAAATCTTTTGTAAAAGAGAATCTTTTGCTAAGCACTTGGGCTCTTAACAACCTTGCACTCTTGGCCTATTCTAAAAAGTTCTCCAAGTAACATTTCCCCAAATCTCTTTTTCTGGCCTGCAAGACCATGACCTACCAACCAAATATTAGCTGCCACGTGTGGATCAGTGCACATCTGTGTCTTCAAACACATAAAGTACATGATCAGATACACTGCTCAAAGTTGTGTCACTTGGAGACAGTCTCTTGGAGTTTCAGAGACAGCCTTCAGTGGGCTGTCATCTGTGTAATCATCGCCACTTCAAAACCAAGGGCCGTATGCTCTCCTAATCTACACTCTAACTTTCACATAAGAAACACATTATGACTGTGCATTCGACTGGCACCGCATTTTAATAAACATACATTGAGATTCCACTTTTAATTTTCAACTACACTGTCCTTATGCTAGAACAAATAATATGCTACTCCTTCTGGGTGGGCATGAAAACTCATGTTTCTCTGGATGAGTTTGTATGACATTTTTTCTTCACATTCTCCATTGTAGTTACAACTGGCCAGGCTTGTATCTCTTATGTCTCTGCCTTATGCCCTATATGCCCTATTTTTATGTTGATAGCCATTCTTTCTGGGGCCAAGACTTCCTTTCAATACATATTTCATTACAGATAATGTCAGGTTAAAAAACTTAGTAAATATTTAGTCCTGTGAGACATGGAATACCAGTGCCCCAAGTTCTAAAGATAATGAAACTTGCTGCCCTGAAACATAACCAGGTTATATACTTCGTCTCAGACTTTTTTTTCCCAGATGCATTGCCTACCCTCAGACTGTGATTATGTCCATCAAAGTCTGGGGTTTCTATTGAAGACAGAATAATCCATTCTAGCTAGTCAAAGCTCAAAAAGATTTATTTAGATTATAGGTTAGTATGAAGAAACATTCTGGATGCTACATTCCAGGAATAATTTCCCAACTTAAAAGAATTCAAGCCTCTTTCGTGATCAGAAAGTTGGAGTCAAAATTTTTCACCACAACTACCAACCCTGGAAAAATATTCTGTCTGCCTTGATCAAGAATTCTGCTTCCTCAAGAAATATTCTGCCAATTCAGGAATTCACCACCATGTGTCCCTGCTCCATCATCACGCTAATCTGGATAGATCATCCATGTCTTTATCTTACAAAAAGAGATGGTTTTTGTTCTTCCCATCAAATTCAGTCGCAAATCAAATTCTTGACTATGCACATCTAACTGGAGAAATCTACGCTAAGCCTGCTACTCTGCAGCTGAAACAGTCTGACTGATGCAGGGTTTTAGCTCTTCAGCCTCTATAGTATGCAAAGAAGGACGTTAGGGTGGGTTTCAGGTAGAGAGGGAGCTGACCCATCATCTCTGCTCTACCTTTAGGTAATGCCTGTTCCACATTTGGTTTTCATTTTCTTTTTTGGAATTATTTATTGTTGACTATGCTGGGTCTTCACTGCTGTGTGCAAGCTTTCCCTAGTTGCGGGGCTCAGGCTTCTCATTTTGGGGGCTTCTCTCATCGTAGGGCATGGGCTCTAGGCTGCGTGGATTCGGAGCTGTGGCTCGGGGGCTCTGGAACTCACAGGATTAGTTGCTCTGTGGCGTGTGGGATCTTCAAGGACCAGGAATCACACCTGTGTCTCCTGCATTGGCAGGCAGATTCTTTACCACTGAGTCATCAGGGAAGTCCTGTGTTTTCATTTTGGAAAGGTCATCCTGGGGTTTAGCTAGAGACAGACTCTCATGCTGCAGGACTGGATGCTGTGATACTTATTGGACATTCTCGCCATCACCCAGAAGTGACGACTAGCATCTAAACTCAGCTGGTGATGGATGAAGAGGAGGGGCTGGCTACCAAACATGATGAGTGAATTCACAAAATGCCTTGACTTACCAAATGCTGACAGTAACAGAGAAATGACTCTAGCATGATCCTTCTGAAATGAAAATATAATGTACCACTGCCGCTGCCTAAAAGATGAACACCAAACCCTTCAGGCTAACAAAAAGTCACCAAGAAATATATGGGATTCCTTGATCTACCACAGAAGATTTTAAGGCTTAATTATCATCCATGTTACAGTGTTAGAAGGTAAATACTTCTTTAGAAAACCTTGAGGTTTTTAATTTAACTCCAATTTATGATTCTTCCATTTACAGTTAAGATAGCCTATAAGATATTTTGGCTCTTTATTAAGTCTTTAAAATTTCCTTTTAGTATTATTTATCATCATTTTCTACTATCATTCTTAGTTTCTACACTTCAGTATGATAGTGTTCAATGCATCTTATGCACCAGAAAGTTTTGAAACTATGTATTTAGCATCTAGAAAGATGGTACTGATGAACCTGTTTGCAGGGCAGCAATGGAGACGCAGATAGAGAACAGACTTGCGGACACAGTGGGGGAGGGAGAGGGAGGGATGAACGGAGAGAGTAGCATGGAAACATACACATCACCACGTGTGAAACAGATCTCCAGTGGGCATTCTCTGCATGACGCAGGGAACTGAAACCTGTGCTCTGTGATAACCTGGAGGGGTGGGATCGGGTGGAAGGTGGGAGGGGGATTCAAGGGGTAGAGGGGACTGTATACCTAAGGCTGATTCATGCTGATGTAAGGCAGAAACCAACACAATACTGTAAAGCAATTATCCTCCAATTAAAAATAAATTAATTTTAAAAAAGATACATCAGGATAGGTCTCACAAGGAAGGTGTCACCTGAGCAAAGACTTGAAAGAAGAAAGAGAAGAAGCCAGGGAGATGGGGTGGGGTGAAGAGCCTTCCAGGAAGAGGCAAGTGTCCCAAGGGTGGAAGTTGTCTAATATATAATAGGAAAAGCAAAAAGGTTGGGGCAGAGTTAGGGCAAGGAGTAATACAGAAACAAAAGAAAAAAAGAAATTAAATTTTAAAAAGAAAGTAAAATAAGCATTAGTTTTCATCTCAAGGCACGGCTATGTGTTGTTAACAGCCACTACTACAACAGTCAGACCTCCGTTCTTCGTGCTTTGAGGAAAATATAATTCTAAATTTATGACTTAGAATTCTAGCTATGCCATTGACAAATGAGGATAGCAGAATAAAATCGAAGATATTTACAGAGGCTCATCCCTTCGAATATGCTTCCGTGATTGAATTTACCTCAGTCCCCAACCATTTGCTGCCTTGAAAGTTGAAAGCATCTATATATTTCAAATGATGAGACAGGAACAAAGTCTCTACAGATCCACTTCATTTTGGACTTCCTCAATATTTGCAAATGTGTTTGTCTCGTGATTATAATCTTGTTCTTAATACTATAATCTATTTGTTTTTCTCTGATGATATTTAGGTTTCCTTGTGGTTAACTCTGCCTCATTAAGTTTTATTTTCTATTGTTAGACTACATTGTCTATCACCCTGTGTTTTAAAAGAGTCATTATGTTTTCATTCTTTAAGAAAATCTCACGGTTCTTTCCTTTATGGAGAGTTCTGATTTCTGTTGGTAATACAGACAAGTAATTAATATTAAATTACAGGATTAATTTCATATTCCAAAAGGAAACGTGCTATTATATTTCTGAGCAGTTGTTGTTGACCCATACACGGTCCAGTGACAGTGTGGAGGGGAAAAAAGAGAGAAATAGCCACTATAGCACATTTTCCATTTAGCGACAAAGTCCATCCAGTGGGAAAAAGATTCCACATATGTGACCACTGAGAAAGAAAGAAATACAGCAATGGAACACCAAGTGAATTTATTACCTGTAGTCTCGCTCGGATTGTGCCCAGGACTTCCAAAACTATGTTGAGTAAGCGTGGTGAGAGTAGGCACCCTTGCCTTGTTCCTGATGTTAGAGAAAATGCTTTCAGTTTTTCACCAGTGAGAATAATGTCAGAAAAACAAATATTGTACATTAACACAAATATATGGAATCTAGAAAAATGGAGTTGCTGACTCTATCTGCAGGGAAGGAAAGGAGACGCAGACATAGAAAATGGACATGGGGACACGGTGGGGGAAGGAGCGGATGGGACAAACTGAGAGAGTAGCCCTGACATATACACAGCACCACGCGTGAAACAGATGGCAGTGGGAAGCTGCCCTGCAGCACAGGGAGCCCAGCCTGGCACTCTGTGATGGTTCAGAGGGGTGGGATGGGTGGGGGAGAGGGAGCTCAACAGAGCGGGAGCTTACATACCTATAATTCTGAGAGATTCACCTTGCTGTATGGCAGAAACCAACACAACACTGTAAGCCAGTTATCCTCCATCAAGATATAAATTAAAAAGTAAAAAGCTGGAAAAAAGTTTTACTCAGCTTTACTCCCACTATTTTCTAGATGGATATTAAAGCAAGTTAGAAAGATACTCAAAACAAGCAAGTTCAGTTCACTTTAGTTCAGTCACTCAGTCGTGTCCGACTCTGCAACCCCAAGAACTGCAGCACGCCAGGCTTCCCTGTCCATCACCAACTCCCGGAGTGTGCTCAAACTCATATCCATTGAGTCGGTGATGCATCCAACCATCTCATCCTCTGTCATCCCCTTCTCCTCCTGCCCTCAATCTTTCCCAGCACTGGGGTCTTTTCAAATGAGTCAACTCTTCACATCAGGTGGTCAAAGGATTGGAGCTTCAGCTTCAGCATCAGTCCTTCCAACGAACATTCAGGACTGATCTCCTTTAGGATGGACTGGCTGGATCTCCTTGCAGTCCAAGGGACTCTTCTCTAATACCACAGTTCAAAAGCATCAATTCTTCAGCGATCAGCTTTCTTTATAGTCCAACTCTCACATCCATATATGATGACTGGAAAAACCATAGCTTTGACTAGATGGACCTTTTTTGCCAAAGTAATGTTTCTGCTTTTTAATATGCTGTCTAACTTGGTCATAGCTTTTTTTCCAAGGAGCAAGTGTCTTTTAATTTCATGGCTGCAGTCACCATCTGCAGTGATTCTGGAGCCCCAAAAAATAAAGTCTGTCACTGTTTCCATTGTTTCCCCATTTTGCCATGAAGTCGTGGGACTGGATGCCATGATCTTCGTTTTCTGAATGTTGAGCTTTAAGCCAACATTTTCACTCTTCTCTTTCATTTTCATCAAGAGGCTCTTTAGTTCTTCACTTTCTCCCATAAGGGTGGTGTCTTCTACATATCTGAGGTTATTGATATTTCTCCAGGCAATCTTCATTCTAGCTTGTGCTTCCTCCAGCCCAGCATTTTTCATGATGTACTCTGCATAGAAGTTAAATAAGCAGGGTGACAATATACAGCCTTGACGTACTCCTTTCCTATTTGGAACCAGTCTGTTGTTCCATGTCCAGTTCTAACTGTTGCTTCTTGACCTGCATACCGATTTCTCAGGAGTTAATAAGCAGGTTATTATAAATTAAAAGTTGAATCAAAATAAATTTAGGCCAAGTGGAGGCAAGTATACTCTCATGACAACCTTTGTTCTTGCTTCTGGTAAGTTTGGCATTTGACAGCACTGTGAAGAATAAAAAGTCAGGGACTTCCCTGGTGGTCCAGTGGTTAAGACTTCATCTTCCAATGCAGGAGGAGAGGGTTCACTAGATCTCTGGTTGGGGCGCTAAGATTCCCCCATGCCTTGCAGCCAAAAAAACCAGAATTTAAAACAAAAGCAATATTGTAACAAATTCAGTAAAGACTTAAAACAGTAAACCAAGTCAATCCCATAATTCTCAGTAACCAAAAGACCAAAACAAGCCAATTGTGTAGAACAAAGATTCTCTGAATTAAATCAGACAGGAGTTTCTTTGGTAGGTTTGAGAATGTCCTTGAAAGTCATCTGTGAGTAGTTGAAAAGACAAGTTTCAGGGAGTTTTTTTCATCCTAAAGGGAAGTGCTTAAAATTACAGACTAGAGGTTGATGGGAAGGTCCTACAATAAAACTGAAATAAAATTGCTTATAATTTCTATTGATATCATAGTCAAATGTGTGGAGGAAAATACTGACGACCTAATAAATTATGGTCTTAAACCCAGCAACCTGGCAACATAAGGGGTTAATGGCCAAGAGGAAGTACCCTAAGCTCATTTTTCCTCCCTCATCCTTATTTTCTGGTTCAGCTAAGAACCTGCTCTGCGCTCTTCACACCCCCAGCCACACTTACATCTTTGGCTTTTGAATCTTGTCATCATTGTAAAAAAAAAAATACTATTGGTCATTTTTTTTCATCACAATTTTTACTTTATTGGACTTGAAAGTGAAAGTCACTCAGTCGTGTCAGACTCTTGTGCAACCCCAAACAGTCCATGGAATTCTCCAGGCCAGAATACTGGAGTGGGTAGCCTTTCCCTTCTCCAGGGCATCTTCCCAACCCAGAGATCAAACCCAGGTCTCCCATACAGCAGGCGAATTCTTTACCAGCTGAGCCACAAGGGACAATAGAAATAGACTCAGAGACTTAGAGAATGAACTTACGGTTGCCAGGCAGAAGGATGGTGGGAAGGGATAGTTAGGGATGGACATGTACACACTGCTACATTTAAAATGGATAACCAACAAGGACCTACTGTACAGCACAGGGAACTCTGCTCAATGTTACGTGGCAGCCTGGAGGGGAGGGAGTTTGGGGGAGAATGGATCCATGTACATGTGTGGCTGAGCCCCTTTGCTGTGCATCTGAAACTATCACAAAGTTGTTAATCAGTGATACCACAATACAGAATAAAAAGTTTTAAAAAATATAGTTCTCTGGGATACTAGTCCACCATCTTTTCAGTCTGCTGGATTTCCAAATAAAGTTGCTATTCCTTGGCACCCTCCCCCCACCAAAGAAAATGTTTTGTGCATATTTCTCCCTGGCCTCACCTGCTAGGAAGTCCTACACATAAACAGTGGCAAACGGCAATCGCCTGCAGCTCTGTAATTATTCTGGTCCCCTGGCATCAGCTGTTGTGGGGTGCTTTTGTCCTTGCCAATTCCTCCTTCTTTTTCTATGAAACAGCTTGACTGAGGTATAACGGATGTGCAAGAAACTGCACATATTTAAAGTATAGAATTTGATGAGTGTGGGCATATGTAATCATCTGTGCAACTCTCACCATAGCCAAGATAATTAACATATCCATCACCTCCAGAAGCATCCTGCTGTGCCATGCAGTTTATTTATTTTGAGCAATGCTGCAGACAAAATGTGGGTCTCCCTGGTGGCTCAGATGGTAAAGAATCTGTCTGGCAATGCAGGAGGTGCGGGTTCGATCCCTGGGTTGGGAAGCTCTCCTGGAGGAGTCATGGTGACCCACTTGCCTGGAGAAACCCATGGACAGAGGAACCTGGTGGGCTACAGTCCACGGGATCACAAAGAGTCAGACATGATTAAGTGACTAACACTTTCACTTTCATTTTCACAGACAAAATGTACTTGACAGACATCTACTGAACATCCCATGCTGCCCCACGCAGTTTATTTATTTTGAGCAATGCTGCAGAAAAAATGTGGGTCTCCCTGGTGGCTCAGATGGTAAAGAATCTGTCTGGCAATGCAGGAGGTGAGGGTTCGATCCCTGGGTTGGGAGGCTCTCCTGGAGGAGTCATGGTAACCCACTTGCCTGGAGAAACCCATGGACAGAGGAACCTGGTGGGCTACAATCCACGGGGTCACAAAGAGTCAGACGTGATTAAGTGACTAACACTTTCACTTTCATTTTCACAGACAAAATGTACTTGACAGACATCTACTGAACATCCCATGCAAAGGTAACAGAATACATTATTCAGCACATACAGGACACTCTTTGGGATATATCACAAGTTTCAACAAATTTAAGAATATTGAAATCATACCAACTGACTTTTCTAATCACAACAGAATGAAACTAAATCAACAAAAGAAGAAAAACTGAAAAATTCACAAATATGTGGAAACTAAACAATCCATACCTGAACAACCAAGAGGCCAAAAAAAAAAAAAAAAATTCCCAAAAGGGGAATTTTCTAATTTAGAAAATGTCTTTGTTGAAAACAAAAACACAACATAGCAAAACTTGTGAGACAGAGCAAAAGCACTACTAAGAGGGAAATTATAGTAATAAATACAGTAACAAAGAAAAAAGTTCTCAGACACAGAAGTTAATGTTTCACCTCAAGGAACTAGAAAGGAATACATCAACCTGGAATTTAGCATAAAGATGGAAATAATAAAGCTCAGAACAGAAATATGAAATAGAGTCCAGGAAAAAGGACAGAAAAAGCCAATAAAACTAGGAGTTTATTTTCTGAAGTGATCAACAAAATGGACAAACATTTATCTAGAACAAGGAAAAAAGAAGGAAGTCTCACATAAACTTAGAAATGACTGGGACTCTGTAATAACAGAGAGGGTTGGGAATGGCTGGGAGATGGGAGGAAAATTCAAGAGGGAGGGGGCACCTATGGTTAATTCCTGTTGATGCATGACAGAAATCAAATCAATATTGTAGTGCAATCAGTCAATTAAAAATGAATGCACATTTTAAAAATTAGAGATGAAAGAGGAGGTATTACTACTGATGTCACGCAATTAAAAAGGATAAGAGACTGCTGCGGTTTCCAAAAGGAAGCGGGTGATCCAGAACCTCCAGATGCTGCCAGCGCAGGTCTTAAACATACCCCGATGGAAGGAAGAGACAAGGTTAAGCAGGGTGGGAGGAATGAGCCAAGAAGAGCAGCATTTTCTTAGGATTTCAGTCCCTTGGGCTTAACAGGCTTCCACTGAATTCAAGAAATTCAGCATATGCCAATCCCAGTTCCCATAAAACAGATAGCTAATGAGACCCCGCTGTACAGCACAGGGAGCACTAGCCAGCGCTCTGTGGTGACCCAAATGGGAAGCAGCACGTGTGTGCTCAGTCATGTCCGACTCTTTGTGACCCCATGGACTGTATCCCGCCAGGCTCCTCTGCCCACACAATTCTCCAGGCAAGAAGACTGGAGTGGATTGCCATTTCCTCCTCCAGGGGATCTTCCCGACCCAGGGATCAAACCCATATCTCCTGCATTTCCTGCATTGGTAGACTGGTTCTTTACCACTGAGCCACCAGGGAAGCCCAAGTGAAAGCCAAAAGAGGGGGTATATGTGTATGTACATATGTATTTATTTGCCAACATTTGCTGGATTATAGAGAAAGCTAGGGAATTTCAGAAAAACATCTATCTCTGTTTCACTGACCATGCTAAAACCTTTGACTGTGTGGATCATGACAAGCTGTGGAAAGCTCTTAGAGAAATGGGTTTACCAGACCATCTTACCTGTCTCTGGAGAAACCTGTATGCAAGTCAAGAAGCAACAGTTAGAACCCTGTATGGAACAACTGATTGGTTGAAGATCCAGAAAGGAGTACGACAGGGCCGTCTGCTGTCACCCTGGCTATTTAACCTATATGCTAAGCACATCATGAGAAATGCCAGGCTGGATGAGTTACAAGCTGCAATCAAGATAGGCAGGAAATATCAACAACCTCAGATATGCAGATGATACCACTCTAATGGCAGAAAGTGAAAAAAAAAAAGCCTCTTGATGAGGGTGAAGGAGGACAGTGAAAGAGTCATATTAAGACAAATATTAAAAAAAAACAACTAAGATCATGGCATCCAACTCCATTCAGTTCAGTTCAGTTCAGTCGCTCAGTCGTGTCCGACTCTCCGCGACCCCATGAATCACAGCACGCCAGGCCTCCCTGTCCATCACCAACTCCCGGAATTCACTCAAACTCATGTCCACAGAGTCGGTGATGCCATCCAGCCATCTCATTCTCTGTCGTCCCCTTCTCCTCCTGCCCCCAATCCTTCCCAGCATCAGAGTCTTTTCCAGTGAGTCAACTCGTCGCATGAGGTGGCCAAAGTATTGCAGTTTCAGCTTTATCATCAGTCCTTCCAATGAACACCCAGGACTGATCTCCTTTAGAACGGACTGGTTGGATCTCCTTGCGGTACAAGGGACTCTCAAGAGTCTTCTCCAGCACCACAGTTCAAAAGCATCAATTCTTCAGCGCTCAGCTTTCTTTATACTACAACTCTCACATCCATACAAGACTAGAAAAACCATAGCCTCGACTAGACAGACCTTTGTTGGCAAAGTAATGTCTCTGCTTTTCAATATACTGTCTAGGTTGGTCATAACTTTCCTTCCAAGGAGTAAGCGTCTTTTAATTTCATGGCTGCAATCAGCATCCACAGTGATTTTGGAGCCCCCAAAAATAAAGTCTGACACTGTTTCCACTGTCTCCCCATCTATTTCCCAGGAAGTGATGGGACCAGATGCCATGATTTTAGTTTTCTGCATGTTGAGCTTCAAGCCAACCTTTTCACTCCTCTTTCACTGTCATCAAGAGGCCTTTGAGTTCCTCTTCACTTTCTGCCATAAGGGTGGTGTCATCTGCATATCTGAGGTTATTGATATTTCTCCCAGCAATCTTGATTCCAGCTTATGCTTCTTCCAGCCCAGCGTTCCTCATGATGTACTCTGCATATAAGTTAAACAAGCAGGGTCACAATATACAACCTTGACATTCTACTTTTCCTATTTGCAACCAGTCTGTTGTTCCATGTGCAGTTCTAACTATTGCGCCAGCTCCATTACTGCATGGCAAATAGAAGGGGAAAAGGTGGAAGTAGTGACAGATTTCCTCTTCTTGGGCTCCAAAATCACCGTGGATGGTGACTACAGCCATGAAACCAGAAGACGATTGCTTCTTGGCAGGAAAGTGATGACAAACTGAGACAGTGTGTTGAAAGACAGAGACGTTATTCTTCCAACAAAGGTCTGTATAGTCAAGGCAATGATCTTCCCAGTGGTCATGTGTGGTTGTCAGAGCTGGACTGTAAAGAAGGCAGAATGCCAAAGAATTGATGCTTTTGAATTGTGGTGCTGTAGAAGACTCCTGAAAGTCCTTTGGAGATCAAACCAGCCAATCTTAAGGGAGGGATCTCCAAAGGAGATCAAACCAGCCAATCTTAAGGGAGATCAACCCTGAATATTCACTGGAAGGACCGGTGCTGAAGCTGAAGCTCCAATATTTTGGTTATCTGATGTGAACAGAGGACTCATGGGCAAAGTCCCTGATGCTGGGAAGGATCGAGGGCAGAAGGGAAGAGGGCATTAGAGGATGGGATGGCTGGACGGCATCACTGATGCAATGAACATGAACTTGGGCAAACCCCAGGAGATGGTGAGGGACAGGGAGGCCTGGCATGCTGCAGTCCACAAGTCGTAAAGAGTCAGACATGACTGAACAACAACATATGTATGTGCAACAGACACTAACAACACTGTAAATCAACTACCCTCCATGAAATGTTTTTTAAAAAGAAATTCAAAGTAATTGGGGGAAAGGTAGAACCACTGTTATTGTTGGACTGAAGACAAACATCGTGTTTCTTTGATACATAATGGAGGCCTTCTTTAAATAATTCAGGACCACATGGAAAAAAATACAGGACAGCTTTTTATGGCCTCTAATAAAATACTGTCATCATCTGTTTCTTGGAGGGAGCATGCCAGGCCTTTTATTCACCCACAGACAGCATTAGTTTCTCAGGCATGTTTGCAGTCCCTGGCTCTCTCACGG
Organism: Moschus berezovskii; assembly: GCF_049115385.1. Lineage (NCBI taxonomy): Eukaryota > Metazoa > Chordata > Mammalia > Artiodactyla > Moschidae > Moschus > Moschus berezovskii. The sequence continues at coordinate 10,150,871 of NC_142466.1, forward strand.
CCTCTCTCTGCTCTTCATGGCTCATCCCTCAGACTCCACCTCCGCCCCATGAACTGGCTCTTCTCTCTGACTGTCAAAATTCCTATGGATTCTCGCCCTGTTCCACAAAATGCTGGCTGTATCTCTGGACTGGCCTGCACTTTTATCTCCCTGGACTGAATGGTGGCAGTCACCATGAGTACCCTGCTGACCAGTCATCACGTTGTTGCTACTTAGTCGCCAAGCTGTGTCCGACTCTCGGTGACCCCATGGACTGTAGCCCGCCAGGCTCCTCTGTCTATGGGGTTTCCCAGGCAAGGAGACTGGAGTGGGTTGCCATTTCCTCCTCCAGGGGGTCTTTTCCGCCCAGGGATCAAACCCACACCTGCTGCGCTAGCAGGTTCTTTCTCGTCTGAGCCGCCAGGGAAGCCCGTCAACCAGCCCATCACTAGATGCCGCCAAGTCCGTCACTTCTGTTCTCTGCTGGCTCATCTCCCTGCCAGTCTGTGCTCTCTGTTCAACGTGGACCCACAGACACAATTTCTGTCCACAGGGTAGCCTCCCTGGCATCTAGTCTCCACGTCCCCTCCGTGTGATTTTTCTAAAAGATAATAATGACAACGACAGCGAGCATTCTACACAGCCAGAATGCTAAGGGCTTTATGTGGATTGCTGTACTTAACTCTAAAACACTGTCAGGAAAGAATGATTATCAATCCCCTTTTATAGATAAGGAACTAGGACTCAGAATAGTTCTGTAACTTAACCAGGGATACACCTTATTAGTAATTAAGTGCATGTACCTGAGATTCAAGTCTGACCTCAGACCCTGAAGACTGAATCTCTGCTGTGTATTCTTCCTCTAGCTCTTGAAGATCATCATAGCTTTCTAGGTAAAAGGGTCTGAGAAAGTCTCTTCCATGTGAGTCTCAAAGCCTTCCCTGTCACCCCTTAAACTCCTCTGTCTCTGCATAATCTAAGGTGCAACCTAGCAAGCCAATTGCTCTTTTCCAAATTATCTTCATTTCCTTGTTTCTGGTTTGTGATACATGCTGCGGTTTCAGGTCTTCCTAATGTTTTGTCTGAAAAACTCATGAGCTGTTTTATTGGATTGGCCAAAAAGCTCACTCAGGTTTTTCCATAAGGTGTTACAGAAAAGATTATCACACTTTATTCATGGGTATTAGTCTAAGTTTTATCAAAAACTTGCTAAAGTCAAGGTATGTTGGACTGGTTGCTCTTTCCCTGATTACTAAGTTCTCAGTTTCTTGAATTTAGTCTTTCTAACCATATTAAAGGAATAGTCAGTGAAGCAGAAATAGATGTTTTTCTGGAACTCTCTTGCTTTTTCCATGATCCAGCAGATGTTGGCAATTTGAGCTCTGGTTCCTCTGCCATTTCTAAAACCAGCTTGAACATCTGGAAGTTCATGGTTCACATATTGCTGAAGCCTAGCTTGGAGAATTTTGAGCATGACTTTACTAGCATGTGAGATGAGTGCAATTTTGTGGTAGTTTGAGCATTCTTTGGCATTGCCTTTCTTTGGGATTGGAATGAAGACTGACCTCTTCCAGTCCTGTAGCCAATGCTGAGTTTTCCAAATTTGCTGGCATATTGAGTGCAGCACTTTCACAGCATCATCTTTCAAGATTTGAAATAGCTCAACTGGAATTCCATCACCTCCACTAGCTTTGCTCGTAGTGCTGCTTTCTAAGGCCCACTTGACTTCACATTCCAAGATGTCTGGCTCTAGGTCAGTGATCCCGTTATCGTGACTATCTTGGTCATGAAGATCTTTTTTGTACAGTTCTTCTGTGTATTCCTGCCACCTCTTCTTAATATCTTCTGCTTCTGTTAGGTCCATACCATTTCTGTCCTGTATCACGACCATCTTTGCATGAAATGTTCCCATGGTATCTCTAATTTTCTTGAAGAGATCTCTAGTCTTTCCCATTCTGTTGTATTCCTCTATTTCTTTTCATTGATCACTGAGGAAGGCTTTCTTATCTCTCCTTGCTGTTCTTTGGAACTCTGCATTCAGATGCTTATATCTTTCCTTTTCTCCTTTCCTTTTCACTTCTTTTCACAGCTATTTGCAAGGCCTCTGCAGACAGCCATTTTGCTTTTTTGCATTTCTTTTCCGTGGGGATGGTCTTGGTCCCTGTCTCCTGTACAATGTCACGAACCTCCGTCCAGAGTTCATCAGGCACTCTATCTGTCAGATCTAGTCCCTTAAATCTATTTCTCACTTCCACTGTATAATCATAAGGGATTTGATTTAGGTCATACCTGAATAGTCTAGTGGTTTTCCCTACTTTCTTCAATTTAAGTCTGAATTTGGCAATAAGGAGTTCATGATCTGAGCCAGAGTCAGCTCCTGGTCTTGTTTTTGCTAACTGTATAGAGCTCCTCCATTTTGGCTGCAAAGAATATAATCAATCTGATTTCGGTGTTGACCATCTGGTGATGTCCATGTGTAGAGTCTTCTCTTGTGTTGTAGGAAGAGGGTGTTTGCTATGACCAGTGCGTTCTCTTGGCAAAACTCTGTTAGCCTTTGCCCTGCTTCATTCCATCCTCCATGGCCAAATTTGCCCGTTACTCCAGATGTTTCTTGACTTCCTACTTTTGCATTCCAGTCCCCTATAATGAAAAGGACTCCTTTTGGGGGTGTTAGTTCTAAAAGGTCAGGAAGCAACAGTTAGAACTTGACATGGAACAACAGGCTGGTTCCAAATAGGAAAAATAGTACGTCAAGGTTGTATATTATCACCCTGCATATTTAACTTATATGCAGAATACATCATGAGGAACGCTGGGCTGGAAGAAGCACAAGCTGGAATCAAGATTGCCGGGAGAAATATCAATAACCTCAGATATGCAGATGACACCAGCCTTATGGCAGAAAGTGAAGAGGAACTCAAAAGCCTCTTGATGAAAGTGAAAGAGGAGAGGGAAAAAGTTGGCTTGAACCTCAACATGCAGAAAACTAAGATCATGGCATGGGTCCCATCACTTCCTGGGAAATAGATGGGGAAACAGTGGAAACAGTGTCAGACTTTATTTTTGGGGGCTCCAAAATCACTGTGGATACTGATTGCAGCCATGAAATTAAAAGACATTTACTCCTTGGAAGGAAAGTTATGACCAACCTAGATAGTATATTAAAAAGCAGAGTTATTACTCTGCCAACAAAGGTTCATCTAGTCAAGGCAGTGGTCATGTATGGATGTGAGAGTTGGACTGTGAAGAGAGCTGATTGCCAAGGAATTGATGCTTTTGAACTGTGGTGTTGGAGAAGACTCTTGAGAGTCCCTTGGACTGCAAGGAGATCCAACCAGTCCATTCTAAAGGAGATCAATCCTGGGTGTTCATTGGAAGGACTGATGCTAAAGCTGAAACTCCAATACTTTGGCCACCTCATGCGACGAGTTGACTCACTGGAAAAGACTCTGATGCTGGGAGGGATTGGGGGCAGGAGGAGAAGGGGACGACAGAGAATGGATGGCATCACCAACTCGATAGACATAAGTTTGAGTGAACTCCGGGTGTTGGTGATGGACAGGGAGGCCTGGCATGCTGTGATTCATGGGGCTGCAAAAAGTCGGACACGACTGAGCGACTGAACTGAACTGAACTGAATTGGGTTTTGTCTTAACTCTGGTAAGGAGTGAACCAGGTCTTCTGACACAAGTCTCTCTACCTCTCCTTATTAATGTCCCAGAACTACTGAAGTTGAAGCTGATATTTTCTTTTTACCCCATTGTATCACTCAATAGAGCAGAGTGTAATTACCATTAAAATCACTGGAAGTGTTTACTCAGATAGGTTATTTGTCAAATTTCATTCTCCTTAAAAGGAAAAAAAAGTCTCCTTTTAGATGCAATTCACTAGCATTGATGAAAAATAAAAACAATTATAAATTGAATTTCCATGCAAATGTGGCCTTTTCCCTCTTCTGCATGAATGCACACTCATCAAACTACTAAGCTTTATTGTTGACACAGCGAAATAAACAAAAATACCTGTGTTCAGATTGTGTTTCTACTGGCCAAAATTCTTTTTTCCTCACAAAAGTTTGTAAAGGTCATTGGAATGTAAGCAAAGTTTGGATTCCCTACTTATCAATATAGTGCAAGTGCTTCTCATAAACATTCAGTTAGGTTTTTGAAGAAATAGATTCATATTTCTATCAACTATGGAGAAGACACTTGCTAAATGTCTCATACCTAAGGGCTTGAAGCCATTGTGGCACCTCTCTGGCAGTCCGATGATTAAGACTTTGTCTTCCAAAGCAGGGCATGGGAGTTCGATCCCTGGTTGGGGAGCGAAGATGCCATATGACTTGTGGTCAATAAACCACAGCATAAATTATATAAGCAATATTGTAACAAATTCAACAGAGGCTTAAAAAAAATTCCCCATCAAAAAACAATCTTTAAAAAAGAATTACTTCAGTTAATTATTATAATAAACAATTAACTGGTATGGTAATCTGTATGAAACATTAGCTAAGCTTCCCACTGTGCTTCGCCTCAATCGAGTCCTATTCTGAGTGTTGGCTTATCCGAGACTCAGCCTCAGAGAAAGGTGTGTGTGGAACCTTCGCAGAAAGTTCACTGGCTATCTGCTTTACACACAGTAATGTATATGTTTCCACACTGTTCTCAGGATGGAAACTCACACGTGGATAACCCACGTTCCTCAAGAACGCCTGGGGACTGGGATGATACACGCCACATTTTCAAGAACTGAACTGAACTGAAGATGTTTTATTCGGTGCACAGTTCAGCACTATTGAAACAACCTCAGTTTCAGGATTGCAGCCAATAATGCCTTATGAAAGTAAGCCAGTACGATTCGTTTAAGGAATATTCATATTCCAAGGATGGTTCTGAAACTGAGCTACCAGAGCAGAGGACACAGCCTCTCCTTCACTGAAACGTAGGCTTCCCATGTTTTCCACCATCATACCACCTCTCACACTCACAGTACAATTTCATATTTCTAACCAGAAGTAGCTCTGGGGAAAAAAATAAGTTTACTTTTAAAATATCATAATAGCTCCCTCTTTCAATATTTTTTAAAAATTTATATTGGAATACAGCCAATCAACAATGCTGTTATAGTTATTAGAAAATTTATAGGAGGCAAAAAGAAAATCCTTTAATAAATAAACAGAATATTCAAAAATAAAATTAGGAGAGAATGACGGCTGTAAAGGAGAAATAAAACTAATAAATAGCAACATCAAAACTGAAAGAGCTTTCAACAGAAAGAAACTAAGTAGATTAAGGGATACACAGACTCCCTTTTGATGCCGGGTTAGATCCAACAGATATAAATTATAATTGAATGGCAGGGAAAAGGGTAGCTGAACCCCTCTACCCTTTGCATTTTATCTAAAATGTACAGACCTATGCATCTCCTATTTCTGTTTCTACTACTTGTGTTTACATTCAAAAATACTATATTTATTTTCTTTTAAACATAAGAGCTTCATTGAGATTTAATTCACATGCAATACAATTTATCCTTTCAAAGATACAATTAAATTTTAAAACTGTATTCATAGAATTATTCAACAATCACTACAATTTTTGAATATTTTCATCATCCCCCAAAGGGGGGGGAACCCCTATGCACAATCTCAATCACTTCACTCCCCTCTCTACCCCATCCCTAAGTAATCACTAACCACTTCTCATCTCTGTCAACTGACCTATTCCAGAATGTCATAGTAATGAGACTGTACAATATGGGATTTTTTGTGACTGGCTTCTTTCACTTAGGATAATGTTTTCAGGCTCATCCATGTTGTAGTATGTGTCAATACTCCATTTCTTAATATTGCTGAATAATGTTCCATAGTGTGGATGTACCGCACATTATTTATCTTTATCCACTCATCAGTTGATAGACATTATGGTTGTTTCCACTTTGGGGCTATCATGAATAATGCTGCTTTCAGTAAGCCTACTGCCGCGCGACTTCGGGCACAAGGAACGAGCGCGCCACAGACTTGGAGGAGGTTTTTTGTTTTTTTTCGGGTTTAAAAAAGACTTGTTTAATTAAATACCAGGATGAGGCCAGGCAGGCAGGCAGGACAGGGGGAAGGGAGTCACCTGAAAGCAAAGTCCCTTGGGGCCCTGCCCTCCCCCCACCTCTAGAGGCCACAGTTAAATGGCTGGAACAAGGTCCCAGTGACCACCGGTCACTTCAGGCCCCCGGACACTGGGGAGGGGCGAGTTCTCAGCTCTCTGGGTCCTCTGACCACAGTCCACCTCTTGTGGACAAGCACTGGCCAGCGCTGGGACAATACGGGGAGGGGGCATCCAGACGGACACAAAGGGAAACAAGGTTAGGCGCCCCGCTCCTCCCCCCCAACCCCGGGCTAAGGCATCTCACCACGGCGCAGCCCCCCTCCCCGGGACCCTAGGCTTTGCCCCTGGATCCTGCCAGGGCCGGTTTGGGTCCACACTAGTGCCATCCAAACGCCCCAGCCCCCCCACTGGGAGACAGGAAGTTTCTGGAACAGGTTGAGAGGGTACCACAGATCTGCAGCCAAACGCTATGGAATAGGCCTTTTCAAAGTAAGGGACAGGGAGCGTGGGTCCCTTCCCATTCCAAGGCCGGGCTCTTCAGTCTCTGTCCAAAATGAAATCCAACCTCAGCCACAGTGGGGGAACTCCAGGAGGGGATGTGGCATTTATCCCTCCCCTACCAAGGTCCGTCTAGTCAAGGCAATGGTTTTTCCAGTGGTCAAGTATGGATGTGAGAGTTGGACTGTGAAGAAGGCTGACCGCCGAAGAATCGATGCTTTTGAACTGTGGTGTTGGAGAAGACTCTTGAGAGTCCCTTATACTGCAAGGAGATCCAACCAGTCCATTCTAAAAGAGATCAATCCTGGATGTTCATTGGAGGGACTGATGTTAAAGCTGAAACTGCAATACTTTGGCCACCTCATGCGACGAGTTGACTCACTGGAAAAGACTCTGATGCTGGGAAAGGTTGAGGGCGGGAGGAGAAGGGGACGACGGAGAATGAGATGGCTGGATGGCATCACCGACTCTGTGGACATGAGTTTGAGTGAACTCCGGGAGTTGGTGATGGACAGGGAGGCCTGGCGTGCTGTGATTCATGGGGTCGTGGAGAGTCGGACACGACTGAGCGACTGAACTGAACTGACTGACCCTAAGTTCAGACCACGAAGATCCTCCCCCCATACCCACAACCCCTGAGGACAACAGATCACCCACAGGGGCCCAGATCAAGGAAGGGATTGGAGCCTGAAAAAATAATAATTGGAGCCTGAATAATGCTGCTTTTATATTTTTTATATTAAAAAATATAAAATTTTTTATAAAAATTTTTATAAATTTTTTAAAATTCAGTTTACAAGTTTTTAAAAACTTTTTATCTTATACTGAAAGTGAAAGTCACTCAGTTATGTTCCACTCTTTTTGACCCCATGGACTATATAGTTCATGGAATTCTCCAGGCCAGAATACTGGAATGGGTGGCCTTTCCCTTCTCCAGGGGATTTTCCAACCCAGGGATTGAACCCAGGTCTCTTGCATTGCAGGTGGATTCTTTACCAACTGAGCTCTCAGGGAAACCCATTTTATACTAGAGTATAGCCAAACAATGTTGTGACAGTTTCGTGTGAACAGTGAAGGGACCCAGCCATACACATGCATCCATTCTCGGCTCAGCCCCGCTCCCGTCCAGGCGGCCACAGAGTTCCCTGTGCTCTGCACTGGCCCTTGCTGGTTGTCCATTTAGAATATAGCAATGTGAGTATACAAATGTTTGTATAGATGTGTTTTCAGTACTACAGATTACTGAAGGCAGGTACACATGTGCAACCATATACACGCCACATGGAAAGACTGTTTTTTTCTAATGACTTTCCTATGGGGAGGACAGGACACTGGGGGCAGGGGCCCTCGCCACTGTGTGCACCCACACGTCACTCATAGCAAGTGCAGGCTCAGGTGAGGGGGAGAAAAACTCCTTAGTGGCTTCCTAGCCTTGCCAATTCAAGTCTTCATTCACAGAATATTTATTACGTGTGTGGCATATACTATTATTAACTAACTCCAGGAATACCTTTGAAGTTGTCATTAACTTTAGCATCACCTTTATTCATTTTTATATTCACACTTCTCCACTTTTAATGAGTTTTGCTTCTGTCAACCAGTGTTGTAGTAGCAGTAACACCTCGTTTTTACTGTTCTATTGCAGGTCAGGTATTTCACAATCATAGTGAAATGCCCGTCTGTTACTTAGGGAATTTGAGGGGTATGTACTTTCATGTAGCTAATTCACATCCACCATCACCAGTCCCTTCTGGTTCTGTGAGATAGCCCTACTTGTATAGATAAGGAAACCACCCCAGAGAACTTAAGAAGACTGTCCTGTTCACCTGACCAGCAAAGACAGAGATATCTGAAAAGAGATCGGACTCCAAACCCACAAACTGAGCTTTCCACAAATTCCTGCTGCCTCCCTGCTGCTATGAGAGGCTCCCAAACTGCCATGAATCTGGATCTGTTTCAAAATGTTAGTAAAACCCTCAGTTTACTGGGGCTTCCCAAGTGGCTCAGTGGTAAAGAATCTGTCTGTCAATGCAGAAGATTCAGGTACAATCCCTGGGTCAGGAAGATCCCTTGAAGAAGGAAATGGTTACGCACTCCAGTATTCTTGCTGGAGAATCCCATGGACAGAGAAGCCTGGCGGGTTACAGTCTGTGAGGTCACAAACAGTTAGACATGACTGAGGGACTAACACTTTCTCAGCTAATTCCCTTTGCTAATATGTTGGCTGTAGCATTGTCCTGGTAGCTCAGTGGCAAAGAATCCGCCTTCCTACACAGGAGACTGGGGTTCAATTCCTGGGTCAGGAAGATATCCTGGAGAAGGAAATGGCTACTCACACCAGTGTTCTTGCCTAGAGAATCCCATGGACAGAGGAAGCTGGTGGGTTACAGCCCATGGGGTCTCAAGAGCCAGAAACGACTTAGGAACTAAACAACAACAACAAAGCATTGCCCCCGTTGCCAAATTACGATCTGCGATTTTGATTGCTGCTGCTGCTGCTAAGTCACTTCAGTCGTGTCCGACTCTGTGTGATCCCATAGACAGCCGCCCACCAGGCTCCCCCGTCCCTGGGATTCTCCAGGCAAGAACACTGGAGTGGGTTGCCATTTCCTTCTCCAATGTGTGAAAGTGAAAAGGGAAAGTGAAGTTGCTCAGTCATGTCTGACTCATAGCGACCCCATGGACTGCAGCCTACCAGGCTCCTCCGTCCATGGGATTTTCTAGGCAAGAGTACTGGAGTGGCTTGCCATTGCTGTGCCTCTATTATAACTTTTAAAGTAGTAACCTGTTTTAACCACACTACCTCTTAAAGACACTGCCTCATTTAGAAACTGCTTCTCCAAGCAAGGACTGAACATTTCAGATTGTGTCGATTTATTCCCCTGAGTGCTTGGATGTCATTTTATGTCACTTAATTCATCGTAGTTACAAAAATGAGTACCGAGGCGATGCAGCGTTGCTGGTGGCAGGTTTCATAAGCCTGAAACTGCCATCGTGGTCTCCATTCTCAGTGCCACGCTCTGTTGAGAAGGGGTTTTTCTTTCTAACAGACACCTAGATCCACAGAACCCTGACATGAAGTGTGATCATCAGAACTGAATTTTGCAGTGTCAGGAGTGTGTTACCCACTTAAATTAAGCAAGGTCTTGGGCAGAGGGAACAGTGTTCTTTTGTGGGCTGACCTACTTTTACAATGGTTTGTAACCATTCAGTGGTCCTTCACAGTACACATCATTATCAATGACATTGTCACTTAATCTATGAAAACACAGAATTTCCATTTCTGTAGACTCTTGTTAAAGCGTGCTTGTCTGTTCTGATTAGTGTTCAATTAATCTACAGTGTACAACTAGACTCCCTGGTTTAAAATGATGAAACTAAACAAACACACATACAGAGGATTAGTAAATATAGTTTCCATTACTGGTGCACGTGGGCATGCTTCATCATGTCTGACTCTTTGGTGACCCCATGGACTGTAGCCCACCAGGTTCCTTTGTCCATGGATTTCAGAGGCAAGAATACTGGAGTGGGTTGCCACTTCCTCCTCCAGGGGATCTTCCCGACCCAGGGATTGAACCATGTCTCCTGCTTTGACAAGCAGATTCTTTCCCACTGAGCCAACAGGGAAGCTCACTACCAGTAGTTCTAGTCAAGGCTGATATATTTTCTTTGGCCACCTGATGCAAAGAGCTGCCTTGTTGGAAAAGACCCTGATGCTGGGAAAGATTGAGGGCAGGAGGAGAAGAGGGCGACAGAGGATGAGATGGTTGGATGGCATCACTGAATCAATACACATGACTTAGAGCAAACTCTGGGAGTTGGTGAAGGACAGACAAGCCTGGCGTGCTGCCATCCAGGGGGTCCCAAAGAGTGGGAGGTGACTGAGCAACTGAACAACAACGTATTATTTAAGTAAGTACTCCTATTTTAGAAGATTTGAAAAGAAATACTAGTCCGATTTTTTTGTTACTTTTTCTCCCTTTTTTAATGATAGCTGTGTGCTTTTATGATCCTACATCTATATTATAATAAAAAAAAAACCTGATACTTTAAGATATACACTCACTAGGATTTTAAAATTGCAACATGTTCTCTTGCAGGATTCCAATTCTATGAATTTCCACAAATATGTAGCTTTTCAGGATATCTCTTGGCTTTTTGGTTTAGCAACTCAAACTCAGTCTGCCATTAATATTTCAAAAACCAAAAATATATACACTAGCCAAATGAATGTGGAAACAAACAGGACTTTAACATACAAATTTCTTCAGTGACATCCAATACATACTTGCACTCACCTTTCAGTTCAGTTCAGTTTAGTTGCTCATTTGTGTCCAACTCTTTGCAACCCCATGAATCACAGCACGCTAGGCCTCGCTGTCCATCACCAATTCCCAGAGTTCACCCAACTTCACATCCATTGAGTCGGTGATGCCATCCAGGCATCTCATCTTCTGTCGTCCCCTTCTCCTCCTGCCCCCAATCCCTTCCAGCATCAGGGTCTTTTCCAATGAGTCAGCTCTTTACAAGAGGTGGCCAAAGTATTGGAGTTTCAGCGTTAGCATCAGTCCTTCCAATGAACACCCAGGACTGATCTCCTTTAGAATGGACTGGTTGGATCTCCTTGCAGTCCAAGGGACTCTCAAGAGTCTTCTCCAACACCACAGTTCAAAAGCATCAATTCTTCGGCTATCAGATTTCTTCACAGTCCAACTCTCACATCCATACATGACCACTGGAAAAACCACAGCCTTGACTAGACGGACCTTGGTTGGCAAAGTAATGTCTCTGCGTTCTAATATGCTGTCTAGGTTGGTCATAACTTTCCTTCCAAGGAGTAAGTGTCTTTTAATTTCATGGCTGCAATCAGTATCCACATGATTTTGGAGCCCAAAAAATAAAGTCTGACACCGTTGCCACTGATTCCCCATCTATTTCCCATAAAGTGATGGGACTGGATGCCGTGATCTTAGTTTTCTGAATGTTGAGCTTCAAGCCAACTTTTTCACTCTCCTCTTTCACTTTCATCAAGAGGCTTTTGAGTTCCTCTTCACTTTCTGCCATAAGGGTGGTGTCATCTGCATATATGAGGTTATTGGTGTTTCTCCCGGCAATCTTGATTCCAGCTTGAGCTTCTTCCAGCCCAGCGTTCCTCATGATGTACTCTGCATATAAGTTAAATAAGCACTCACCTTTGTCTTATAGTTTACGGCCTGGGTTAACAACTTGCTCCTGTTCTTCTCGATGGGGAGCAGGGGGCGTTATTCCAGTTACTTTATTTGTCCATAGAGTGTTTTGGAGAAAGTCTCCCATAAAACGTTCAGTTTACTGCTATTGCTTTTACCCCCTCCTGACAAGCTGAACAAACATGTTCCTTTCTGTTGCTGTTGCTAAGGCTGGAGGGTCATGTTTGTGGAAGATTCCCAGGTTGCCTCCTGAGGTTCCCTTTTCAGGACTTAACGTGTCCGGTTCAGACTGTCCTCTCCCTTTACAAAGTTTTATTCTGTGTCAATTGTGTTGACCTCTGTGACATTTCCTATTATCCTAAAACTGTTAGAGCCTTACTATAATGCTTTTGGCTCAGCGGTAAAGAATATGCCTGCAACGCAGGAGACTTGGGTTCGATTCCTGAGTCAGGAAGATCCACTGAAGAAGGGGATGGCAACCCACTCCAGTATTCTTACCTGGAGAATCCCATAAACTGAGTAGCCTGGTGGGCTACCGTCCATGGGGTCACAAAGAGCCAGACATGACTGAACTGAGTACGTACAATGATTACACATAGGTGACCGAGCTTCTCTGAGTTTTAACCTTATCTGTAAGATATGAGTAAAAACATCTGCTTCCTCGAATCATCGAGGGGGTGAAATAATACACATGAAGCACTGGATAAAATACCCAGTACATTCTAGACTCAAGGAATAGAGTCTAAACTGTATGAAGCATCCTCAAAACACTAAAAGTAGAGTTGGTGTTTAATCCAGCAATCCCTCTCCTGTGCATATATCCAGACAAAACTCTAATTAGAAAAGAAAGATACCCACACCCCAATGTTCAATAGTGAACTGTTCACAATAGCGAAGACATGGAAACCATCTAAATGTCCATTGACAGATGATTGGATAAAGATGTGGTACAGATATACAATGGAATATTACTCAGCCATAGAAAAATAATGAGATAATGCCATTTGAAGCAACATGGATGGACCTAGAGATTATCAAACTGAGTGAAGTCAGAGAAAGATAAATATCATATGGTATCACTTAAATGTGAAATCTAAAGTATGACAAATGAATTTTCTAACAAACAGAAACAGACTCACAGATAGAGAAGAGACTTGTGGTGCCAAGGGAGAGAGGGAGGGTGTGAAAGGGAAGGACTGGGAGTTTGGGATTAGCAAAGGCAAGCTATTATATATAGGATGGATTAAAAACAAGGTCCTAGTGTTGTTTATATACATATATATAGGGGAACTATATTTAAAATCTTGTGATAAACCTTAAGGGAAACCATATGTATAACTGAATCACTTTGCTCTAGGTTAGAAATCAACACAATACTATAAATCAAGTATACGTCAATAAAATTTTTTAAATGGTTTCTATTATAAATTGTATTACTACAAAAAGGCTTCATGAAGAAATTGTTGTCCAAGGAGATTAAGAAAAAGTTCAGGATAACCACAGATGCAGTGACAGAGAGAACAGAAGTTTCTTACACAGAATTTCAAAGTGGCCAGTTGTCAGTATGGGTTTGGCAGGTCAGAGCACCCTTGCCTCAGGGACACACAGGTGAGGGGTGGGGCTGGAGAGCACGCCTGAGCAAAGCAGAGAGCAGTGTGCATCACAGTCTTGTCACTGGCAAGGGCCTGCCAGTTAACCTGTCAATCCGCCTGTGTGTCCAGTCACTGGCTGGAGGCAATGCCAGGACCAGAGAAGGCCAGTAGGGAGGGCTACTTCCCCAGGCTCCAGAAAGGCCATTCCTAACAGCTGGACCATTTGGACAGGACTTAATTTTCCTGGGTCATCTAAAACAACTGTTGAATGAATATTTTAATCTCTCTTCCCAAGGAAATAGACAACCGTTTCCATAGGAAAAAGTAATCTTGGGTGGGCTTTCACCACAATCAACTCAAAACACTAGGTTTCTGAGAATCAATTAAGAGATCAGAAAATTTAGTGACAGGGATTCAAAATCCAAAAGACATGAAATTACGCATTTTGGTGATCCCTTTGTATGGTCCCTCTCCTGTGTTCGAAATAGCAACCCATCTTACACTAATCTGCTTCTGTTTTCAGAAAAGTGATCTGCACACAATGAGTGCAAAATACACAACTGTTCTCTTAAATGAAAGCGAAAAGTGAAAGTTAGTCACACAGTCATATCTGCCTCTTTGTGATCTCATGGACTGTGGCCTGCCAGGCTCCTCGGTCCATGGAATTCTCCAGGCAAGAACACTGCAGTGGGAAGCCATTCCCTTCTCCAGGGGATCTTTCTGAGCCAGGAATCAAACCTGGGTCTCCTGCATTGCAGGCAGATTCTTTACTGTCTGAGCCACCAGGAAAGCCCCCAAATGAAGAGGTTCCCAAAGACCTCATCCTTTTTGGGTTTCATTTTGTAATCTCGAATGCCTTTCTTTGGTTTTCCAGTATGTGGATCACGGTTTTCTTTGTTTGGTGGTGGTCTGTGGTTAACTTTATCCTCCTTTGGTGGTTTCTCCTGGTGGCTGTTTACATGGATCCCCACAGTTGGAAAAAGAGTATGTCAGGGCTGTATATTGTCACTCTGCTTATTTAACAGCAGTCCATGGGGTTGTAGGTACACAACTTAGTGACTGAACAACCAAGGACATTTCACAGTGGAGACTTGTGCTTGCCATGTGACCCAAGCAAAGGCAGGCTGCCTCGGCCTTCGTGTGGCTTCAGTTCACAAGATGAACCTGTGAGCTGAGCTATGCCAGGCACCAGGAGTCAGTCTCCTCTCATGAGCTCAGATTCTAAGGATTACTAGAAAGTCACAGGTGTTAGAAAATGTCAGTCAAGATCAATCAATCCATACAAACCCCTCCCCTCCTCCCCAGATAATCATGGCCACTAACACAAGATACAGGAGTCCGCCAGGTTGCAAGCAATATGCTGCTCTTTAAGTTCCTGGGGAAGAAAGCAGTAGTGAGAGCATGGCAAAGATAGAAGCATTGCCCTCTAATTTCGTGGAGCTTTCTTCTCTCTACAGAAAGAACACAGGTAATAGGTAATATAATACTAAATGTATATATCCTAGATATAATATTATCCTAGATATATATCATAGATATATCCTCCTAGATAATATCCCTTTGAAGACAATTTTTCTGAAGACTGAAACTGACACAGGTGATGCTACTGTAAAACACTGTCCACCCTGATTCAATACCATGGGGCTTCCTCAGTGGCTCAGCAGTAAAGAATCCTCCTGCCATACAGGAGACACAGGAGACTCAGGTTTGATCCCTGGGTCAGGAAGATCCCCTGGAGAAGGAAGTGGCAACCCACTCCGGTATTCTGGCCTGGAGAATCCCATGGACAGAGGAGCCTGGTGGGCTACAGTCCATAGGGTTGCAAAGAGTCAGACACAACTGAGTGACTGACCACACACACACACTCACACTCAATACAATCCGTAGTAAAAATTCTGATGTCATAAAATGGCTTATTGTGTCTTTTATAAGGGAAAAAAAAAGGATGATTTCTCACAAGAGCTAAACATGGTTTTATTGCTAGTGCCTGTTCATTTATAAAACTAAAACCTTTGTGCAGTTGCTAAATTACCAGTTATTGAAATAATGGGATCTTTTCACCACACTTGATTTCAGATTTACTAGGCTGCTCTGGACATGGCATCTTTCTATTAAATAACATTAGAATAAAACACAAGGTATGTGTTTTTCAGCCCAGGTTTCTGGTCTCAAAAGCAGCTTATGATATAGTATTAGCCTACTATATTTCTGTTCTTTGCATGGATGCATGCAAAGCCGCTTCAGTCCTGTCTGACTCTTTGTGCTCCCATGGACTGTAGCCCATCAGGATCCTCTGTCCATGGGGATTCTCCAGGCAAGAATACTGAAAGGGGTTGCCATGCCCTCCTCAAGGGGATCTTCCATATCCAGGGATCAAACCCACATCTCCCAAGTCTCCTGCATTGGCAGGCAGGCTCTTTAACACTAGCACCACCATGCCCAAAGAATAGAAATGTCTCCAGATACTGCCTCACATTCATCCCTTCATGTTTGCAATACCAAGGGTAACTTGGGTGGTTTTTATACAAGAGTATAATGTGTTTAATCATTTACTCTGACCAAGAGCTCACTTATTGAGTGACCTGATGGCTAGATTTCCTCTGACACTCCATGATTTCACAAAATCCTTAAAGAATCATTTTTTTCCACCAGAATATTAAATAAATTTTATTATAAACCAGTGCATTTTTACATTCTCACTTAACAAGTATGTATATTGGGTTAGTCCCTCTGATTCTCCCTATGGATATAGTGATTATGTATTAGTGACAAATAAATGCAAACTTCCATGATCCTGTTTTAATTAAGGCAGATGACGACTGAGGTTTTGAAACACTGTGATCAAAGGTATCTCCTTGAATGACAAGGAAGTGATACACATGTTCCTTAGCGTTCTTCAGAAAACTGCTGATGACTTGATTTTACACCCAGTTATAGAAAATCAACTGACTTGAATGTGAGGATCTGATTTTGTAAAACTTAACAACTAGCATTTTCCCAGAGATGCTGATTAGAAAGTGAACTTTTTCTTGGTGTGGAAAACTTTAACTTCAGCACATTCACATTATGTACTCTGCAGTAGAGACAGAAATCTGTTTGTCCACTGGTATCAAGAAGTTTTGCTGCTATTTACTATTTAGAGGCAAATCATGCAGGTTGAGTGTGAATTTCACACCAGGTTATTTTACATAGTGTAGCCCCAGTATATACACAAGCTTTGTTAAACTTGAAAATTTTATCCACATTTCTGATGATATAACAAACTAAATATTCAGAGAAACAATGAAAACAGTGACATACTTTATTTTATTGGGCTCCAAAATCACTGCAGAAGGTGGCTGCAGCCATGAAATTAAAAGACACTTGTCCCTTGGAAGAAAAGCTATGACAAACCTAGACAGAATTTTAAAAAGCAGAGACATTACTTTGCCAACAAAGGTTCATATACAGAGCTATGGTTTTTCCAGTGGTCATGTATGGATGTAAGAGTTGGACCATAAAGAAGCTGGGTGCTAAAGAATGGATGCTTCTGAACTGTGGTGTTGGAGAAGACTCTTGAGAGTCCCTTGGACAGCAAGGAGATCCAACCAGTCTATCCTTGAGGAAATCAGTCCTGAATATTCATTGGAAGGACTGATGCTGAAGCTGAAACTCCAATACTTTGGCCACCTGATGTAAAGAGCCGACTTACTGAAAAAGACCCTGATGCTGGGAAAGATTGAGGGCAGGAGGAGAAGCGGATGACAGAGGATGAGAAGTTTGGATGGCATCACTTCTCCAAAACTCCAGGTGACAGTGAAGAACAGCGCAGATTGGCATGCTGCAGTCCATGGGGTCACAGAGAGTCAGACACGACTTTGCAACTCAACAACAGCAACCCCTTAGTCATTAAACCATCAGAAATGACTCCATTTGATTCCAAATCTTCCCAGACATGTTAAGAGCACTCTTAGCTGGGAATTTCTGACCTAGAACCTGGCTCTTCACAACTCATGGAATAGCCAAAGAGCTAGGGTCCCGGCAGGTACAAGTTTGAAGATACTTATGCTCAATTATAGACAGCATATTAAAAAGCAGAGACATTACTTTACCAACAAAGGTCCGTCAGTCAAGGATATGGTTTTTCTAGTAGTCATGTATGGATGTGAGAGTTGGACTATAAAGAAAGCTGAATGGAGAAGAATGGATGCTTTTGAACTGTGGTGTTGGAAAAGACTCTTAAGAGTCCCTTGAACTGCAAGGAGATCCAATCAGTCCATTCTAAAGATGATCAGTCCTGGGTTTTCATTGGAGGGACTGATGATAAAGCTGAATCTCCTCCAATACTTTGGCCACCTGATGCGAAGAAGTGACTCACTAGAAAAGACCCTGATGCTGGGAAAGATTGAGGGCAGGAGGAGAAGGGGATGACAGAGGATGAGATGGTTGGATGGCATCACCGACTCAATGGACATGGGTTTGGGTGGACTCCGGGAGTTGGCGATGGACAGGGAGGCCTGGCGTGCTGCGGTTCATGGGGTCACAAAGAGTCGGACATGACTAAGCGACCAAACTGAACTGATGCTCAATTCTAGGGCCCTTAACTGGTAACCTCATCAAAAAGCCAAGAACAAGAGAGAGTGGAAGAAATTACCCAGCATGGAAGCACAGAAAAATTTAAAGCAAGCTTTCCAGTTTTTCATCCATCTTTTTTCTTTCAAATTTAGTCTTTGTTTGTGAAATGAGATTTTCCAAGTCTAATCCTCTCTGCCACCTCTCTTCCCACATCTACCTCTTGTCTGATGATCTCAGCTGTGGGTCTTTATTATTGTGATTTGTGCTGTTCGTCCATACTACCATTTTCTTAATTCCTTTTAAATTTTGTTGAAATATTACATTTCATTTTCATCTGTTTTTAAGGTCGAATCTTTCTGATAAACTTCCATTGTCTCTAACAAAAACTGTTCTCCTTATATGCTGTCTTGTAACAACTGTAGAAAATTGTAATGACTAATAACATTTGTTTATTCATGTTTAGCAAATGTTTGTTGAAGATCTTAGTCTGTGTAAGGACCCAGGATATAGGAGAAAATGAGAGATAAGCTAAAACATAGAGTGAAAGGAGAACAGAGGCAAATAATTGCAATAAAATGTGAACAACAGAGTGACATGAAGGGTCTGTGGAAACACCACTAGAAAACGTTAGCTTGTTGAGGAGTTTAAGGAAGATTTCTCCAAGGTTCTGGGCGAGCCAGGGGACATAGTGTTAAAGAATCTACCTGCCAGTGCAGGAGATGCGGAGACATGGGTTTGATCCCCGGGTCGGGAATGTCCCCTGGAGAAGGAAATGGATACCCACTCTGGTATTGCTGTCTGGAGAATCTCACGGACAGAGGAGCCTGGCAGGCTACAGTCCATGGGATCACAAAGAGTTGGACACAACTGGAGTGACTTAGCATGCATAAGCCTGAGACACAGTATCGCAGAGAGGTCTGAGGTGCTGCTCCCAGGAGGTGAGGGGGGAGCCAGAATATGTAAGAGTTTTCACAGCAAAGATCAAGTAATTAGAACATCAACAGATTACCATTAATTAAAGAAAACCAGACATCTCAAGTTAAGAAATTTAGTGATTTTTGACTAATGGGAAGATATGAATCAGGCTGACCGAAATCATTCCTTTGAAGTACAGCTCAGCTCTCTGGGATAGCATCCCGTTCTTCCTCATCCTGAGTGTCTTCAGGGTGCATTTGGGGGTGGGGGGCAATGTAGAGACTTGATGGCTACGTGATCCTTTGTCTACTGCTATGACTGCAATATTTTTCATTCCAAACAGACAAAGGGGGAAAAATATTACACAGAAACTGCCTAATTAAAAAGTGTTCCTACAGGGTGGTGGCTCCACTTGAAGAGAATGGACAGATATAAGGAATATTAAATGTGATTAAATGGACAAAGTTGTCAAGAAAGGCTACCAGATTTCAGGTTTTTAGCAATAGATTGAAGGGGAGCTATTTATGAAAATAGGGAACATTGAAGTGGCACTGGATTGGGAGGAGAAATAATGAATTCCTTTTTGAATGAGTTGAGATTGAGGAACAGAAAATCATCCAAGTGAATCTGTAGCTGGATTTACATTTCAGGAGCTCAGAAGGCAAATTTGAGCTGGGAATAGAAGTGTGGGAATCACTGAGATGTTAATTGAGCTTTCAAACTGTGGTGCTAGAGAAAACCCTTGAGAGTCCCTTGGACAGCAAGGAGATCAAACCAGTCAGTCCTAAAGGAAATCAACTCTGAATACTTATTGAAAGAGCTCAGGCTGAAATTTTTGCAGGGTATTTTGGAGAATCTCTAGGAAGACACTCAGGGTGGTAGGGAGTGAGGTATGAACACAGTTTAGCTGTCAGGAATGGTGATAAACCAATGAGATTAGTCCAAAAGAAACTTCAAACTTCTTAATTCATTCTACATCCTTGTTTAGATCAGAAAAAAATGCACTATTAAGACAGTGATTGTTTGAAAGAGTGTTTAAGCACTTGCTATTGAGCAGGGATGTTATATGAACTTAAAAACAGACAGTACTTTAGCAAGGAGGCTAAGTTGTTCTCCTATCCTGTGAATGGATGTCCATTCTGGGGAGATCAAATGTCAGCCTAAAAACTTCTCTTGATTCCTTGCTGCAAATTTGACCTTCAAATTTGGAAGGCAGACCTCACAACACTTTTTATGGAAATTAACAAGGTCATTTCACAATATAAGATATTTTTGTTATTGTTGTTTAGTTGCTAAGTCCTGTCTGACTCTTTGTGACCCCATGGACTACAGCACGTCCCTCATCATCTCCTGGAGTTTGCTCAAACTCATGTCCATTGGATTGGTGATGCCATCCAAACATCTCATCCTTTTCTCCTTCTGCCCTCAATATTTCCCAGCATCAGGGTCTTTTCCATGATTTGGCTCTTCACATCAGGTGGCCAAAGTATTGGAGCTTCAACATCAGTCCTTCCAATGAATATTCAGGGTTGATTCCCTTTAGGATTGATTGATTTGATATCCTTGTTGTCCAAGGGACTCTCAAGAGTCTTCTCCAGCACCAAAATTCAAAAGCGTCAATTCTTTGGTGCTCAGCCTTCTTTAGAGCACAGCTCTTAACATCTGCACATGACGACTGGAAAACTATCATGCTATCACTGTACAGACCCTTGTCAGCAAAGTGAGTATCTGCTTCTTAACAGGCTCTCTAGGTTTGTCAGGCAACATGGATTGTAATATATATATAGTGTAATGTAATGTATAGTAGAGAAATTTATTTTAATAAGCTACAAGATTCTCTCTCTCAAGTGAAAATTTAGTGGAACATCTATAGGCTTAGACAAAAAAAAAAAAAAAGAATAAGAATGTGTGTAGGTGCGAAATATCTGTGTCCTGTGAAAAATCTGAAAGAAACCTGTGCAGTCTCCTGTTCTCATAAGAACACTAACAGAGATGACGGAGGCGCGAACATCTGGAGCTTGCCCTGGGCCGTGCAGAGGCAGCACAGGAGACGAATGTTAAAGGACCGCTGGCTTTGAGGCTGCTAGAGAAACAACAGGCAGGGCACATGCATCCTGACTTGTGACATGATCTCCTCATCTCAGCTCCATCCCCTTCCTGTCCTTCCCTCACAACACAACTGAGCCATCTCTGTTAATCATAGATCTGGTCTGATCTCACCTCGTTCCATCAGTGATGGCTCCCTGTTTGGGAGAGAGTCAGAATGCCTGTGACTCATAAGCGCTCTTCGTGCCGTCTCCACCACCGTTTCCCACCGGATGTCATCAGCACCCAAACACACCCTACACTCAATGGTAACAGGAGTTGGCATCTCTCAACAGCCCGTGTATCCTGCTCAGACCTTCCACACCCACTTTGTTCCAGCTCATGGTTTCCCCTTTATCCTCCCAGGCCTGGTTCAAGCAATGCCTCCTCCAAGAAACTTCCTGTGAAACATGACTGCTCTCACCACCCACTCATGTGTGTGCAAGAGTATGAACGTGTGCATGTGTGTGTGTGCATGCATCCAGTCCACACACACAAAACTGCATTTTATTACCTATTGCCATCATTCCCGGGTGGCGCAGCTGGTAAAGAATCTGCCTGCCAATGCAAGAGATGTAAGAGACTCGAGTTCAATCCCTGGGTCAGGAAGACTCCCTGGAGAAGGAAATGGCAATCCACTCCAGTATTTCTGCCTGAAGAATCCCCTGGAGAGAGGAGCCTGGCAGGGAACAGAGGGGTCACAGAGGGTTGGAATGACTGAACATGCACACACACACATAGACCTATCACTAAGCCCATGCTTGACTATGGCATCTATCCAAGAAATCATAATTACCCAATTCTCATTTCCCTGTAGACCACAAACTACTTGAGGTTTTGTTGATCCACATAGTAGGTCCTCAAAAGGTATTTACTGAATATTTAAGTGAATAACTGATTGACAAGAAAACCAAAGATTGGGTTGATACTAATAGACTTTGGCAGATCAAGCAACCTAGCTCAGTGAAAATGCTTGTGTAGAGGGGAGGATACATTGGTGTTTGGTTTTTGTTTTTTAAGTTCCTTGCTGTGCTCTGTGTCCAAATGCAAAATACTAGTACCCTCCCCTGCTGCTCCCAAAAGGTAGACTAGAGTAGACTTATTCTAGTTCTCACCAAGATTCTTCTGTTACAGCCCATTTTGTCTATTATTTTTTTATTTCAAAAATAAAATAGCATGTGGCAGAGACTCATCACAACGACCTCATCATCGTGGCTGGCTGTGGACACCTAAGAGAAGCCCCCAGAGAAAGTGTCAGTGAAGACGATAAGGTTGCCTTCATGTTGCGTGTCTTTATAATGATCTTCTCAGCAATCATTCTAGACAGCAATATAGTAAGTGGCTACAATGTATAAGTCATGAATAAATGCTACCAAAAAGTTCAGCAAAGACTACTCTCCAAATATGTCGGAATACTCTTTCAGGGATGTCACTAAGTCATTTCTGACTCTTTGTGACCCCATGGACTGCAGCCCACCAGGCTCCTCTGTCCCTGGGATTCTCCAGGCAAGAATACTGGAGTGGGTTGTCATTTCCTTTTCCGGGGTATCTTCCTGATCCAGGGATCAAAGTCAGGTCTACTGCATTGGCAGGCAGATTCTTTACCATCTGAGCCATCAGGGGAGCCCTGATATACAGGGAACCCAAAAGTTCTGTATCTCTAACTACTGAGACAGATTTGATGACCAGCTCTAGAAAATTGTAACTCTATAAATAGTTCTCACCACAGCAAAGAGAGTGATCTAGAAAGTAAATAGGAGTTTGTATTGAAATGCAGATGTATTAGAAAAAGCATTATTTCTAAGTGAATATAATCTGTGCATGATTTGATAATCATTTGATAATACAAATATGTATTATTTGTAACTAAAAGAGTTAAAAGATTCCATCTAGACATTTGGCTATTTTATCTAATTTAGAAAGTTATACCTTCTTTCTGTCCTATTTAAAAATCTTTATGGAACTTTAATTACCAGGGTTTGTCTTACATTTAGGCACCCAGTGAGTAATAGTCAAGTCTTACTAAACTGAGGGGGGAAAAAATTCCTCGTTTCTTTCTAAGTGTCAAGGCTAGTCAAACCAACACTAGTTGAGTTCTAAATTCCCAAAAGTGGATACACCTTAGATTTTTTTCACCTGTGTGTATATAAATTTTACCAATTCTTAAAAGCTAAAGAACTTGATTGGGCATTGATTGAGTTCCCAGTCAAACTCTTAGATAATTTACAACAATCTCACAATCTTTTTTAGGGGAAAAGAGGCATCATTTGAGACCCAGGATGCCGAGGCTCAGAGAGGTTGAATAACTGAGCCAGCCACCGATGAATCTGTACTCATGGTCTGTTTGTTTACCTCCCAGAAAGAGAAACTTGGCTCTCACTGAAAAAACAGCAGTCTATTCATGAATCTAAACTCTGCAGTCTGAAAAATGCATGCCACTCAATTCTGGTGGTATGCAACAGAATATTTTCTTTTATCTCTTTCCTGTGTTTCCAGATAATTTGCAGATTAGCTTAAACGGCTGTCTTGGTGTGACACCATTTCCGGTCCCATTTATTAACTCCACACGCCCCTCTGTGCGTCAGTGCCCACGGCCTCTCTTTCTCTAATTGTACTGTCTCTTTTGCAAAATTTACTGCTTCTGAGAATGTGTGCAATGGGCAAATTTTTTACCCTGTGTAACTCTCGATGAAATGTCTACCAACTAATAGTGCAATCAGATCTGCCCTTCTAAGCCAAATAGCAATGGAGGAAGGGAACATGGAGGCCCATGGCACCTGTCCTTCTTGCTACTCATTAATGCATCTTTGCACAAAACAGGTGTTTTGTTTAAAACCTGTCTCAACTCCGGTGCTCACTCTCCTCCACCTCCAATCACTCATCTGTATTTTCTGACCTAACAGTTGGTTAATGGGGAAAATATTATGACCCCATTGCCCATGTGCTGCTTTTTAAAAAGGCAATAAACCATCAGAATTGGCTGAATTCCCATCAAAAACTTCTCAACGAACTTTTGCTGAAATGGCAGCAGGGAGAAGCCTTAGCAGATGGACTGCGGATGCACAGGCCCATTTGGGGACCCTCACAAGAGGGAAACCCATGTGGCTCTGGCCACTCGTTTATCATGTCCATGCCTGTAGCAGACCCATGGGAAAAAGGCATTCTCAGATCTCCCCAAATTACATCCTTTGAAATCAATTTCAGTTACCACTTTGTGATTTGGGGTCAGTATCTAGCCTGCAAAGTGGTCCTTTCGGGGTCTCTGTCCATAAATAAATCTCCCCCTCAATTTAACAAAGACAAAGCTCTCAATGAACTCGGCTCAGACTGAACACAGTATAATTTACTTTTCAATTTCACACCCAAAGATTCTGTAATGGGGGAATGTAGGCGGTTAAGTTTGCAGTCATACCAAATGGGTTTTTAATATTTAAAATCCATCTGTTTACTTACAAAGAGTAAATGCCTGGAAATGAGGCTTCTGAAATGCAAATGAAGAGCTGCAAGACTTATTTCTGCTTGGGAAAACTCAATGCTTTCCTGACAAAAGGGAGTCATAATAGCTCCTGTGGAATCCAATAATATTACAAATGATGTTTGATCCAATAGTGCATAATACGTGTATGGGGAAATCTGTGGTCTCTTGTTTGTTATGACTGCGTCGTGAAATGCTTCACGAATGTGTGGATAGAGAGGAGATTCACATTAGCAAGGCATTTTGAAAACCGACAGCTGAAACAGTTCCGGGATGTCTTGGCTTATTGAAACAGCTAAACAGTCAGTCAGGGTTTCAGGAAAGGCAGTGTAATTTCTACTGCTACTCACGGAGTACCACTGTGAAGGTACACCTCTGCTGTAATAGGTTTAACCAGGATTTAGCCTCATTCTTTGTTATTGTTTCTTAACGTTGAGAAATCAAAGTTGACTTTTAGGAAGTCACTGTTCTCAGTACATGATTTCATAAAGAATCACAAAAATACAGCTTTTAATAAAGTATGCCCTGGTGGTAAAGAACCTGCCTGCCAGTGCAGGAGACATAAGAAACACGGGTTTGATGCTTGGGTTGGGCAGATCCCCTGGAGGAGGGCACAGTAACCCACTCCAGTGTTCTTGCCTGGAGAATCCCATGGACAGAGGAGCCTGGCGGGCAGCAGTCCATAGGGTCACACAGAATCAGACACAATGGAAGCAACTTAGCATGCACATTAATATACAAAAATTAAAAATTGCTAGGTCTGTAAATAAATGTTATGATGAAATTTTCAGATAATCTGCTATGCCTTCAGTAAAAGTTACGAGCATTAAAACTCAGCCAGATACACCCTCATTGGTAGCTTTTCTCAGAAACCCTTAAGCATTGTTATTTCACTACCTAATAGAGCAAGGGGCTTCCCTGGTGGCTCAGACAGTAAAGAATGTGCCTACAATGCAGCAGATGTGTGTTTGATCCCTGGGTCAGGAAGATCCCCTGGAGAAGGGAATGGCTACCACTCCAGTATTCTTGCCTAGAGAATTCCATGAACAGAAGAGCTCTGGCCGGCTATGGTCCATGGGGTCGCAAATAGTCGGACATGACTGAGCAACTAACACAATAAAAACAATAGCGTAAGACCCTCAAATCCGAATACCCTTTGTTTAAATAATCCCCTTTTGGTTCTTGAAAAATGATATGATACTTGCCATGACAGTGATATTTACCACTGTCTTAAATCTCCAAGTATATAATGGCCAATCTGATAGACATTTATTTCTCACTCATATGAAGTCCCAAACAAGTTTTCCTGATTGACAGAAAATTCACTTCCCAGTGGCAAGTTACTTGCTTGTCGGAACCAATGCCTCTTCCATCTCATGACTCCATCACCTCCATCACGTACCATTTCTCAACTCTTTGACTTGGAAATGATTCAGGACACTTCACTCTTACTTTGCGGTTGAATAGTAGTCCCATAGGTGCAAGGGGGCTGGGAATGGTGTCTGCTAGACAAAAGATTCCTAGGAAACCCTGCACCCTGAAGGATCAGCAACACACTTTGCAAGACAATCCTTCATTCTCTGGGCAGGGAGGGCACTGTTTCTTCAATTGTGGTCTTGCCTGCACTACAATCTGGGCTTCCCAGGTGGCACTAGTGGTAAAGAACCCACCTGCCAATGCAGGAGACACAGGTTCAGTCCCCGGTTCTGGGAGATCCCCTGGAGAAGGGAATGGCTACCCACGCCAGTATTCGTGCCTGGAGAATCCCATGGACAGAGGAGCCTGGCGGGCTATAGTCCATGGGGTTGAAGAGTCAGACATGACTGAGCAACTAAGCAACACATCAGATAATATACGTGAATGTTAATATGATGTGAGATTCTTGGTGGATAATAACTTATACATTCTATCAAACAGCAGACACACTGATCCCTAAGCATCCCATGCTTTATTTTACCATCCTTGAAACAGCTCTTAAGAGAAACTGAACTGACACCACTCTGAGATAGATGAATATCCTGCCTACTGTGGCGGCAGAAGGTGTTTGGTAAAGAGAGATTTTACTCCATTAAAAAAAAAAAAACCTTTAAGTGTTTAATGTTAGGAATAAGACATTTTAACTTATATCAATGACTCTTTCTTTATCTCCACTGATGGTAACTCTTCTATGACATATTTGTACATCATCTTTATCACTTTCATGGCAAGACCTCCATAATGTCTGAGAAACTCTTTACTGTAATACTTCTGCTCGAAACTAGTTTTTCAAGTGTAAAGTGTTAAATCCTAGTTCTACTTTGATACTAAATATTTACTATCTATGTAAATTTCAGAATTTTATAGATTTCAATTTTCTTGTCCACAGTCCTACTCAATTTAGTATATCTTCTTACATATTAAAGAATAATTTTATTTGTCAAAGGATCTCAAAACATGGTTACTTTTAAAAACAGCCTCTTGTGGGTTTTTTGTTGTTGTTGTTGTTTAGTTGCTAAGTTGTGTCCAGTAGCTGGCCAGGCTTCTCTGTCCATGGGATTTCCCAGGCAAAAATACTGCAGTGGGTTTCCATTTCCTCCTCCAGTAGATCTTCCTGACCCAGGGATTAAACCCACATTTCTTGTGCCTCCTGCACTGGCAGGCAGATTCTTTATCACTGCACCACCTGGGAAACCCATATTATGTTTTAATATTATCCAGATTTTAAAAATCAGATATAAATCCAGTTTATTATAAATCAAAGCAGACATATATATTTCATATCATTGGGTAAATACCATTTTTCGACTATTTATGGGTTTGGGGTAAACAATATTCCATGGAGAGATCACAAGACAGTGTTAGAAATGCCCATTTTCATACCTTTTAAGAAACTTTTAAGAAACATGAGTCATTATAAACTATGAGTACCTACTTCTACATGAAGTCCTTGGAGGCCCTGGCCTCACACCACTGACTTAAACTAAGGCCTGTGAATAGAAGTCAATGAATCAATCTGGTGAAAGACCACATTTAAAAAACCCTGTATACATACTCCCTATCTGGACATTCCTCTGGTCCAGACCAACAGAGAGAAAACCTAGCTAAGAGAGAAATATAGAGCATGCTGTTGCTGTTTAGTTGCTCAGTCATGTCTGACTCTTTTCAACCCCATGGACTGTAGCCCACCAGGCTCCTCTGTCCATGGAGTTCTCCAGGCAAGAATACTAGAGCAGGTTGCCATTTCCTCCTCCAGGGGATCTTCCCAACCCAGGGATCGAACCCACATCTCCTACATTGCAGGTGGATTCTGAGCCACCAGGGAAGCCCATAGTTCAAGAATACATTTAGGCTAATAAAGTGCATGGAAGGAAGGTAACAGCAGAGTTCATCAACGTCTTTAGTGATGAATCAACTGCAAATTAGTCTTTCCATGTCCCATCAAAATGTCATCCATCCATCTTTCTACCTAGCTAGCTACCTACCTCATTATGTGTACATAGGTTTGGGGAATAACAAGTAAACATATATAGAACATATTGTTATTCAAATTTCTACACTGAATTATTTTTCAGTTGAGTACTTTTATTTGAGGCAAAATTTACATAATTATCAGTGAGGCAAAATTTACATAATTATCAGTGAATTGGGTTTTATTTTTTTTAGTACTGACATTGCTCTTTCATAAAATGAAAAACAGCAATTGGAGCAAATGTATAATTTGTAAAAATTATCCTCTTTTAACCTTGTGTGAAAACTCCAAAAATTAACTGGTTAAGTCAATGCTAACTATTTAGCAAAATGAATGAGATTATTAGCTACTCAAATATTGCCTCATTTTATTCACATTCTAAGGTGCATCCATCCACATGGGCAGGAATCTCAAAAGTAATGAATTTGTCACCAGGGCCACTGCTGGGGTGTGACACTGCCTCAATTCCCTGCACACTCCTATCCAGTTTTCTTTATTGTAACATGATTGCTTGTCATCCGATTCTACAAATTACATTATACCAAGTTACTGTAGTGAAGCCTGTTACTAATTAAAATCCTTGTTATCTCTATCCTGGAGTTAATATAGTTGTTCTTTTTGTCTCTTACCAACCCTGGAGACATACATTAGGAAACACTTCAGGCTCAGCATCTTCCGTGCCATTCAATAATAGTCATTTGTGCTTTGCTAGAGGTAGAAGAGAGCTTACATTATCTTGCTTTGGGGGAAAACTATGTAGCAATTACAGTGCAGGCTAGAGTTCAAGTTTTCTCTGAAGCAAAATTCTGGTCAGGAAGGATTTGATAATCTAAATAAACCTGTGCCTGGAATTTGAGTCACTGAGACCTCACAACGAAGGAATATCCACATTCAGTCAAGTTTAATTTGTTGAAAACATATCATGGAGACAGGGTTTGAAGCCTTCCAGCACACATTCAGAGAACACTAGACTATCAGTAAGACTGCATCAGTGCAGAGGCGCTAATTAAGCCACACAAAAAGCATCTGATCATTCTTCACTGTTCTATTAACATGTCCCCTTCCTCCACAAAACTTATGAAAGCCCCAGGCAATCAGAGTCCTAGTTTGAATGCTGCTGTCTTTATTTTTTTTAAGGTAGGATATTTGGGTCACATTTCAGTTGTGAATGTTGGAGAAAATTTTGCTGCTTCAAATGTTCTGTCTCCACAGCATTTCCTTCCATTGTCATGACAATGACATGTCACATCTGTCATGACATCACCACCTTTGGTATTTGGGAATAGAAGGCAAATTCCCTGGCCTGATTGCATGAAAAAAAGATCTCTGGCTGCACAGCATATAATTTAAACAATAGAAAAGCTTCTTCTTCTTTGAAACAGACCATCTGCTTTGGCTAAGCTAAACAGCAGATTTGAAAACGGCAAAATTCTAAAATGTGTGGTCCAGACATACTGACTGTGGCTATTTTTTTCCCTTGAAACATCAACTGAGACACCTGTCTTTTTTTCCTTAGAAATTTGAAACAAGTGACATCTCTATACTTTTCCTGGGGCTTCCATGGTGGCTCAGATGGTAAATAATCTGCCTGCTGTGCATAAGACCTGGGTTCAATCCCTGGGTTGGAAAGATCCCCTCAAGAAGGGATGGCTACTCACTCCAGTATTCTTGCCTGGAAAATCCCATGGACAGAGGAGCTTGGCGGGCTACGGTAAATGGAATTGCAGAGAGTCAGACACAACTGAACAACTAACACTTTCTTGGGCTTCCCTGATGGCTCAGATGGTAAAGAATCTGCCCCTGGGTTCGACCCCAGGGTTGGGAGGAAAATCAAATGATACACCCTTCTTTTTTTTCCTTAGAAGTTTGAAACAAGTGACCTCTCTATAACACTCATAATTATTTCTTGCTTTCCAAATTCCAAGTGGCTCACATCCAACAGTAAAGTAGAATGTGGATTTGGAAGACAGCTGCCATGAGAAATAGGCTGTGGACTGCACCTTGCATGCCAGGCTCTTTATTACCGCGCTAAGTAGCCAGAAACTCATCGTGCAGAGCCCAAGGCCAGTTTGGCACTTTCACTTACAAGAGCAACAGAGTGAACAATTAACAGCTAAACACTCTGTCTCCTGCAGCACTCAGCATTTATTTCTTCAAGTTTTACTCACTCAGGCATGTCCAACTCTTCTGCAACACCATGGACTGTAGCCCACCAGACTCCTCCGCCCATGGGATTTCCCAGGCAAGCATATTGGAGTGGGTTGGCATTTCCTTCTCTGGGGGATCTTCCTGACCCAAGGATCAAACCCGGGTCTCCTGCATGGCAGGCAGATTCTTTACCATCTGAGCCACCAGTATTTCTAAATTTCATGGAGGGGTTTCAATAGTTTTAAGTAATTGGATACCTACCATCCTTTTAAAAAATAAATACTTGAACAAATTATTTTTTTAAATCAATCAGAAATTTCCATTTTCTCTTCCTCCTTACTTAAGCTTTTTATTCCAATATCCTTATAAATTTTTTGCTCATAAGCCTATTGTTTATCCTACTACCTGCAACAAAAATATATTACTCAGTCATTAACATTATCCACTTTATCAACATTTCAAATTGATCCTTTTTTAATGATGTATCACAGTAAGACAAGTTTTTCAACCAATATTGTGTTGAACTGAGTTATCCTTGGATTTTTCATGCTAGAATACTGGAGTGGATTGCCATTTCCCCCTCCAGGGGATCTTCTCCACCCAGGGATCAAACCCATGTTTCCTACACTGGCAGATGGATTCTTTAAGGCTGAGCTGAACCCACCTGCCACTGCAGGAGACATAAGAGACACAGGTTTGATCCCTGGGTTGGGAAGATCCCCTGGAGGAGAGCATGGCAACCCACTCTAGAATTCTTTCCTGGAGAATCCCCATGGACAGAGGAGTCTGGCAGGCTACAGTCCATGGGGTTGCAAAGAGTCAGACATGACTGAAGTGACTTAGCATGCACGGTAAGGAGGAATAAAAACCAGGCAGAGGAGTAAAACCCACACCTTTCTTTTGTAATGCAGATTGACGTTTGTGAAAGGGAGCCACCTAACAACTGCTGTGCATCCTAAATGGGTGATTTTAGAAAATAAGTATGTGTTGAATTTGAAGTCCTGGAAATTCTCTTCAAACCACGGGCCCAATTAACCTCAGTACACAGGGCTCACGAACACACCAGCTCTGGCAAGCCAGTTAATTCCAATGGATCTGTGGTTTCTGTGCTACTAGACCAAACAAATTATGTACTGCTCCTTTATAAATGCAGATTTTATGTAATTAACACAATGCAAATCCTTTTGGAAACCTTATTTTGGAATCATGTATCATGTTACATCATTGGTGCATCACAAGAACATCAAACCAGTGAATCCTAAAGGAAATCAACCCTGAACATTCACTGGAAGGACTGATGCTGAAGCTGAAGCTCCAATACTTTGGCCCCTGATGCAAATAAGTGATTCATTGGAAAAGACCCTGATGCTGGGAAAGATTGAGGGAAGGAGGAGAAGAAGGTGACAGAAGATGAGATGGTTGGATGGCATCACCGACCCAATGGACATGAGTTTGAGCAAGCTCCAGGAGAGAAGGAAGGCCAGGGAAGCCTGGCATTCTCCAGTCCATGGGGTCGCAAAGAGTTGGACACAAATTAGCAACTGAACAACAGCAAATCATCCTTACAAAATGTAAAACTCTCAACACATGGGGGTTCTTTAAAAAAAAAAAAGGACTCCCGTGCAAAAGAAAAATTAGACAAGATGGTTTGGATGGCCTAACTTGGTAAAGAAATTTGGAATACAGCTGAGTTAAGAATAAAACCCTTGTTGTTCCATATTCTATCATTAACAAGCAACAACTTATCTCCACTAATCATATAAATATTAGTCCAATCATATGAAAGTGAAAGTTGCGACTCTTTGCAACCCTATGGACTATATAGTCCCTGGAATTCTTCAGGCCAGTATACTGGAGAAGGTAGCCTTTCCCTTCTCCATGGTATCTTCCCAACCCAGGGATCAAACCCAGGTCTCCCGCATTGCAGGCAGATTCTTTACCAGCTGAGCCACAAGGGGAAGCCCAATCCAATCATATATTTAAAAAATTTAAGATAGGGTTATGACTTCTTGAGAACATTTTTCCTTTCTTAGTATTTTCACTATTTCTCTTCTGTAAAGCTCACTGTAGCCCTACCATCTGGCAAGTGTGTCTGGTGCCTGCAAGGAGGATCTTCATTCTGCTTCTCTCAGAAGTGCTGGTGTGGTTTATCTGAACGTGGCATCAGTAAGCTAGAACACTCTACTTCCCCATTTAGTCACACTGCCTATAATGGATGTGTTCGTTTTCACCCAGCTAATTAAAGTGTCTCTAAAAAGAAATCTGTTTTTCTTTTTCTGAAAGAATTTTCTAATAAAATTTTGGAACAATACAAGGCAAAATTTGAAAACAACAAAATCAACAGGGCAAAAGACACATTGGATAAAAGATTGTTAGGCGAAATATACAAAGAACTCAAAGTCGATAGTAAGAAAACAAACTTTCAGTTCAGTTCAGTTCAGTTCAGTCGCTCAGTCGTGTCTGACTCTTTGCGACCCCATGAATCACAGCACACCAGGCCTCCCTATCTATCACCAACTCCCGGAGTTCACCCAAACTCATCTCCATCAAGTCGGTGATGCCATCCAGCCATCTCATTCTCTGTCGTCCCCGTCTCCTCTCACCCCCAATCCTTCCCAGTATCAGACTCTTTTCCAGTGAGTCAACTCGTCGCAGTTTCAGCTTTAGCATCAGTCCTTCCAATGAACACCCAGGACTGATCTCCTCTAGAATGGACTGCTTGGATCTCCTTGCAGTCCAAGGGACTCTCAAGAGTCTTCTCCAGCACCACAGTTCAAAAGCATCAATTCTTCAGCGATTAGCTTTCTTCACAGTCCAACTCTCACATCCATACATGACCACGGGAAAAACCATAGCCTTGACTAGACGGACCTTTGTTGGCAAAGTAATGTCTCTGCTTTTACCTGGGTAAAAAAATAAATAGGCAACACCATTAACGGACACTTAACCAAAGAAGATATACAGATGGTAAATAGCACATGAAAAGATGCTCCAGTCATATGACATCAGGAAAATGCAAAGTAAAACATAGTAAGACACCACTCTACTGCAATCAGAATGAACAGTGTTGAGAATGCTGACTACACCAAATGCTGGCAAAGCGGTGGAGCAACAGGAAGTCTTATTCACTGCTGGTGGGGCTACAAACGGGGTCAGCCACTTTGGAAGACGGTTTGGCATTTGCTTAGAAAAACTAAACACACTCTTACTGCACTACCCAGCAATCCTACTCCCTGGTATTTTCTCCTTCAGCGGGTCTTTCTGACCCAAGGATCGAACCCATATCTCCTGTGACTCCTGCATTGCAGGTGGATTCTTTACTGCTGAGCCACCAGGGAAACTTACATCCACATAATGGTTGTATTATGGATACATCCAGATAATGGATGTGTTTATTCCCAATAGGGCTAAAAAGACTATCAAGCCATGAAAACACATGGAGGAAACAAACACATATTTCTAAGTGAAAGCTCTGAAAATACTAAATAATGTAGGATTCTAAGTATATGACATCCTAGGGAAGGCAAAATTCTGCAGACAATAAAAAGATCAGGTGGCTACAAGCAGTGAAAAAAGGGTTGAATAGGCAGAGCACAGAGTACTTCCAGGGCAGCAAAAAATATATCGCTTGATACTATAATGATGGGTCCCTGGCATTGCACACTCATCTAAACCCATGTACTATTCAGCACCAGGGGTCAACCCTATAGCAAACTGCAGACTTCAGGAGAGTATGGTGTGTCTATGTAGGTTCATCAGTTCCAAGAAACATACCATCTGGTCGGGAGGTTGATAATGGAAGAGGCTATGTATGTGTGCAGGCAGGGATATAGTGAAAAACTACCTATCTTCCTGTTAATTATACTGTTAACCTATTTAAAACAGCTCTAAAATATAGTGTCTAAATTTTTTTTTATGGTTAAGAGATAAATTTCTAAATTCTTTCCTGGCTCTAATGCCTTAGCAGAGATGTTTTAAAAATTTGACCACCCTATATTTTTCAGTAAAAAAAGTGGTATATGATGGGAAATATTAAAAAGTTGTTTTCCTATTGAAATACATTCAGTTTATAGCCATGATAGAGTAACTAATACTAGCTTTATCTTTCTGCCATTTAAAAATAAAATCTAGAGAACTGGACAAATACATGAAAGAGTTTCAATAAGTGGAAATAGGCATCTCAGAGCTGTGGTCCTGAAAAAGGGAGTAATGGGGTGAGCTTGTTGTTTACTGCCTAGAAGCCCATTTAGAACCACATTGAAGGAAAGGGAGATCCTGATACAGTACAGAAGGTTCGCTGAACTGAAGGAAGTTGGATCAGGGTTAAAGGAGATCAGAGTAACTGGTATCTAAGGAGTAGCATAATGGAGAAAAAGAAACAACTGTGCAGAGAAAAGCCCCCAAAATCTGCATAGAGGTCCTTGTGAGTATTTTGCCAAATATTCAGCTGATATACATGTATTAAAAAACTAACATATGACCCTACAATCCCAATCCTGGACATTTATCCAGAGAAAATTGGGGTTCAAAACAATACATGCACCCCAATATTCATGGCAGCACTGTTTACAATAGCCAAGGCAAGGAAGCAACCTAAATAACCATGGTCAGATGAGTGGATAGAGAAGATTTGGAATATACATACAAAGGAGTATTACTCAGTCACAAAAAAGAATGCCATTTGCAGCAACACAGATGAAGAAAGACAAATACCGTATGATATCACTTATGTTTTGGATCTTAAAAAATGCTACAAATGAATTATTTACAAAATATAAACAGACTCACTGACTTAGAGAAAGGACTTATGATTACCGGGGGGAAGGTGGGGGGAAGGGATAGAATGGAAGTGTGGAAATGACATGTACACACTGCTATATTTAAAATAGATCATCAAGAAGAACCTACTACATAGCACAGGAATTCTGCTCAGTGCTCTGTAGTAACATAAATGGGAGATTTTGAAAAAGAATAGACACATGTATATGTATAACTGAATCACTTTGGTGTACACCCGAAACTATCACAACATTGTCAGTGAACTATGCTCCAATATAAAGTTGAAAAACAACTTAATTCTGAGCAAACAGCAACTATTAATTCTAGGGTTCAGTCAGGTGAACAGTTGCCAAGATGGCAGAGGCATAAGAGATATTCACACTTGGCCAACTGAAGTGGATAAAACCTCATTAAAAATGCAGGCATTCAGGACAGACATGTCAAGGTCCACAGCAAAGGCAACTCCAAACTGACTATATTAAAGCTTAAAATTCAGCCTTGAAAATGTCAAGATGGTCCCCCAGTGACTTAAATATCTGCCAGAACAAAGCCTGCTTTTTCGTAAAGGAAGACAACAAGAATCAAGATACTTGACAATGTGAAATGCATAATATCCATCCAATTAAAAATTATTAGAAATGTGAAGATACAGTAAATTGTGATTTATATTCAAGAAGAAAATTAGTTAATAAGATTAAAACCAGAAATGACTGTAAGATGCAATTGGCAAAAAAGAACTTTAAGACAGATCAAGAAGTTTGATGCTATTATTCAAATATTCCCTATCATTAATTTTTTTGCCTATTTCTCAATTAAGTACTGATACAAGAAGATTGTCATCTTCAATTATAACTGTGTATTTACCAGTTTTTTCTTTTGCTTCTGTTGTTTTTTTTCCCTCACGCATATTGAAGCTGTGTTCTTATGCACACACACATTTAGAAACGTTGTCTCCTTGATTAATTGACCTTTCATCATTATGAAATATTCCTATTTATCTCAGCTGATATTTTTTATTCTAAAGTCTACTGTGCTTGATTTTAATATAAATACTCTAGCTTTCTTCAGTTCAGTTCAGTTCAGTCACTCAGTCATGTCCGACTCTCCGTGACCCCATGAATCACAGCACACCAGGCCTCCCTATCCATCACCAACTCCCTGAGTTCACTCAAACTCATGTCCACAGAGTCGGTGATACCATCCAGCCATCTCATTCTCGGTCGTCCCCTTCTCCTCCCGCCCCCAACCTTTCCCAGCATCAGAGTCTTTTCCAGTGAGTCAACTCGTCGCATGAGGTGGCCAAAGTATTGCAGTTCAGCTTTAGCATCAGTCCTTCCAATGAACACCCAGGATCGATCTCCCTTAGAATGGACTGGTTGGATCTCCTTGCGGTACAAGGGACTCTCAAGAGTCTTCTCCAACACCACAGTTCAAAAGCATCAATTCTTCTGCGATCAGCTTTCTTCACAGTCCAACTCTCACATCCATACTAGCTTTCTTAGGATTTGTTTTTTTGTATGTTGAATCTTTTTGCATATGTTATATTAAAGTATAATCCTTGTAGACAATATATAGTATATTCCTTTTTTTCTCTTGTGTCCAATCAGATAACCTCTTTTAATGGGAGTATTTGGATCAGTCAGTTCAGTTCAGTTCAGTCGCTCAGTTGTGTCTGACTCTCTGCGACCCCATGAATCACAGCACGCCAGGCCTCCCTGTCCATCACCAACTCCCAGAGTACACTCAAACTCATGTCCACAGAGTCAGTGATGCCATCCAGCCATCTCATTCTCCGTCGTCCCCTTCTCCACCCGCCCCCAACCTTTACCAACATCAGAGTCTTTTCCAGTGAGTCAACTCGTCGCATGAGGTGGCCAAAGTATTGCAGCTTCAGCTTTAGCATCGGTCCTTCCAATGAACACCCAGGATTGATCTCCTTTAGAATGGACTGGTTGGATCTCCTTGTAGTATATAAAATTCAGTCTGGTTTAGTTTAAATCTACCCTCTTATCATCTTCTGCTTGATCCAGCTGTTCTTTATTCCCTCTCGTTCCCTAACTTCTCGCAGATTGAGTGTTTTCATATTCTGTCTTCTCTATTGATTTATGGACTCTCCAATTTTGTTTACTTTTATAGTTTTAAAGTTTAAATGCGTGCCTTTGATTTGTCACAGTTTATCTGGCAGTAGTGTCTCGTATCAGTATACCCATAATAAGGCCCCTCCCACTTCACAATAGTTGTTATACATTTGACTGCTTCCCACCCATTTTAGAAGACCAGCATTATCCTTGATTCTAAAACTAGGCAAAAACACTATAAGTAAGGAACACTCCAATTTTCCTCATGAATACACTGTGTTGGCCAAAAATTTTGTTCAGCTGGAAAAACTTTTGCCCAATCAAATAGATTCAAATATCCATAACATGTTAGCAAATCAAACCTCCTAAAATATTAAAAGTGTATATATCATAACCAGGTGTGCTTTATCCTAGTAATAGAAAGGTGTTCTGTTAAGAAATCAACAGGTATAATTTATAATTCTATTTTCTAAAATAAGGTAAACCCATCAGAGACTCTTAATAGGAACAAAAAGGATGCTCAAAAATTTTGACACCAATTAATAGTTACAAAAGGTGAAGCTTTTAGAAAAACTGAGATAGAAAGAAAACTCCTCCACCTGATAAACGGGCAGATTCATGTCAATGTATGGCAAAACCAATACAATATTGTAGAGTAATTAGCCTCCAATTAAAATAAATAAACTATAAAAAAAAATTCTTGATGTTGAGAGACTTAACTATTACAAGCCTGAGAAAAAGGCAGTGATGTTCTCATTCAATGCCTCTGGTAACCCTGTATTGGATGCACTATCCAGTTCAACAATATAAGAAAAAATACAATACGTGCTGTAAAGGAAGAAGCTAAACTCTCTTCACTTGTAGACAGTATAACAACATACAAATAAATCCCTAATAATGTACTTATTATATCTTCTATAATAGAAGAATTGATCAATGTCAAAAGGTACAAGTTCTATTTACAAAATTCAGGTATTACCCTATTGAAAGTTCATTACTGAAAAACACAGATGTTTAAATATCATCATGAAAAATAGCATCAAAATTTATGAAGTGTTTAATAATGGTAAAAATCACAAAATATTAGTGAGATAAACCAAAGTCAACCCTATAAATTTCAGGAGATAAACTGTATTAAAGAAAACTCAATAATGTTATGTACCAATTCTTTCCTAATTTCTCTATAGATTAAATGCAATTCAAATAAAAATTCCAGTACACTCTTTGTAGAAAACAAGCTTATTCCAAATTACATCTATAAATTCCAAACATCCAGAATATCTAAATTTTGACTAAGAAAAAATATATATACTTCTTAAATTAAGCTTTTCTTTTTTTTTTAATAAAGCTATACTTCAGTTCAGTTGCTCAGTCATGTCAAACTCTTTCTGACCCCATGGACATGGGGTCATGCCAGGCTTCCCTGTCCATCACAAACTCCCGGAGCTTACTCAAACTCATGTCCATCCAGTCAGTGATACCATCCAACCGTCTCATCCTCTGTCATCCCTGTCTGCCCCCACCCTCAATCATTCCCAACATCAGGGTTTTTTCCAATGACTCAGCTATTCACATCAAGTGGCCAAAGAACTGCAGTTTCAGCTTCAACATCAGTCCTTCCATGAACACCCAGGACTGGTTTCCTTTAGGATGGACTAGTTGGAACTCCTTGCTGTCCAAAGGACTCTCAAGAGTATTCTCCAACACCACAGTTCAAAAGTATCAGTTCTTCAGTGCTCACCTTTCTTTATAGTCCAACTCTCACATTCATACATGATTACCAGAAAAACCATAGCTTTGACTAGACAGACTTTGCTGGCAAAGTAATGTCTCTGCTTTTTAATATGCTGTCTAGGATGGTCATAACTTTTCTTTTTTTAATTTCATGACTGAAGTCACCATCTGCAGTGATTTTGAAGCCCAAGAAAATAAAGTTTCACACTGTTGCCACTGTTTCCCCATCCATTTGCCATGAGGGGACCAGTTGCCATGATCTTAGTTTTCTGAATGCTGAGTTTCAAGCCAACATTTTCACTTTCCACTTTCATTTTCATCACTTTCATCTTTAGTTCTTCTTCACTATCTGCCATAAGGGTGGTGTCATCTGCATATCTGAGGTTATTGATATTTCTCCCATCAATCTTGACTCCAGCTTGTGCTTCATCCAGTCCGGCATTTGAATGATGCACACTGCATATAAGTTAAGTAAGCAGCATGACAGCATACAGCCTTGATGTACTCCTTTCCCTGTTTGGAACCAGTCTGTTGTTCCATGTCCAGTTCTAACTGTTGCTTCCTGACCTGCATCAAAAGGCAGGTCAGGTGGTCTGGTATTCCCATCTCTGGAAGAAGTTTTCACAGTTTGTTGTGATCCACACAGTCAAAGGGTTTGGCATAGTCAATAAAGCAGAAATAGATGTTTTTCTGGAACTCTTGCATTTTCGATGATCCAAAGAATGTTGGCAATTTGATCTCTGGTTCCTCTGCCTTTTCTAAAACCAGCGTGAACATCTGGAAGTTCATGGTTCACATACTGTTGAAGACTGGCTTGGAATTTTTGAGCATTACATTTGCTAGGGTGTGAGATGAGTGCAATTGTGTGGTAAGGCAATTCTTTGGCATTACCTTTCCTTGGGATTGGAATGAAAACTGACCTTTTCCAGTCCTGTGGCCACTGCTGAGTTTTCCAAATTTGCTGGCATATTGTGTGCAGCACTTTCACAGCATCATCTTTAGGATTTGAAATAGCTCACCTGGAAATCCATCACCTCCACTAGCTTTGTTCATGGTGATTCTTCCTAAGGTCCACTTGACTTCACATTCCAGGATGTCTGGCTCTAGGTGAGTGATCACACCATCATGATTATCTGGGTTGTGAAGATCTTTTTTGTATAGTTCTTCTGTATATTCTTGTTACCTCTTCTTAATATCTTCTGCTTCTGTTAGGTCCACACCATTGTGTCCTTTATTGTGTCCAACTTTACATGAAATATTCCTTTGGAATCTCTAATTTTCTTGAAGAGATCTCTAGTCTTCCCCATTCTATTATTTTTCCCCTATTTCTTAGCATTGGTCACTGAGGAAGGCTTTCTTATCTTTCCTTGCTATTCTTTGGAACTTCATTCAAATGGGTATATCTTTCCTTTCCTCCTTTGCCTTTAGCTTCTCTTTTGTCAGCTATTTGTACAACCCTCTGAGGCAACCATCTTGCCTTTTTGCATTTCTTTTTCTTGGAGATAACTGCCTCCTGTACAATGTCACGAACTTCTATCCATAGTTCTTCAGGCACTCTGTCTAACAGATCTAATACCTTGAATCTATTTGTAACTTCTACTGTATGATTGTAAGCGATTTGATTCAGGTCATACCTGAGTGGTCTAGTGGTTTTCCCCACTTTCTTCAATTTAATTCTGAATTTGGCAATAAGGAGTTCATGATCTGAGCCACAGTCAGTTCCCGGTCTTGTTTTTGCCAACTGTATAGAGCTTCTCTATCTTTGGCTGCAAAGGATATAACCAATCTGATTTTGGCATTGACCATCTGGTGATGTCCATGTGTAGAGTCTTCTCTTGTGTTGTTGGAAGAGGGTGTTTGCTATGGCCAGTGCGTTCTCTTGGCAAAACTCTGTTAGCCTTTGCCCTGCTTCATTTTGTACTTCAAGGCCAAATTTGCCTGTTACTCCAGGTATCTCTTGATTTCCTCCTTTTGCAATCCAGTCCCCTATAATGGAAAGGACATTTTCTCTGGGTATTCATTCTAGAAGGTCTTGTAGGTCATCATAGAGCTGTTCAACTTCAGCTTCTTTAGCATTGCTGATTTTGGGCATAGACTTAGATTACCATGATATTGAATGGTTTGCCTTGGAAATGAGCACAGATCATTCTGTCATTTTTGAGACTGCATCCAATCTCAAAATCTCAGCCCATTTGGGCTCTTTTGTTTACTCTGATGGCTACTCCATTTCTTCTAAGGGATTCTTGCCCACAGTAGTAGATATAATGGTCATCCGAGTTAAATTCACACATTCTAGTCCATTTTAGTTCACCAATTCCTAAAATTTAAATGTTCACTCTTGCCATCTCCTGTTTGACTACTTCCAATTTGCCTTCATTCATGGACCTAACACTCCAGATTCCTACGCAACATTGCTCTGTACAGCACTGGACATTATTTCCATCACCAGTCACACCCACACTGGGTCTTGTTTTTGCTTTGGCTCCGTCTCTTCATTCTTTCTGGAGTTATTTCTCCACTGATCATCCGTAGCTTACTGGACACCTACCAATCTGGGGAGTTCATCTTTCAGTGTTGTATCTTTTTGCCTTTTAATGCAGTAGTTAAGAAAATATAGTATCAAATAGACATATAGATGAAAAAGAAATCCAGAAAGACTCAAATGCATATGATAAATGGATTTTTGACAAATGGATCAAAAAGTTCAATTGGGGAAAGGATAGTCTTTTCAACAAATTATTCTGGGAAAAAAAGGTGCTACTTGTATAAAAACAGAGTGGATCTCAACCTTAAGTTCATACAATATACAAATTAACACAATATGGAAATAACTATGGAAATAACTTTAAAAGCTAAAAGTTTTTTTAAAGGAAAATATAGAATTTAATGAATTTAGGGTAAAAATATTCTAGACAGCATACAAGTATCACACATTTCCAAGATAGCACATAAATGGTAAAAAAAAAAGTTGTTTTCATAAAAATTAATAATTTGGATATCATCAAAATTTTAAACTTTCAGGGAAAAAACTATTTAAAAAGAGTACATAATAATATCTCCCATGAACAAAGATATAAATTTTTCATCAAAACATTAGCAAATCAAATTGAATAATGTATTTTTAAAAAGTACACCATGACCAAATGGAATTTATTAAAAAATACAAGACCAGTTAATATTAAAAGGTTAATGAGTGCAATGTACTATATTAACAGTCTAAAGAAGAACCACGATTATACAAATGGATGCCAAAAAGAATCATTTGATGACATTCAACACCAATGCAAGAAAAAAACCTTCAGCAGAAAAGAGGATTTTCATAATCTGATAAAGGACGTCTACCCTAAAACCTACAGGAAACACATACTTGAAAGCTAAAGATTATTTTCCCTCCTAGTCAATGTCATAATGGAAGTCCTGTTCAGAGGACTAAGAAACAAAAGCATACAGATGTGAAAGGAAAATCTAAACCTCTTCATATTTGTAGATGACATAATTTTCTGGATAGACAATCCCAAGAAATTAACAAAATTCTTCCAACTAAGTGGATTTAACAAAGTGGCAGGTCACAAAATGCTAAGTTAACACAAGCAAAAAAATAAAAAAATAGAATCCTTTGTATTTCTTTATACTACAATGAACTATCAGTAATAGAAATTTAAAACACAATGACTCCCCCACAAAAGAGAGTCTTAGGTATAAATCTTATATAGAATCTTAATTTTAAAAATATAAAACATTGATGAAAAAAATTAAAGACCTGTGGAGAGAGACATAAAAAGTTCATGTCAGCATAGTAAATATGTCAGTTCTCTTCAAAATGATCCATAGGCTTAACACAATTTCTAGAAAAATACCAGCAAGATATGTTGTAGATATAGATGGCTAATTCCAAAATGAATATGCAAAGTAAAGGAATTAAAATAGCTAAAAATAATTTTGAGAAATAAAGTTAAAGAAATCATACAACCAGATGTTATGACTTATACAGCTGCAGTCATCAGCAGAGTATGAAACCTGTCAGGGAGAGGTACATAGGTCCATGGAACAGAACAGAGTCCCTACACAGACCTACATAACTGGGGAAAATTAATTTTTGAGAAAGGTGCAAAAGCAATGTAATACAGAAAATAATCTTTTCAATAAGTGATGATGAAACAATTGAACATTCATGCACACACTAAAAAGAAACAGA
The DNA here is from genome assembly GCF_049115385.1 of Moschus berezovskii. NCBI lineage: Eukaryota > Metazoa > Chordata > Mammalia > Artiodactyla > Moschidae > Moschus > Moschus berezovskii. The sequence continues at coordinate 10,193,641 of NC_142466.1, forward strand.
TCCTTGACCTAAAACATACACCTTTACAAAATTTAACTCAAAATGGATCATAGATGGAAGTGTAAAAATGTAGAATAATAAAATTTTAGGAAAAAAATTGACAGGATGTTTTTACCTGCAGTTCAAAGTTCCTAACACTAAAACCAGAGTTCACAGAACAGAAAAATGATGTCAGGCATAATCAAATTCTTAAATACGCCAAGGAAGGTGTGAAGAGAGTGGAAAACAAGAAAGTGACTGGCATAATACATTTTCAAGACTCATATCCAATTTAGGACTAGCACTAAAAATATGTAAAGAATTCTCACAATTCAATAGTAAGAAAGCAGACAATCCTGCTAGAAAATGGACAAAGGTCTTAATCAGAAGTCTTTACCAAAGATGATATTTGGATTCAGTTCAGTTCAGTCTCTCAGTCATGTCTGACTCTTTGCGACCCCATGAACCACAACACGCCAGGCCTCCCTGTCCATCACCAATTCCCAGTGTCCACCCAAACCCATGTCCATTGAAGCAGTGATGCCATCCAACCATCTCATCCTCTGTCGTGCCCTTCTCCTCCTGCCCTCAAACTTTCCCAGCATCAGGGTCTTTTCCAAAGAGTCAGCTCTTCCCATCGGGTGACCAAAACTGGAGTTTCAGCTTAAACATCAGTCCTTCCAATGAACAACCAGGACTGATCTCCTTTAGGATGGACTTGTTGGATCTTCTTGCAGTCCAAGGGACTCTAAAGAGACTTCTCCAACACCACAGTTCAAAAGCATCAATTCTTTATAGTCCAACTCTCACATCCATACATGACCACTGGAAAAACCATAGCCTTGACTAGACGGACCTTTGTTGGCAAAGTAATGTCTCTGCTTTTCAGTATGCTGTCTAGGTTGGTCATAACTTTCCTTCCAAGGAGTAAGTGTCTTTTAATTTCATGGCTGCAATCAGCATCCGCAGTAATTTTGGAGCCCAGAAAAATAAAGTCAACCACTGTTTCCCCATCTGTTTGCCATGAAGTGATGGGACCGGATGCCATGATCTTAGTTTTCTGAATGTTGGGTTTTAGGCCAACTTTTTCACTCTCCTCTTTCACTTTCATCAAGAGGCTCTTTAGTTCCTCTTCGCTTTCTGCATAAGGGTGGTGTCATCAGCATATCTGAGGTTATTGATATTTCTCCCGGCATTCTTGATTCCAGCTTGTGCTTCCTCCAGTCCAGCGTTCCTCAGGATGTACTCTGCATAGAAGTTAAATAATCAGGGTGACAGTATACAGCCTTGACGTACTCCTTTTCCTATTTAGAACCAGTCTGTTGTTCTATGTCCAGTTCTAACTGATGCTTCCTCACCTGCATACAGATTTCTCAAGAGGCCGGTCAGGTGGTCTGGTATTCCCATCTCTTGAATTTTCCACAGTTTATTGTGATCCACACAGTCAAAGGCTTTGCCATAGTCGATAAAGCAGAAATAGATATTTTTCTGGAATTCTCTTGCTTTTTCCATGATCCAGAGGATGTTGGCAATTTGATCTCTGGTTCCTCTGCCTTTTCTAAAACCAGCTTGAACATCTGGAAGTTCATGGTTCACGTATTGCTGAAGCCTGGCTTGGAGTTCTTTAAGCATTACTTTACTAGCATGTGAGATGAGTGTGATTGTGCGGTAGTTTGAGCATTCTTTGGGATTGGAATGAAAAGTGACCTTTTCCAGTCCTGTGGCCACTGATGAGTTTTCCAAATTTGCTGGCATATTGAGTGTAACTCTTTCACAGCATCATTTTTCAGGATTTGAAATAGCTCAACTGGAATTCCATCGCCTCCACTAGCTTTGTTCAGAGTGATGCTTCCTAAGGCCCACTTGACTTCCCATTCCAGGATGTCTGGCTCTAGATGAGTGATTGCACCATCATGATTATCTGGGTCATGAAGATCTTTTTTGTACAGTTCTTCTGTGTATTCTTGTCATCTCTTCTTAATATCTTCTGCTTCTGTTAGGTCCCTACCATTTCTGTCCTTTATTGAGGCCATCTTTGCATAAAATGTCCCCTTGGTATCTCTAATTTTCTTGAAAATATCTCTAGTCTTTGCCATTCTATTGGTTAAGTCATTAAAAATCATGAAAGTTTTTAACACTGTATATTTCATAATATATTAATGATGCCTTTTAAAAAAATTTTCTTCAACCTGTTCTTGAATAGAAACAATTTTCACAAAAGAAAAAGAGACACACTTGGAAAAAATTAGTAAAAAATATACACACCTAAATCCTTGAATTAATAATTTATAAAGAATTCTTAGATTAGGGAAAAAATAACTAAGTATGGGGAAAAGATTTGTTCAGATGCTCCACAAAAATGACATACAAATGGTCAATAAGCATATGACAAGATACCCTCCCCCCTTATGAGTCAGTGAGGACAGGTATCAAAACCACAAGAAGATGTCAATATGCACACACTCATCAATTAGATGCTCAGCTGTGTCCAGCTTTTTGCAATCCTATGGACTTAGCCTGCCAGCCTCCTCTATCCCTGGGGTTCTCCAGGCAAGAATATTGGAATGGGTAACCATTCCCTTTGGAAAGACTTAATTTAAAAGGACTCACAGTAGCCAGGGTTGGCAAGGATGTGGAGCACCTTGTGGAGCACATTGTCCATAGGAATATAAAATTTTGCACCCTCTTTGGAAAAAACTAGGCAGTTTCCTCTAGAAAGTTAAATACTGTATATACTTGCTCTGTGGTTTAGCAATTAGACTCAAAAATATTTACGCAAGAGATATGGGAATATGTATATACACAGATACTAAGACACAATGGTTTCCTGCACCTTTGTCCATTATAGCCCCAAACTAGAACAATCCAAATACTCAAATGTGAAAAAATAAACTGTGGTGTTTTCATGCAACAGAATATAACTCAGTAATATAAAGAAACAAACTGCTGATACATGGAACTGTGTGGATAAACATCAAAATTATTAAACCATTCTGCTAAGGAAATCAGACACATCGTTTGATTCCATTTAAACAAAACTCTAGATAAACAGACCTAATATATAGTGTCAGAAATTAGATAATGGTGGTGAGGGGCTGTGACTTTTGTAGACTTTTTGTAGGGCTGTGACTGTTGAGCCAAGGACCAGGATGTTGAATGTCATGGACAACAGGCATCCTGTTAGAGTGATGAAAGTGTTTTACAGTCTTCATTTGACTGTATAAACAAATATAACTGTATAACCATGGTAGTTATACAAGCCCACATTTCAAGTGGGGGGTAATTTATTGTATATAAGTTAGTCTTCAGTAAAATTGACTTAAAATTGTATGTATGTATATCAGTTCAGTTCAGTTCAATACAGTCACTCAGTCGTGTCCGACTCTTCGCAACCCCGTGAATCGCAGCACGCCAGGTCTCCCTGTCCATCACCAACTCCCAGAGTCTACTCAAACTCATGTCCATCATCGGTGATGCCATATACTTATATACACATATATAAGTAAACACACACACACTGGGCTTTCACTTGTTAACAAATAAAAGCAAAATCTGCTAACTTCTACATGTCCAAATGTTGTGTACTAAGTCAGGTAATGGAAGCAGCACATCCCATTTAAGATCCTGCTTACCAGAGGTTGATGAAGGTGAAAGTGGAAAGTGAAAAACTTGTTTAAAACTCAGCATTCAAAAAACTAAGATCATGGCATCTGGTCCCATCACTTCATGGCAAATAGATGGGGAAACAATGGAAACAGTGACAGATTTTATTTTTGGGTGCTCCAAAATCACTGCAGATGGTGACTGCAGCCATGAAATTAAAAGACGCTTGCTCCTTGGAAGAAGCTATGACCAACCTAGACAGCATATTAAAAAGCAGAGACATTACTTTGCCAACAAAAGTCTGTTTAGTCAAAATTATAATTTTTCCAATAGTCATGTATGAAAGTGAGAGTTGGACCAGAAAGAAGGCTGAGAGCCGAAGAATTGATGCTTTTGAAATGTGGTTTTAGAGAAACCACTTGACAGTCCCTTGGACTGCAAGGAGATCAAAGCAGTCAATCCTAAAGGAAATCAACACTGAATATTCATTGGAAGGACTGATGCTGAAATTCCACTACTTTGGCCACCTGATGCTAAGAGCCAACTCATTAGAAAAGGCCTTAATGCTGGGAAAGACTGAAGGGAGGAAGAGAAGAGTATGACAGACAATGAGATGGCTGGATGGTATCAGTGACTCAATGAACGTGAGTCTGAGCAAGCTCTGGGAGACAATGAAGGACAGGGTAGCCTGGCGTGCTGCAGTCCATGGGGTAACTGAACAACTACCCAGAGATGGACAGTCATACTTAAGGCTGTAAACAAAGACATTTGCCCAAACCAGCAATGATCCCTGTTAAAGCAAATTGTTTTCTTTCAGACAATTTGCCAGTGTTAAGAAAATCTCTGAAAGTCTACAAACAATAAATGCTGGAGAGGGTAAGGAGAAAAGAGAATCCTCCTACACTCAGTTCAGTTCAGTTCAGTTCAGTCACTCAGTCGTGTCCGACTCTCCGCGACCCCATGAATCACAGCACGCCAGGCCTCCCTGTCCATCACCAACTCCCGGAGTACACTCAAACTCATGTCCACAGAGTCGGTGATGCCATCCAGCCATCTCATTCTCCGTCGTCCCCTTCTCCTCCCGCCCCCAACCTTTCCCAGCATCAGAGTCTTTTCCAGTGAGTCAACGCGTCGCATGAGGTGGCCAAAGTATTGCAGTTTCAGCTTTAGCATCAGTCCCTCCAATGAACATCCAGGATTGATCTCGCTTAGAATGGACTGGTTGGATCTCCTTGCAGTACAAGGGACTCTCAAGAGTCTTCTCCAACACCACAGTTCAAAAGCATCACTTCTTCGGCAATCAGCCTTCTTCACAGTCCAACTCTCACATCCATACATGACCACGGGAAAAACCATTGCCTTGACTAGACAGACCTTGGTTGGCAAAGTAATGTCTCTGCTTTTTAACATACTATCAAGGTTGGTCATAACTTTCCTTCCAAGGAGCAAGCGTCTTTTAATTTCATGGCTGCAATCAGCATCTGCAGTGATTTTGGAGCCCAAAAAAATAAAGTCTGACACTGTTTCCACTGTTTTTCCATGTATTTCCCATGAAGTGATGGGACCAGATGCCATGATTTTAGTTTTCTGAATGTTGAGCTTCAAGCCAACTTTTTCACTCTCCTCTTTCACTTTCATCAAGAGGCTTTTGAGTTCCTCTCCACTTTCTGCCATAAGGGTAGTGTCATCTGCATATCTGAGGTTATTGATATTTCTTCCAGCAATCTTGATTCCAGCTTGTGCTTCTTCCAGCCCAGCGTGCCTCATGATGTACTCTGCATATAAGTTAAATAAGCAAGGTGACAATATACAACCTTGACGTACACCTTTTCCTATTTGGAACCAGTCTGTTGTTCCATGTCCAGTTCTAACTGTTGCTTCCTGACCTGCATACAAGTTTCTCAAGAGGCAGGTCAGGTGGTCTGGGATTCCCATCTCTTTCAGAATGTTCCACAGTTTATTGTGATCCACACAGTCAAAGGCTTTGGCATAGTCAATGAAGCAGAAATAGATGTTTTTCTGAAACTCTCTTGCTTTCTCCATGATCCAGCGGATGTGGCAATTTGATCTCTGGTGCCTCTGCCTTTTCTAAAACCTGCTTGAACATCTGGGAGTTCACGGTTCACATATTGCTGAAGCCTGGCTTGGAGAATTTTGAGCATGACTTTACTAGCGTGTGAGATGAGTGAAATTGTGCGGTAGTTTGAGCATTCTTTGGCATTGGAATGAAGACTGACCTCTTCCAGTCCTGTGGCCACTGCTGAGTATTCCAAATTTGCTGGCATATTGAGTGCAGCACTTTCACAGCATCATCTTTCAAGACTTGAAATAGCTCAACTGGAATTCCATCACCCCCACTAGCTTTGTTCTTAGTGATGCTTTCTAAGGCCCACTCAACTTCACATTCCAAGATGTCTGGCTCTAGGTCAGTGATCATGTTATCGTGACTATCTTGGTCGTGAAGATCTTTTTTGTACAGTTCTTCTGTGTATTCCTGCCACCTCGTCTTAATATCTTCTGCTTCTGTTAGGTCCATACCATTTCTGTCATTTATCGAGCCCATCTTTGCATGAAATGTTCCCTTGGAATCTCTAATTTTCTTGAAGAGGTCTCTTGTTTTTCCTATTCTGTTGTTTTCCTCTATTTCTTTCCATTGATCACTGAGGAAGGCTTTCTTATCTCTCCTTGCTCTTCTTTGGAACTCTGCATTCAGATGCTTATATCTTTCCTTTTCTCCTTTGCTTTTCGCCTCTCTTCTTTTCACAGCTATTTGTAAGGCCTCCTCAGACAGCCATTTCGCTCTTTTGCATTTCTTTTCCGTGGGGATGGTCTTGGTCCCTGTCTCCTGTACAATGTCACGAACCTCGGTCCAGAGTTCATCAGGCACTCTATCAATCAGATTTAGTCCCTTAAATCTATTTCTCACTTCCACTGTATAATCATAAGGGATTTGATTGAGATCATATCTGAATGGTCGAGTGGTTTTCCCTACTTTCTTCAATTTAAGTCTGAATTTGGCAATAAGGAGTTCATGATCTGAGCCACAGTCAGCTCCTGGTCTTGTTTTCGCTAACTGTATACAGCTTCTCCATCTTTGGTTGCAAAGAATATAATCAATCTGATTTCGGTGTTGACCATCTGGTGATGTCCATGTGTAGAGTCTTCTCTTCTGTTGTTGGAAGAGGGTGTTTGCTATGACCAGTGCGTTCTCTTGACAAAACTCTATTAGCCTTTGCCCTGCTTCATTCCGTGCTCCAAGGCCAAATTTGCCTGTTACTCCAGGTGTTTCTTGACTTCCTACTTTTGCATTCCAGTCCCCTAGAATGAAAAGGACATCTTTTTAGGGTGTTAGTTCTAAAAGGTCTTGTAGGTCTTCATAGAACCGATTAACTTCGGCTTCTTCAGCATTACTGGTTGGGGCATAGGCCTGGATTACTGTAATATTGAATGGTTTGCCTTGGAAACGAACAGAAATCATCCTGTCATTTTTAAGATTGCATCCAAGTACTGCATTTCGTACTCTTTTGTTGACCATGATGGCTACTCCATTTCTTCTAAGGGATTCCTGCCCACAGTAGTAGATATAATGGTCATCCGAGTTAAATTCACCCATTCCAGTCCATTTTAATTCACTGATTCCTAGAATGTCGACGTTCACTCTTGCCATCTCCTGTTTGACCACTTCCAATTTGCCTTGATTCATGGACCTAACATTCCAGGTTCCTATGCAATATTGCTCTTTACAGCACCGGACCTTGCTTCTATCACTGGTCACATCCACAGCTGGGTATTGGTTTGGCTTTTGCTCCATCCCTTTATTCCTTCTAGAGTTATTTCTCCACTGAGCTCCAGTAGCATACTGGGCACCTACCGACCTGGGGAATTCCTCATTCAGTATCCTATCATTTTGCCCTTTGTTACTGTTCATGGGGTTCTCAAGGCAAGTATACTGAAGTGGTTTGCCATTCCATCTCCAGTGGACCACATTCGGCTGTGGTCGATGTGATCAGATCGGCTAGTTTCCTGTGATTATGATTTCAGTGTGTCTGCCCTCTGATGCCCCCTCCCAATACCTACCGTCTTATTTGGGTTTCTCTTACCTTGGTCGTGGAAAATCTCTTCACAGCCCCTCCAGCAAAGTGCAGCCACTGTACCTTACCTTGGAGGAGGGGTATCTCCTCAAGGCCGCCCCTCCTGACCTTGAACGCGGAGTAGCTCCTCTCGGCCCTCCTGCGCCCGCACAGCCACCGCCTGTTGGACGTGGGGTAGCTCCACTCGGCCGCCGGCCTTGGCCTCAGGCGTGGGGTAACTCCTCACGGCCGCACCTCTTTGCGTGGTTCGTTGCGCCGGGGCCAGCGTCTCTCGCGCCGCGTCTGCGCCGCCGGGGCCGGCGTCTCTCGCGCCGCGTCTGCGCCGCCGGGGCCGGCGTCTCTCGCGCCGCGTCTGCGCCGCCGGGGCCGGCGTCTCTCGCGCCGCGTCTGCGCCGCCGGGGCCGGCGTCTCTCGCGCCGCGTCTGCGCCGCCGGGGCCGGCGTCTCTCGCGCCGCGTCTGCGCCGCCGGGGCCGGCGTCTCTCGCGCCGCGTCTGCTCCTCCTACACTGCTGATGGAAATGTAAACTGGCAACAGCCACTATGGGAAACAGTGTGCAGGGTCCTTGAAAAACTAAAGGTAGAACAGCCACTATGGGAAACAGTGTGCAGGGTCCTTGAAAAACTAAAGGTAGAGTTACCATATAATTCAGCAACCTTCAGTTCAGTTCAGTTCAGTCGCTCAGTCGTGTCCGACTCTTTGCGACCCCATGAATCACAGCACGCCAGGCCTCCCTGTCCATCACCATCTCCCGGCTTTCACTCAAACTCATGTCCACAAAGTCGGTGATGCCATCCAGCCATCTTATTCTCTGTCATCCCTGTCTCCTCCTGCTCCCAATCCCTCGCAGCATCAGTCTTTTCCAGTGACTCAACTCGTCGCATGAGGTGGCCAAAGTATTGGAGTTTCAGCTTTAGCATCAGTCCTTCCAATGAACACCCAGGATTGATCTCCTTTAGAATGGACTGGTTGGATCTCCTTGCGGTCCAAGGGACTCTCAAGAGTCTTCTCCAACACCACAGTTCAAAAACATCAATTCTTCGGCGATCAGCTTTCTTCACAGTCCAACTTTCACATCCATACATGACCGTGGGCAACCTTATTCATGGCAAATAGATGGGGAAACAGTGGAAACAGTGGCTGACTTTATTTTCTGGGCTCCAAAATCAGTGCAGATGGTGATTGCAGCCATGAAATTAAAAGACGTTTACTCCTTGGAAGGAAAGTTATGACCAACCTAGACAGTATATTGAAAAGCAGAGACATTACTTTGCCAACAAAGGTCTGTCTAGTCGAGGCTATGGTTTTTCTAGTCTTGTATGGATGTGAGAGTTGTAGTATAAAGAAAGCTGAGCGCTGAAGAATTGATGCTTTTGAACTGTGGTGCTGGAGAAGACTCTTGAGAGTCCCTTGGACCACAAGGAGATCCAACCAGTCCATCCTAAAGGAGATCAGTCCTGGGAGTTCATTGGAAGGACTGATGATGAAGCTGAAACTCCAATACTTTGGCCACCTGATGCGAAGAGCTGACTCATTGTAAAAGACCCTGATGCTGGGAAAGATGAGGGCAGGAGGAGAAGGGGACGGCAGAGGATGAGATGGTTGCCTGGCATCACCGACTCAATGGACATGAGTTTGAGTGAACTCCGGGAGATGGTGATGGACAGGGAGGCCTGGCGTGCTGCAGTTCATGGGGTTGCAAAGAGTCAGACACAACTGAGCGACAGAACTGAACTGAACTCCTGGACATATATACAAAGAAAACCTAATTCAAAAAGGTACTTGCACCCCAGTGTTCATAGCAGCACTATTTACAATCGCGAAGACACAGAAGCAGCATAAATGGCAACTGACAGATGAACGGATAAAGGAGAGGTGGTGTGTGTGTGTGTGTATATGGAATGCACACAATGGAATACCACTCAGCCATATAGAAGAATGGCATATATTGCCATTTGCAGCAACATTTATGGACCTAGAAATGATCATACTAAATAAAGTAAGACAAAGAGAAATATATTTCTAATATGTGAAATGTAAAAAACAATACAAATGTACTTATTTACAAAACAGCAATAGACTCACAGAGGTAGAAAACACATGGTTACCAAAGGGGAGGAGAGGAGAGAGAGAAATTAGAAGTTTAGTATTAAAATATACGCACTGCTGCTGCTACTGCTGCTCAGTCACCTCAATCGTGTCCGACTCTGTGTGACCCCATAGACGGAAGCCCACCAGGCTCCCCCGTCCCTGGGATTCTCCAGGCAAGAACACTGGAGTGGGTTGCTATTTCCTTCTCCAAAATATATGCACTAGTATATTTTAAACAGATAACCAACAAGGACCTACTGTATAGCACAGGGAACTCAATATCTTCTAATAACCTATAATGGAAGAGAATATAAAGAAGAATATATGTGTTTATACAAAAAAAGTATGTATTATTGAATCACTTCACTGAAACTAACACAAGATTATAAATCAACTATATTTCATAAGAATTAAAAAAAGAAGAGTTCTGGAAAATAACAGATAAACAGCAATATAAACAAATTTAAAGCTATCAGAAGGGACATTTTACCTTAACACCAAAGATGACAAATAATATTAATTAATCATAATATAATGATATAATTTATAATATAACTGAGGAGTCTGGCATGCTATATATAGTCCATGGCATCAAAAAGAGTCAGAGATGACTTAGTGTCTGAATAGCAACAATATCAAAGAAGAAGAGGGAATTTATAGGATTTTATCCTCCTATACCATAGTCACACCGAACCTCTTCTGTCAGTTTTCTATGAAGATATACTTTTAAACATTTACCTGATTTCTATATAGCGGTGCTTGGCTCCACCCTGAACAGGTCATCTTGATGGAATTTCTCTCAGTCATCACCTTTTTCTAATTAACACAATGTGACGACTTGGATTGCCTGCAGAATTCACCGGGAGCATGAAGGAAAGTAAGATGCAGACCTTGACTGTTTGCACTGACTGGTTTCTCTGTTCTGTAACCACAGAAAGCTTCACTGGGTCCCTGAACATCTTAAAAGTATAGGCCCCCCTTTGCACCCTTTGAAGGAATAAGTGGACCTTGTAGATGGTCAAGATAAGTGCCTCATTAGCACTGCATATAAAAGCCAAATTTTTGTCTTGCTGGGTGGTGAGTTACCAACATCATGCTGTCAAGAAAGATTACCATAATAAGATTTCCATCATTCTTCATGCTGCTATAGGATGAAAGGCGTGTAAACTGGAGAATAGAAGATGAATGGGAAACAGGAAAACTTTCAAAATTCTAAGGGCTAAAGCAAAAAGAGCAGGCTAGCTTTAAGTTGCTCAAGTGTATATATAGATAGATAGATAGATTTTTGTTGTTGTTTAGTTGGCTCAGTTATGTCTGATTCTTCTAAGATCCCATGAACTGTAGCCCGCCAAGTTCCTCAGTCCATGGGATTTCTTAGGCAAGAACACTGGAGTGGGTTGCCATTTCCTTCTCCAGGGAATCTTCCTGACCCAAGGATTGAACCTGTGTCTTCTGCATTGCAGGTGAATTATTTACCACTTAGCCACTGGGGAAGCCCCATATATATTGATATATGTATGCTATCTACTACACTAAATATATATTTAAAAATATATAATATATATTGAAAAATATACACTGTGCCACATGGAAAGCTCCACTAAACAGGAATATTTAGGCTTAATATTTTAAAAATTAAATACTAAAAATGCTAACTAAAGCTGCCCAAGTAGAAAACAGACTTGTCAATGGAAAAAAAAAAAGAAAAAGACATTATCTCAGAAGAATTTAAGCAGAAATACATTCATTTGCCAAAGATACTTAAAGAAGAATTATATTCTGTGTAAAAATGATCTTTAGGGCCTTTGAAATTGGAATTTCTTTATTGCATGTTAATATGCTGACTTTAAATTTAGAGAGAACAAAATTAAGATATGATTGAATACCAGCTACGTAGCTTTAACCTTTGAAATATGAACAATTTTCCAGACAAGTTCATCATTTTCTGGTGAAGATTTTTTTGATCTTCTGTAAACTCTAGCTTAACAATGTGGTCCCTTTCCCTCATCTTTAGGGCTTCCCAGGTGGAGTTAGTGGTAAAGAACCTGCCTGCCTGCAATGCAGGAGACATAAGGGACATGAGTTCAATCCCTGGGTCAGGAAGATCCCCTGGAGAAGGGAATGGCAACCCACTCCAGTATTCTTGCCGGAGAATCTCATGGACAGAGAAGCCTGGAGGGCTATAGTTCAAGGGATCGCAAAGAGTCTGACACAACTGAAGAGACTTAGCACACACACTCATAATTTGTGAGTCCTGAGAAGCTTCACTGGGCTTTTGTGGTGGCTCAGTCATAAAGAATCTGTCTTCCAGTGCAGGAGACACAAATTGGATCCCTGGGTCAGAAGATGCCCTGGAGAAGGGAACGGCAGCCCACTCCAGTATGCTTGCCTAGAAAATCTCAAGGACAAAGGAGCCTGGTGGCCTACAGTCCATGGGGTCACAAGAGTCGGACACGACTTAGCAACTAAACCACCACCCTCAAGAGTTTCAGTCCCCATGTAAGTGAATAGCTGTAATTTCTAAGATATTTTAAAGTTAAAAATACATTTTTGCTCTGGACCCCGCACATTCATATCCAATAATGATTCTGAAAAGCAAACACCTTTGCTTTTTCTGAAGTCCTCCCAGTATGACCACAGACCCCTGACCCTTCATCTTTTTGTTTGCAAATAATTCTCTTCAGGAAATTCAGACACTTTGTAACTATGAAAGCACAACTTCATTTAAAAAGGAAGTAAATTTGAACAAAAAATGGGATAAAAGCATTTTACAGGCAGGATGGATTTTACCAAAGCCCCTGATGGTACCTGGAGTATCTATGGATCAAGCTTGGGTAGTGACCTTTCTGCTTTCCATAGCGGGTGAACGGGAACACAGATTTGTATGATATGGTACTTAATTATTGGAAAAGTATGACTACTGTGTAGCTTTAAGAAGGCTTGCATTATGTTTTCTTTTTTGTTGTTGTTCGCATTTTTGTATAACCATTTTAATATTGAAGACAGAAGAAGAAGGTTTATGTTCTTGTATCTCCCTAAATATGCTTCACCCAAATCTATCCACACCAATACTCAACAAACATTTATGGATTATCTGTCTTTTCTACACATAATGACAGTCTTCTTTGGGAGATAATGAAGAAAAGGATGCTACCTTGACAAGGAATCAGAGTAATGGGGAAGATGGATGGGTGAGCATCTATGTATTTACAGTGGAGTGAGGTAGATGCTGTAACAAAAGATAACAATACACTATAAAATCTGAATGACTTGGGGGAGTAACTTGAACTTCCAGCTGAGGACTTCCAGGGGGTCTCCAGATAGAAGGGAGAAGGCAGGACATTTCTGGCAGAGGAAACATCCTGCGCAAGGCCAGGAAGAGGGCAACGGGGGCGCGGGAGTTCGGGACAAGGCTGACGGTCTGAAGCGGCTGGAACACCAGCTGTGAAGTTGAAGGAGACCTCCGGAGTGAGTCAGGAAAGGCCAGGCTGTGACTGGCCTGGTGACCCCTGAGAAAAGTTTGAGGGTACAAAGGCTCCTATGAAGGACGGGTAAGAAATGATAGCTTTAGAGATTTCAGAGCAATAGCTAGTAAGAGTACAGTGGGTCAGAGTGACCAGAAGGTGGAGTTTGGAATGGATGTGTGCACACACAAGGCCCTACCGTCTAGCACAGAGAGCTCTTCTCAGCGTTACGTGGTAGCCTAGATGGGAGGGAGCGGTTTGGGGGAGAGTGGATACATGTGTATGTGTGGCTGAGTCCCTTCCCTGTTCACTTGAAACTATCACAACGTTGTTTGGCTATACTCCAACGTAAAAGAAAAAGTTGAATTTAAAAAAAAGAGAGAGAGAGAGGCTATGGCAGTGGTCAAGGAAGTGAAAGATGGCCAGGGTCTAGCTCACTGCCAGTGCTGCTGACGAGTCAGAGGAATCCAGTATCAGAAGGTTATCATCCATGGAACTGGTTGCGTTGGGGGCTTGGGAGAGGAGATCAGCATGGACATCAGCATGGTCATGACGCTGTTTATTCCTCCAGGAGATGTCAGTGCAGGAACACATTCTGTGCATGTGCGCTATGTCGCTTTATCATATCTGACTCTTTGCGACCCTGTGGACTGTAGACCCTGGCTCCTCTGTCCACGGATACCCCTCAGGCAACTATAGTGGAGCAGGTTGCCATGGGGGATAACACTTCAGTTCAGTTCGGTTCAGTCGCTCAGTCGTGTCCGACTCTCCGCGACCCCATGAACCGCAGCATGCCAGGCCTCCCTGTCCATCTCCAACTCCCGGAGTTCACTCAAACTCATGTCCACAGAGTCGGTGATGCCATCCAGCCATCTCATTCTCTGTCGTCCCCATCTCCTCCCGTCCCCAACCTTTCCCAGCATCAGAGTCTTTTCCAGTGAGTCAACTCGTCGCATGAGGTGGCCAAAGTATTGCAGTTTCAGCTTAAGCATCAGTCCTTCTAATGATAACACTTAGGGAGAACCAATTCGGTGCATACGTTCAGTTTGTGGAAGCAGTGGCTCCCCTGGTGGACATACCTGGATGTCATACATGGGTCATAGCTAAGGAAAGGAATCGTGGCCCAGATTTGGGAAGCACCAAACTACAAATGACACTGAAGCCTCAGACACATTTGTGATCACCTGGAGGAATACAGGGCTTCCCTGGTGGCTCATACAATAAGAATCCAAATGCCAACCCTGGAAGTCTGGGTTTGATCCCTGGAACAGCAAGATCTACTGGAGGAGGACCTGGCAACCCACTCCAGTATTCTTGCCTGGAGAAGCCCATGGACAGAGGAGCCTGGTGGGCTACAGTCCATGGGGTCACAGAGTCAGACACGACTTAATGACTGATTGAATGAATAAAGGAAGAAAATAAGAGGGAAATGGGTGTTTGTCTTTTTTGTTATGTTTTGAGGCTACATTACGATCTTATCCTGGCTTTGGGGATGGATGACGCAGCTCTTCCAAAGTCAAGTCTACTGAGATTTGCCCTCCTCCATCTCCATACGAAATTTCCAGGAAGTGTCCACTCCTTCAGGGGAGTTACTTTTCTTTGCAAGCTGAAGGCTCATTGTCCATAGCTCATTTCAGCACAAACATTTTTAACTTCTTCCTGCAACTCAGCTTGGCACTCTTTGGCAGCCCATTGTTTTCTGTCAGAGCAGAATCAATACCAAGTCAATGTCAAGTAAGACATGCCCAGCTCAAAGCCAAACTGTCTGCATCTTGGTTTTCAGGCTCCTTGGAAGCAGCAGGAAGGCTTCAGTCTCGACTTCAGAGTAATAACGTCCAATCCATGTACCTATTCTTTAGTCATCTCTTCACCTCTCCTAAGGTCCCTTATCATCTTCAGTTTCCCCAAGACATTAGCAGGCATGCCCGAGGTGGAAATGGAGCCCCTGGTTGCCCACAGACAACACAGCCAAACAGAGTCCATCCCAGCGTGTATGTTTTTACCACAATCTCTGAGGCACAGGGCATTAGATGCAAAGGGCATCTGTTTAGCTGTCCAGCCAACAGGAATTCAGACCCTGGTTTCATCTTTATACCAACAGAAAGACTCTGGTAAAACTGCATCTTCTCCCTAATTTTCAATCTCATGTTTTTAAACTTGAGAGGATAAGGATTCTACTTTGCCCAGAATGTGTGTAAAATGCCTGGGACAAAATAGGCTCTCACCGGTGTGGTAAAGACCCTGCCTGCCAATGCAGGAGACTTGAGAGAGAGAGACAGTTTCAGTCCCTGGGTCGGGAAGATCCCCTGGAGGAGGGCATGGCAACCCACTCCAGTATTCTTGCCAGTGAAACCCTATGGACAGAGGAGCCTGGTGAGCTACAGTCCATGAGGTAGCGAAGAGCTGGACATGATGGAATGACCTAGCATGCACAGTGATGGTTATGTCATGGGGAGAGAGCAGGATAGATGGAGAAAGTTGAGGGTGGGCATGAGTGTGCTAAGTCGCTTCACTCATGTCCAACTCTTTGCAACCTCATGGACTGTAGCCCACCAGGTTCCTCTGTCCATGAGATTCTCCAGTCAAGAATACTGGAATGGGTTGCCATTTCCTTCTCCATGGGACCTTTTCCGCCCCGTGATCGAACCCAAATCCCTTATGTCTGCTGCATTGGCAGGAGGGTTCTTTAGCACTAGCACCACTGGGAAGTCCTGGGGGTGAGGGAGGTAACCAAAACTCTCAACTCCTTAGGGCTTTAGTTTATCAGTAAACAGAAAAAAACACTATCAAATTTACAGTGTTTCAGGGAAATGGAGATCGTGTGCATGTGCGAATTTGTATAAAGGTGCAGAGGACACAATTAACAGTGATTTAAGAAAAGCTTCACTTATTTCACATACATAAAGTCTACAACAACAACAGCAACGAATGCAAGGATGGTTTGAGCACAGGAAAGCCAGTGCACTAGGCTAGCATAAAAGGCAAGAGGAAGCGCCGTCAGTTAAAGTAGGATGGCAAAAGCTTTCCCAAAATTCCTCCTGCAAGCTACTCTTGAGGCATGTTGGCAAAACATGTTGGGCATCCCGACCCACTCAGAACCCTGAGAGAACCTCAGCCTCATGAGAAACAACTGGCTGGGGTTAAACAGGGCCACCGACAAGGAGTCTTTTATACAGGAGGTTTCCAGTGTTAAAATTTAGCTGTCCTTTTCCTCATTTTTCCCCCCGTTAAGGATACACTCATAATAAGTTGTCACTACAACCATATCAAATGCAAACAGGAATTGTTTTGAGTGAGGTAGGTACTATATTTATTTTTCACTGGAGGTTAGTTGCTCTACAATGTTGCATGGGTCTCCGCAATACACCAACATGAGTCAGCCGTAGGTGTACACATGTCCCCTCCCTCCCACCTCATCCCACCCCTCTAGTTTGTCCCCGAGTCCCCTGTGACAAATAGCAACTTCCATTCAGTTCAGTTCAGTTCAGTCGCTCAGTCGTGTCCGACTCTGCGACCCCATGAACCACAGCACACCAGGCCTCCCTGTCCATCGCCAACTCCCGGAGTTCACTCAAACTCATGTCCATCGAGTCGGTGATGCCATCCAGCCATCTCATTCTCTGTCGTCCCCTTCTCTTCCCATTAGCTATCTATTTTACACGTGGCAATGTATTTATCTCAGTGTTACTCTCAATTCGTCCCACCGTCTCCTGCCCCTGCTGTGTTCATAAGTCTGTTCTCCATGTCTGAGGGTCTATTCCTGCCCTGCAAATAGGTTCATCAGTACTATTTTCCTAGATTCCATGTACAATACGTGTGTTGATATAGGACCCTTGTTTTTCTCCTTCTGACCTCCTTCGCCGTCTATCACAGGCTGTAGGTTCACCCACCTCATAGGACTGACTTGAGAGCACTCCTCCTCCTCAGCTGAGTCCTATCCCGCTGGGTATGCATGCCTCGTCTTCTTTATCCATTCATTTGCTGATGGACATCTAGGTTGCTTCCATGTCTTGGCTATTGTAACTAGTGCTGCATGGCACTGGGGTACATGTGTCTTTTTGAGTTATTATTTCCTCGGGGTTTTGGGATTGCTGGGCGACATGGTAGTTTATTCCTACTTTTTAAAGAAATCTCATACTGTTCTCCATAGTGGCTGCATCAGGAAAAGGGAATTCTTCATCTATTCTCAGTGACTTTTAAGCATTTTTTAAGTATTTTTTAAGCTTCACAATACTTTGCTTAGTTGAAATATTATCAAGAAGGCTAATATGTAAAATGACAACAGGCAGAGCTTCTCCAGAAGAAGGATGGCGGACCCAAACCCCCATTAAGACACACACTCCCTGGCCTTCCAGTCCCAGCACCATCCCCTCCCCACAGTCACTGAAATGCTGCACTCCCACCTCTGGTACTTCCTGGATGGAATAGAGCCTTTGTAGAGCTAGTCAACAGGTGTCCATCTTCTACGGGTACCAGACGCTATGCTAGGCACGGAAATCCACATAGATGGCAGAGGAAGCCCCCTACATATATAAGGCTTATTTCCTAGGACAAGAGATAGACAGTATGAGGGGAAAGGCAATAAAATGAAAAACGAATTGGGGGGGTGTGAATTGTGAGATTGAGACTGACATACACACACTGCTATGAATGAAATAGATAACTGAGAACCTACTGTATAGCACAAGGGGAAACAGAAGGTACAGTCTGTCTTTCGGACATGCATTAACCTTAAAAATGTGTTCCCATATACATTAGTGCAGACAAACACTGTTTGATTCCACTATGTGAGGCTCCTAGAACAGTCAAACTCACAGAGTCAGAAAGTATAGTAGCAGAAGCCAGGGCCTGGGGGTAGAGGGCTGGGGAGTGGGGCATGGGGATGTAGTGTTTAGTGTGGACTGTAGCCCACTGGACTCTTTGTCCACAGAATTTTCCAAGCAAGAATACTGAATGGGTTGCCACTTGCTTCTCCAGGGGATTTTCCTGACCCAGGGATCAAACATGGGTCTCCTGCATTGCAGGCATTCTCTTTACCGTCTGAGCCACCAGGGAAGCCCCATGCAAAGAGGGGGTTTTATCCAAAAGGAGAGCAAGTGGGAACAGCAGGAAGCAGGGATGACTGGATGTGTTTAACAGACAGGAAAGAGCTAGGTCCTCCAAGGCCTTAAAACCATGCTGCTGCTGCTGCTAAGTCACTTCAGTCGTGTCCGACTCTGTGTGACCCCATAGACGGAAGCCCACCAGGCTCCCCCGTCCCTGGGATTCTCCAGGCAAGAACACTGGAGTGGGTTGCCATTTCCTTCTCCAATGTGTGAAAGTGAAAAGCGAAAGTGAAGTCGCTCAGTTGTGTCCGACTCTTAGCGACCCCACGGACTGCAGCATACCAGGCTCAACCATCCATGGGATTTTCTAGGCAAGAATACTGGAGTGGCTTGCCATTGAGAGACAGATTTTATTCTAGGTGTACATGGAAGAACCTGGGAGAGAATTTTGAAGGAACTCCTAAGTCATGATTTGGTTTATACTTTAAAAAGATCACAAAAGTGAGAGTTTCTCTGGTGGCTCAGTGGTAAAGAATCCGCCTGTCAATGCAAGGGACGTGGGTTCAATTCCCAGTCCAGGAAGATCCCACATGCCACAGAGCAACTAAGCCCCAGGCACCACAACTGCTGAGCCTGTGCTCTGCAACAAGAGAAGCCACCACAGTGGGGAGCCCTCACACCGCACCTACAAAGTAGCCCCCACGCTAGAGAAAAGGCAAGCACGGCGATGAACACCCAGCACAGCCAAAAATTAATTAGAATACAAAAAAATAGATCACAGAAGTGAGACCTTACTCATAGAACCAAAGTCTAGACTGACTACTGACAAAATATAGGCTTTGTAATTATTATGCCATTCTTGAGGTTGGGGGCATCACATTTTCCGAATACTTAAACACGATGCCAAAAACAGTGCACTGAAGCCCTGAACAGGAACAAGGTTCACTTGGGCCCCACTGCTCTTCCCCTGCATGCCTCAGGGTAACTCTTTCTCTTTCTGCTGGAAAACTTGGATCCCTTCCAACACCAGTTCGTCCCAAGCAGCAACTTTATCAGAGTTTATTCTCAACTAAGCTGGATTCTCTCTAAAGGAATTTCATTACAACTGCCAAGGATATATGATTTCTCCCTAGTGCCTCCCTTTGATTAAATCTGAACTATAAACAAATTTCCCATGTTCAGTAAAAGCCTAGATATCCCACCCTGTAAGAGCATTGAACCTTGTTCTCCCTTCTCTCCCCACCCCTCACATTCTTTTTTAACTGTTTAAAGTAATGATAGGTAGACCACAGAGGATCTGAATCCAATTTTCTGTAGAAGAAATTTCTCTGCCTACCTTAGTATATTCATCTTTCTTGGATCTATTGAAGAGCTAAATTCTGAGGCTCCAAATACCCAGGGATGGAGCTTGAACTGAGGCTGTGGTTCATCAGAGCTGTTCAGACCATAAACCATCACTTCTCATCATTCCTGTGTTTCAGCTAACAGCTACCGTATTAAAAGTTCAATACAGTAAAGAGACACAAATTCTTAATCATTGAGGTCTAGCAGAACAATGGATTTTTCACAGCGATATAAATAGGTTGTATTGTATAGTTTGATATGTATGTATGTGTGTCTTAGCTGCTCAGTCATGTCCAACTCTTTGCAACCCCATGGACTGTAGCCCACCATGTTCCTCTGTCCATGGGATTCCCCAGACAAGGATACTGGAGTGGGTAGTCATTCCCTTCTTCAGGGGATCTTTCCAACCCAGAGATTGAGACCCTGGGTCTCCCAAATTGCAAGCAGATTCTTTACCATCTGAGCCACCAGAGAAGCATTTTCAAATATTAGAAAGGAAAATTTGAAAACATTCAGGAAAGATGTGCCACATAGTACTTTCTACGAAATACAGCGCTGATTTTATTGAACCATAGACAGGTACATAAAACCCTGGTTGTTGAAACATCAGACCTCTGCTAATCAGGTAGGCTCTTATAAAACCCTGGTTGTTGAAACATCAGACCTCTGCTAATCAGGTAGGCTCTTATTCTTAGAAGATGCAGGAAGTGCTGCCTGCATTGTCAACCTAACAAGGCAGATGATGTGGATCAATTTGTACCGTCCTTGACTTTCTGCTTCTATTAGAATTCTGAAAGATCATTAGCCACCTCTGGGATATGTTTGATTAATGGGTTCGGTTCAACAAAAAAAGGTGAGGTCAACCATGAGCAGAATTTTATTTTTAAAAATGTATTCCGGAGGGAATGTGTGCTTTCAAAACTGCAAATGAGAAGCAGTTAGTTTCTCAGGAGTGTTCTAGCCCACGCCACAGTGCATTATGCCTGGGGTGCCCGAGAAGCCTTTCAGTCACTGGGCCCAGGACCTCTGGACCAGGTGTCAGGTTAGCTGCCAGGACTGGCCAGGTCTGGGCCAGCAAGGACCCCTCACAGTATGCTGCTAGTAAACGTGATCACCCATGAAAACGGATAACTCCAAAGCTTGGCTCACCTCTCACAGTGACCCAAATTCTTCCCTCACAAGAGAGAAGGTGAGACCCATCTCTGTTCTTTTTACATGATACGCCTTCTCGTGTTTAGCTCTTTGATTAAAAACACCTCTTTTGCTCTTTTCAGTAACACAGTTTCTGATCTTTCCTATAACAGCTCCTCTCCCCTCGCTTCCACCTAGAAAAAGCTGAGACAACACTGAAAAAAGATGTGTTTTAGTTGCCAACATGAGAAGGTGGCATCTTTTTAAACCACCGCCCACTTACTCTCCTAAGTATATCATCCGTATCAATGAAGCTAATTTTATAAACTGAAGATGCTCTTTCTATTAAGTTCTCCTCCAAATGAAAGCGGTGCACTTCATTCTATTTATTACCCTGCTCTTTACAATTAGTTTTATGATGGATGGTGAGAATGCTAATGCTATAAATCCAGTCTGCAACTCTCCCGTGGCTACTGACAGTTATGAATCCCTTGAGGAGAACTGAAAATACGCTATATAACAAGTCAGTCTGACTTGTAACCTCTGCTGTGGAACTGTTTAACCCCCCACAGTCAGATTCATGCCACGGGTTTTTTAACTAGATATGAGGATCTAAAATAATCAGTTTCCCAAAAGTAAGACAGTGCCTGAGCATTTAGTAAAATCAGACAATTTCTGATCCTTTAATACAGCTGTACAATATCACTGGCTATTATATATAGGATGAATAAACAATGAGGTCCTACTACACAGCACAGGAAACCATGTTCAATATCCTGTGATGAACCATAATGGAAAAGAATATTAAAAAGTGTATATATATATGTGTGTGTGTATATATATAACTGGGTCACTTTGCTGTACAACAGAAATTAACACAACATTGTAAGCCAGCTATAAAACAACAAAAGTAGCAAAAAAAAAAAAAAATACCACTGGCTGACATTGGAGACTCACCTTCATTTCTTTAAATAAAAACTTAAAATATGTCATGAAAAATGAGTTTATGTATCAGAAACAGCTTGAAATATATAAAGTGCCTGAATTTTTGGCTGAATATGGATTAAACTTTAAGAAGAGCTCTCTGCTACCATCCTCTGCTCATAACTGGTAACATCGACATTTGGCCTTTTGTAAAGATTTGGAAATTTAGACATGAGCCTCCTACATTAGAGGACAAGAAATTTCAGTTAATTACAGGTAGTTTCTTATTTAATCTGTCACTCAATCCTCCTTTCTGTTGTAACCAAGTTTTTCTTTTCTTTTTTTAATAACACCCATTTGTTCTTATCTTTATTTGTTCCTACCTATTTATCAAAGTGTCACTGATAATCTATGTAGAGCTTTCTATCACATATGAATCTATGTTTGCCTAATTGGTACACGTTTGTTTCATGAGATTTTTGATCTGAGAAAAATCACATTTATTCTCTCAAATCAAATTGTATTTGGTTCCATTCCCAGGCAGCAAAATTGGCAGGAAATCGAGTGTCTTTTTGCAAAACTCCCTTCCCCTGCTGCTCCTGGAGTTACTAGAAGATCTAGAGAAGCACAAAGACTGGAAATATCAGGAAACATCTGGTCTCCAGGACAGCGTGTTTCTCATCCTTACCTGTTCTTGTCAAATCCCAGTGTTTCAGCTGAAGGTGGGCAGCCCTCGATCATGACTTCCACGTCCTCTGAGCCAGCTTTGGTCACTGAGGATGCTCCCAGGGCATCCCAGACGGAGGGTCTCAGAGCCCATCCCTTGTCAACCAGACACCACATCCCTCAGTAGCCTGGATCTTTGCAAGTTTCTTTTCATGAACAGGACCCGGTTTTTCGGGGAACCCACGCCCCTTCCATAACATCCTTTTTTTTTGTCCTCAGCAAGAAAGAAGAGTTGTTCTCCAAGACTCTAGTATTTCAATCAGGAGACATCTTTTGTTTAATATACTTGCTTTACCGTGTTGTACTAGTTCCTGCTGCACAATGAAGTGAACCAGCGGCAGGCACACCCCTCCCTCATGGGCCTCCCTCCCTTCCCCTCCACCCCAGCCGCCTAGAACCTGCTGTGAAGCACAGGAAGCTCAGCTCAGAGCTCCGCGATGAGACCGCTTAACAGTTACTGTCAGGAAACAATAGCCGAGGCCTCCAAGTCTCAAAGTTCCTGGCTGTTCAGTAGAAGGGGAGGTAAGATATTTCCTCCTTCGGGTGAGGCTGAGACATAGCTCTCTGCTGGGTTGGGTTGTCCTGAATCAGTAAGTAGGCACATAGATGACAGACAGACAGATACACAGAGTTACACAGTTATATGGAGTCACATGGATGATGTGTTAGTCGCTCAGTCATATTCGACTCTTTGTGACCCCATGGACTGTAGCCTGCCATGCTCCTCTGTCCATGGGATTCTCCAGGCAATACTGGAGTGGGCTGCCATTCTCTTCTCCAGGGACTCTTCCCGACCCAGGGATTGAATCCAGGTCTCCTGCATTGCAGGTGGACTCTTTACTGTCTGAGCCACCAGGGAAGCCACCACATGGATGATAGGAATAATTGCTAGATGTGTGTGTGATTATATTGGTTGGGTGCAGATTGTGTGTGTATGAATTTTGTACTTGATGAAGATACAGGAAAAAGAGAACTGGCACTTGCTTTTAACAATAAGGTCTTTTGTAATAACATTTATAACAGCATCTCAAGAATGAAAGAACTCAGATAATGAGGCTACTATATAGCAAGCTTTAAAGGTGACTGTTAGTTATCCTTGACTTTCCCTAGATCCTGTCTGGGCTCCCAGATATAATAGATATGCAGAAGAAAAAATATGTTTTAACTTGAATTGAAATGTAACCCCCAAAGTGGGTATAACCTTCAGGTGATCAAACGAATATGAAGACATCTTTTAACAGCAAACAAGAGATCAAGTAAGTACAAAATGCCATAAGAAGTCAGTAATTCCATTTTTGCCTAACAACCTCTCTACTGCTGCCATAAGGCTGGGATGCACACGGCCTGAACAAGTTGTTCCCACATGCATCTCTAGATCAATTATTCACCTTGCCATCTGGAACCAAGTCTTACATCTGCCCTTCTTTCTCCAAAGATCCTCAAGTCAGGCGTATACACAGAGAATGAAGCCAGGCAAATGGGTAAACAGAATAATAAATAGATAAACAAAACCCTCTATTATTATGAGGTATTTGCATCCAATCTTAATGTATCCTCTGAGTGAATTCAATTGGCAGTCTTTTTCAGGCACCCTGGTGGGGTTACAAGTGTCACAAATATATAAGAAAAACTAATATAATAAATCCCATTGGCCCCGGTAGCCAAAAGGAAGGGTTTGGAACAGGCAGTGTCCCTGCGCTGGTCACATGAAGCCTCCAGCAGACTTCTTTATAAATGCTGAGTGCCTGGGACATCTTATTTTCTTCTATGATATGGTAGGGAAGGGATTCCCAGGTGGCTCAGTGATAAAGAATCTGCCTGCCTATGCAAGGACCTGGGCTCAATCCCTAGTTCAGGAAGATCCCCTGGAGAAGAAAATGTCAACCCAGTTCATTATTCTTGTTTGGAGAATCCCACCGACAGAGGAGCCTGGCCGGCTAGGGTCCATGGGGTCGCAAAGGGTTTGACATGACTGCACACGAGTGCGATGGTAGGAAAGTGTGGGGATGCTATATATTCGATGATGATGAAAAGAGATTCTGAAGAGGAACTTCCCTGGTGGTCCAGTGTCTAAGACTCCTTGCTCCCAATGCAAGGAGCCCAGGTTCAATCCCTGATCAGAGAACCAGATCCCACTTGCCACAATTAAGAGGTCTCATGATAACTAACGATTCTGCCCGCTGCAGCAAAGATCAACAAGCCTGCATGCTTCAACCAAGACCAGGTGCTGCCAAATAAGTAAAGTAAAGAAGCAAATGTTTTCTTTAAAAAGGAGATTCTAAAGAAAATAGGCAAGGAATCAGGCATAGTTTGCTTTCATGACAACCGTCTGTTTTTAGTCATGTTCCACTGACCAGACATAGTTTGCCTTCATCACAACTATCTATCCTATTTTCAATCATGTTCCAGTGCCCAGTGACATGGTCTAGTGAATGCCCTGGAACCATTCAATGTTTACTTTGATAATACATTTAACAAAGAAGAAACCCCTCTGAATTTCCTCTATGGGACAGTGAAAGTCATGGCAAACAAGCCCTCCTGAACACCTGAGTATGATTTAAACAATTAGATATAAGATTCTCATAACTGCTAGCATTTGCATCTATATTTCATTGGTTTTCCCCATGCTCTACACCTGAAAAAAATTTTCATTTTGATCTGTTGTTGAATAATATCTAAACTACCAATGGATTCAGTTTTGAGTGGCTTAGTAAATCTTACTCTCTCTTCAGGCTAGAAGTAAGGAGTCAGGAAAAGCAAGACAGAGAAATGACATTGTTTAAAGATACTAGAGATTTTTACAAAGAGATTTAGAGATAAATTCAGACTGGGGCTGAATTATAGGAATATTCCGTTCCGTTCCATCGCTCAGTCGTGTCCGACTCTTTACGACCCCATGGACTGTAGCCTACCAGGCTTCTCCATCCTTGGGATTCTCCAGGCAAGAATAATACTGGAGTGGGTTACCATTTCCTTCTCCAGGGGATCTTCCCGACCCAGGGATCGAACCCAGGTCTCCCGCATTGGAGGCAGACACTTTAACCTCTGAGCCAATTAGAACAGCACTTTCCCCTTCAGTGGTCCAGTCCACAGGAAAACAGTACTCTGTGTCTTACACCCTCTCACCTTGGTGCCAGGTGATGGACAGCACATCTGTCCACTGTGGACTGTGGGTAGAAACTTCCATGTGTTCACAGGTAATGCTGTCCTAGAACTGCTATTGTTTATTTAAGTCATGTCTGACTCTTTTGTGACCCCATGGACTGTAGCCTGCCAGGCTCCACTGCCCGTGGGATTCTCCAGGCAAGAATACTGGAGTGAGTTGCCATTTCCTCCTCCAGGGGATCTTATCAACCCAGGGATCAAGCCCACATCTCCTGCATCTCCTGCACTGCAGGCAGACTCTTTACCATTGCACCACCTAGGAAGCCCTATTTCGCTATTCATCCTGGGCATTTATTTGCACAAATAAATCTCTTTTCATTTCTGTCAATCCCATCATTCTTTCTAAAATAACAAATCGAGGGTTTTTCCCCAAACAGTACGTTCATATCCTTAGAAAGAACCGCTGACTGGGAACTCTGTCATGTGCTTTCAAGTGTGTAAAGTTTCAGGTCTAAGGTTAATGCAGCACTATCATATCTCAGAAAACCTCATCTCATTTTTGTGGTTATTGAGGTCTGACACTCTTGAGGCTCCTCTGGATATCTTCCATCAGTTTTGTTTTCTACTGTCTGGTGGTTTGAGCTCTGAAGTGAACTTGTAAGTTTGAATGATTGTCAGATAACATAACCATGTCCTGGAATGTCTATGCACACACATATACTTTGGATACAAATTCCTGTGTGAGCTTCATCTTTTTCTTAGTCATCCAAACTATGAGGTGCACATGTCAAAGGAAATCTTTTCATCAAATGATGATGCCACTGAAAGAGCAGAGAAAACTCTCTCCTGTGTGTAGGCAATTATTTCTGCTTTCCAGGAGACACCTCTGGGCTGCAGTTGTAAACGTGTCACCGGCCTCTTCAAAGTCACCTTTTCCTTTCATAATAACATGTCATTACCCTGGGGATATTTTTTTCAAAGGTACTATGGTATCCTTCATGTTCTAGTCCACAGTTACTGGGAAAAGAAAAATACTAGGATTGTTCATGGTTTATATTAATTTTGCTAAAATTACCTAAAACTATATAATAATTTATGTACAATGCACAGAGAAGATTAAAGAAAAGGAAGGAAGGAAGAAAACTTCTAGTACGAAAAGGATTTGTTTTGTGTTATTTTTAACCATTGAACTTCCCAGGTGGCTCAGTGGTAAAGAACCAGTGTGCCAATGTGGGAGACTCAGGTTCAATCCCTGGGTCGGAAAGATCCTCTGAAGAAGGAAATGGCAACCCAGCTCAGTGTTCTTGCCTGGGAAAACCCATGGACAGAGGAGCCTGGCAGGCTACAATCCATGGGGTTGAAAAGAGTCTGACACAACTTGATGACAATGACAATAAACAACAGCGACAATGATTCATTAACATGAAAAATCTTGCCTAAGGTACTGAAACACTGGGAGAGACCTATAGTATATGTTCAAATGGTGATTTTTTAAAATAAATCACACTGTACAACACTCCAAAACATGTTTTTAACTGTTTGTGTTTTTTCATTCCGTGTGACTTATGATAGCTCAGATTGTAACCTCTATGGCTATAATGCTGTATCTAGTAGGTAACACATCTGGAAATACTGTTTATGCTAACAGGGTAAAAGTTAGTATCATGTGAGCACAGGAAGACAGAATTATATTGGTGACTTTTCATCACACAAACTTTAATATCAATATTTATTTATTTTTGCTGTGAACCATGTTTAAAGCCTCTATTGAATTTGTTCCAGTATTGCTTTTGTTTTTTATGTTTTGGTTTTTTGGCCCTGAGGCATGTGGGATCTTAGTTCCCAGACTGGGGATCAAACCTGCACCCCTACATTGGAAGGTGAAGTCTTAAATCCTAGGCCACCAGGGAAGTCCCTAACATCACGTTAAAGATTGTTGCAGAAGCTAAAAAAAAGTTCTCTCTCCACCTTACTTTTCTCCAGTGGTTATATCATGGGACCAAATTGAAGATTTTGTGGAATGAGGGTTTTCCCTATTCCTGGCCTTTAAAAGAGAATTCCACACTCTTCCTGTTTATTGAGTGAACTCTGAAGTCTGCAAATATCAGAACCTGTTCCAGGACATGGCCACAGACACTATTCCCTTGATGAAGGCTCAGCCTTCTACTTCAGTTCCTGAGTCACATTCTGGCCCCTTGTAGACTTTTTAAAAAATAATTTATTTTAATTGGAGGACGATTACTTTACAATATTGTGATGGTTTTTGCCATACATCAACACTGAATGGATAAGGAATTTGTGGTACATATACAGAACGGAATATTGCTCAGTTATAAAAAGGAACACATTGAGTCAGTCCTAATGAGGTGGATGAAACTGGAGCCTGTTACACAGAGTGAAGTAAGTCAATAAACACATATACGTGGAATTTAGAAGCACAGTAATGACGATCCTACATGCAGGGCAGCAAAGGAGTCACAGAAGTAAAGAACAGACTTTCGGACGCGGTGGGAGAGGGCGAGGGTGGGATGATTTGAGAGAATAGCACTGAAACATGTATATTACCATGTGTAAAACAGATGAGCTTGCAGAGTTTCTGTAAGACTTTCTCACCATCCAGCTCCATGTCTGTTATCAGTGGAGACAGAAGTTCAACTGCAGAACCCTCTGCTGACCTCACTAGTCATGACAGCCCTTGTCAGGAGAGGGTGCTCCTGAACCAAGGGATGCGACTCTTTTTGTTGAACAGCTCTTGAACGGAAAATGTCGTCAGAAATGTAGAGATGGAGAAGACTGAGGAAGGAGAGAAAAGCGGGATTTCACTTTGCTTTACTTCCAAATAATAAATTCTTTAAACAGTTTTGCAATTTGGGCAACTTTTGAGAAATCTCAAACAAGTGATCCATCAATTTGACTGTTTTTTTGTTATTAAAAATTTTGTTCACATAAGAGCATGGAACATCTAAAACAAAGACAGCGAGCATATCTCTGTTTGAACAGCATGGAGGGTCCTTAAAAAGCTAAACTCGGAGCTACCATGTGATGCAGGGATCCTCCTCCTGGGCATATATCTGAAGAAAACCATAATTTAAAAAGACATACGCATCCCAACACTCATAGCAGCACTGTTCACAATGGCCAAGATGCTGTCCTAAGTGCGCACTGTCGGATGAGTGGATGAGACACGGTGCGTGTGCAGAATGGGGTAGTACTCACCCGTTGAAAAGAACACAGCAATGCCATTCGCAGCAACACGGGCGCAACTAGAGGTTAGCACACCAAGTAAATCAGACAGAGAAACGCAAATAGCATACCACTTGTACGTGGGATCTAAAAAAAAATACAAATGAACCTGTTTACAAAACAGAAACACATTCACAGAGTACAAATTTATGGTAACCAGGGAAAGGGTGGGGGAGGGATGAATTAGGAGTCTGGGATGGACATGTACACATAGATGTATTTAAAATGGGATATCCAACAAAGAATGACTGTATAGCACAGGTAACTCTGCTTAGTATTCTGTAATAACCTAAATGGGAAAAAATTTGAAAAATTATGTGTATATAACTGAATCACTCTGCTGGATACCTGAACCTATCACAACTTTATTAATCCACTATACCTCAATATGGGCTTCCCTGGTGGCTCAGTGGTAAAAAAATCCACGTGCAGTGCAGGAGATCCAGGTTCATTCCCTGGGTTGGGAAAATCCCCTGGAGAAGAGAATGCCAACCCACTCCAATATTCCTGCCTGGAGAGTTCCACAGACAGAGGAACCTGGTGGCGACAGTTCATGGGGTCACAAAGAGTCTGACATGACTTAGCAACTAAACAACAACAACAAATGCCCCAATATAAGATAAAAATTTTAAAAATGCCTCTGAGTTCTCTATCCTTAACATAGAATAGGTAGAAAATAAATATACAGGCTCATTCATCCAGCCTTGGTCCACTTTAGCTTTGAGTTTGTTACTTCTTCTTTTCTCTCTCGAGAGCGTCCCTTTTAATCTTTTAGTCCGCTCCCCTAGATCAGGAGCTGATGGACACCTCCGTCCCCCAGGAACACACAGGAGAGTGACCCCTGGGTCTCCCAAAGCCTTGTCCAGAGCATGCCTCCATCTGGTCTTAACTTTGCCAAGTTCACTTCATCACGATTTGACCTGATTTATCCTTTCTTCTCCGGGTAGTGACTATTTGCAAGACCCTGTATTAGGTACTGAATAAAAGATGAAGTTTTTTAAAGCCTGCTTTCAAGATTCCAGCCACCCAGGCAGATGCATAAATATGTAGTAAAAAACTGAAAAAGAAATTAGAATGTAATAAATGTCACAAATAACACTCCAAGTGTTGAAAGAAAGCTTCAAGGAGGGAAAGATTACAACTGATTGGGGACATAAATGTGCAAATAAATATAAAAGAAATTAGAATTTGATCGGTGCTATGAATAAGGTACAAAATGTCATGAGTGTTCAGTATGACAAATGGTGGTCAGAAGGGTGGTGGAACTGTGTTCCCCATTACACCGTTATTAACAAATCAAAGATTCTAACCTAATTTTGATTGCCAGATCAGTGTTGCTGACCATCATGCTACCCATCCTCTTTTTGTGTGTATTTTCTGAT
Organism: Moschus berezovskii; assembly: GCF_049115385.1. NCBI lineage: Eukaryota > Metazoa > Chordata > Mammalia > Artiodactyla > Moschidae > Moschus > Moschus berezovskii. The sequence goes on from NC_142466.1 coordinate 10,223,767, forward strand.
TTAACTCTAATAGTGACACTTGGAGTTACGTTTCCTTGTTCCTATTATTTCAGAGGTGATGAAGCTGAGGCACCACTGGGTACAGTAGCTTGCTCTGGTTTGTGAGGGTGTTTCCTGGGGCCTCAGGGATCTGCTCATAACCTGTTCTCTATCTAGCGTGCACTGCTTGATCTAACCATGCATGCTCCTGAGGCTGCTGAAACTGGCTCGAAGTGGCGACAAGCGTCACAGTGCAATCTCATGTACCCTGTTAACTGTGTAAACTTCTTCCAGCCTCCAACCAACACATCAGATTTTAGCCTTCAGGAAACAGTGAGAAATGGCTGTGAACACATGAAGGTAACTGCTTTTACAGCAGTGTTCCCTGAACTTTTGACTGTGTTACAGTTTCTGAGAGAAAAAATCCTTTCTATCTCCTTAGAGGAGAGAATAAGAAGAAAAAGATACAAACCTCAGGCTCCCTGTTCTTTACAGCTCGAGAAAGTCGAGAAATCGAGAAATCAAAGTCCCAACTTTATTTAACTTAAAATCCTCTCTCCCACATGAGGCTGAGCACTTTCCTGTTTCCAAGTGTTCATCGATTACCTGCTGTGTACAGAGCTCTGACATGTTTCACTAAGCAGAGGTAAAAACAAATGACTGATACGCTGAACAAATATACAGTGTATCAGTTGTGATGATCCATATAAATAGACACATTTATTTCTCTGCTGTAAGGCAGAATCTCCTTTCAAAAACTGTCTTAAGAATCCAAGTTATGCTGCAAACTTGGGAGAGCACAGAAGAGAGCCAACTGGTTTTTGTTTTCTTTAATTTTTATCAGAGCACAGTTTCTTGACAGTGTTGTGCTAGTTTCCACTGTGCAGAAAAGTGAGTCAGCTACAAGCATACATACGTCCCCTCTTTTTTGTATTTCCTTCCAATTTTGGTCACCACAAAACTGTGGTCACCACACAGCTGTGACCCAAAGTTGTGTTTGGTCACAATACAGAGCAGAGTTCCCGTGCTATGCAGCAGGTTCTCATCGGTTATCTGTTTCGTATATAGCAGCGTATATTAGTCAGTCCCAATCTCTCAGCCCAGCTCCCTGCCCTTCCACCTTGGTATCCAGACATTTGTTCTCACAATCCAATATTATCCAGCCTTAAAAAGGAACAAAATTGGGTCCTTTGTACAGATGTGGATGGACCTAGACACTGTCATGCAGAGTGAAGTCAGAAAGAGAAAAACAAACACCATATATTAACCCATATATGGGGAATCTGAAAAAATACTGCTATAGACAATGTCATCGACAAAGCATAAGTAGAGACAACTGCCCTTTGAAAGTTAAGATTTGTGTGCAGAGGTGACAAGCTAAAGTTGGTGAATCCTTGGCATGTAAGGACAAGAATGAGAGATCCCACCTGGCTGGAGAACAGAGCCCGAGGAATGGAGAAATGAAAGACAAGACTTGGGAAGGCACTGCTGTGGACCTGTAGCGAAAGATACACTGCTCCACCAATGACAATTGGTGTAACTCAGTAGGCAATAATGAGTTATTCAACGCGCTAAAGTGAATAGTCAAATACGACAATTAGATCTTCTTCCATGCATATAATAGGGAAGAATAGAATAAGGAAAAATGAAAACAATGATATTGGTATAAAGCTCTACTTCAGGCAAGAAATATTGAAGGTTGTCGTGAGTGTGACCGAAGTAAAATGGAAGAAGAGGGAAGGAGGGAGGAAGAAGGATGAGAGGAAATAGGCAGGAGAGGAAGAAGGTCAGGAGGGCCCCAGGGGTCTGATTAGATGGGATGAAAAGAAAATAGGGAAAAGCCAAAGAACGAGTACTAGTCTCAAATAGAAACAAGTACTTTTTATCAGAGAGTAAATCAGCCTACTAGTTCTTAGAAATTTGGAGTTTGAGATGGCAGCTGTATATTCAGTGGAGATATTTTGGAGTAAAAGTGTGAAAGTGTTAGGGAAACCATTGTGTCCGACTTTGTGTGACCCCATGGACGGTAGCCTGCCAGGCTCCTCTGTCCGTGGATTATCCAGGCAAGAATTCTGGACTGGGTTGCTGTGCCCTCCTCCAGGGATCTTCCTGACCCAGGGATTGAACACGCTTCTGCATCTACTGCACCGGCAGGTGGGCTCTTTACCACCAGCACCACTGGGCTTTGGACAAAGTGAGTAAACTGCTTTTTCTGAGTTTCCCGTTGGATTGGTAAGAGAAGAAACAATCCAAACAAATCTTAGTAATATTCTTGAATTCTAAAAATAAAGGTAGAATATTTTAAACTTCTAAAATGAAAAAAAAAAGTTACAAAGAAAAAGTAATATCAGAACCTAAAACCAGGGTTTCCCATATTAAAACCAAGATAAATGTCCCCTGTGAAAACAAATGAAAGGTGATTCGGAATAACCAAGATGCATCCGAAAGTGCACCATCCACATGCATGTGTGTGAAGTCACTTCAGTCATGGCTGACTCTGTGCGACCCCATGGACTGTAACCCAACAGGTTCCTCTGTCCACGGGATTCTCCAGGCAAGAATACTGGAGTGGGTTGCCATTTCCTCCTCCAGGAGATCTTACCGACCCAGGAGTCAAACCCAGGTCTCCTGTGTTGCAAGAAGGTTCTTTACTGTCTGAGCCACCAGGGAAGCCCATATCATTCACATTCACAAATTTTATCTAAAAAGAGAATGTGTGTGCTCAGTGGCTTCAGTTATGTCCAACTTTTTGTGACCCTATGGACTACAGCTCACCAGGCTCCTCTATCCATGGAATTCTCCAAGCAAAAATACAGGAGTAGGTAGCTCTTCCCTTCTCCATGGGATCTTCCCAACCCAGGTCTCCCGTATTGCAGGTGAATTCTTTACTATCTGAGCCACCAGGGACAAACAGTTAACTCCCTCACAGACAATGGATTATTCTGCTTAACAGAGTAGGGAAGGGAAAGATAATCAGGAGATAGTGTAATCAAAAAGCATGGTTCGGTTCAGTCACTCAGTCTTGTCTGATTCTTTGCAACTCCGTGGACCGCAGCACACTGCTGCTGCTGCTGCTAAGTCACTTCAGTCGTGTCCGACTCTGTGTGACCCCATAGATGGAAGCCCACCAGGCTCCCCCGTCCCTGGGATTCTCCAGGCAAGAACACTGAAGTGGGTTGCCATTTCCTTCTCCAATGTGTGAAAGTAAAAAGTGAAAGTGAAGTCGCTCAGTCGTGTCCGACCCTTAGCGACCTCATGGACTACAGCCTACCAGGCTCCTCCATCCATGGGATTTTCTAGGCAATAGTACTGGAGTGGCTTGCCATTGCCTTCTCCGCAGCACACAGTGGACATGAACTTGGGCAAACTCCCGGGAGAGAGTGGAGGACAGCAAAGCCTGGTGTGCTGCAGTGCATGGGGTCCCAAAGAGTAGGACACAACCAAGTGACTGAACTGACTGAACCCACAGAAAAACTAAAAACAGTCTCATATCTTCAAAGAAGACGTAAGAAAAGATATTGCATAAACAAGAACACGTGCCATAAAAAGGATGTCAATGTATAAAGAATGAAATCAGAACACTTCCCAACACCATACACAAAGATAAACTCAAAATGGATTAAAGATCTAAATGTAAGGCCAGAAACTATAAAACTCTTAGAGGAAAATATAGGCAAAACAATCCTTGACATAGGTCACAGCAAGATCCTCTTTCACCCACCTCCCAGAGTAATGGAAATTAAAACAAAAATAAACAAATGGGACCTAATTAAACTTAAAAGCTTTTGCATAGCAAAGGAAACTATAAACAGGATGAAAAGACAACCCTCACAATGGGAGAAAATAATTGCAAATTAAACAACTGACAAAGGATTAATCTCTAAAATATACCAGCACCTTATGCACCTAAAGCTCAATACCAGAAAAACAAACAACCCAATCAAGGAGTGAAAGACCTAAACAGACAGTTCTCCAAAGACATATAGATAGTCAACACACACATGAAAAGACCTTCAACCTCATTCATTATTAGAGAAATGCAAATCAAAACTACAATAAGGTATCACCTCACACCAGTCAGAATGACCATCATCAAAAAATCTACAAACAATACCTGCTGCAGAGGATGTGGAGAAAAGAGAACACTCTTTTCCTGTTGGTGGGAATGTAAATTGATACAGCCATTATGGAGAACAGTATGCAGATTACTTTTTAAAAAACTAGGAATAAAACTACCATATAACCCAGCAATCCCACTATTGGGCATCTACACTGAGAAAATGTAATTGAAAAACACACATGTACCCAAATATTCATTTGATAATTAAAAACTACTATTTACAATAGTTAGGCTACGGAAGCAACCTAGATGTTCATCAGTCAGTCAGTTCAGTTGCTTAGTAGTGTCCAGTTCTTTGAGAACCCATGGACTGCAGCATGCCAGGCCTCCCTATTCATGACCAACTCCTGGAGTTTACTAAAACTCATGTCTATTGACATGATGATGCCATCCAACCATCTCATTCTCTGTCATCCCCTTCTCCTCCCACTTTTAATCTTTCCTAGCATCAGGATCTTTTCAAATGAGTCACCTCTTTGTATTAGGTGGCCAAAGTATTAGAGTTCCAGCTTCAACATCAGTCTTTCCAATGAATATTCAGGACTAATTTCCTTTAATATGGACTGGCTGGATCTCCTTGCAGTCCAAGGGACTCTCAAGAGTCTTCTCCAATACCACAGTTCAAAAGCATCAATTCTTCAGCACTCAGCTTTCTTTATAGTCCAACTTTCACATCCATGCATGACCACTGAAAAACCATAGCTTTGACTAGATGGACCTTTGTTGGCAAAGTAATGTCTCTGCTTTTTAATATGCTGTCTAGGTTGGTCATAACTTTCCTTCCAAAGAGCAAGCATCTTTTAATTTCATGGCTGCAGTCACCATCTGCAGTGATTTTGGAGCCCAAGAATATAAAGTCAGCCCCTGATTCCACTGTTTCCCCATGTATTTGCCATGAAGGGATGGGACCGGATGCCATGATCTTAGTTTTCTGAATGTTGAGCTTTAAGCCAACTTTTTCACTCTCTTCTTTCACTTTCATCAAGAGGCTCTTTAGTTCCTCTTCACTTTCTGCCATAAGGGTGGTGTCATATGCATATCTGAGGTTATTGATATTTCTCCCAGCAATCTTGATTCCAGATTGTGCTTCATCCAGCCCAGTGTTTCTCATGATGTACTCTGCATATACATTAAATAAGCAGGGCGACAATATACAGCCTTGACGTACTCCTTTTCCTATTTGGAACCAGTCTGTTGTTCCATGTCCAGTTCTAAATGTTGCTTCCTGACCTGCATATAGGTTTCTCAAGAGGCAGGTCAGATGGTCTGGTTTTCCCATCTCTTGAATTTTCCACAGTTTATTGTGAACCACACAGTTAAAGGCTTTGGCATAGTCAATAAAGCAGTCAATAAAGATGTTTTCTGGAACTCTCTTGTTTTTTCCATGATCCAGCGTATGTTGGCAACTTGATCTCTGGTTCCTCTGCCTTTTCTAAAACCAGCTTGAACATCTGGAAGTTCATGTATTGCTGAAGCCTGGCTTGGAGAATTTTGAGCATTACTTTATTAGCATGTGAGATGAGTGCATTGTGCAGTAGTTTGAGTATTCTTTGGCATTCCCTTTCTTTGGGGTTGGAATGAAGACTGACCTTTTCCAGTCCTGTGGCCATTGCTGAGTTTTCCAAATTTGCTGGCATATTGAGTGCAGCACTTTCACAGCATCATCCTTCAGGATTTGAAATAGCTCAACTGGAATTCCATTACCTCCACTAGCTTGGTTCATAGTGATGCTTTCTAAGGCCCACTTGACTTCACATTCCAACATGTCTGGCTCTAGGTTAGTGATCACACCATTGTGATTATCTGGGTCATGAAGATCTTTTCTGTACAGTTCTTCTGTGTATTCTTGCCACCTCTTCTTAATATCTTCTGCTTCTGTTAGGTCCATACCATTTCTGTCCTTTATTAAGCCCATTTTTGCATGAAATATTCCCTTGGTATCTCTAATTTTCTTGAAGAGATCTCTAGTCTTTCCCGTTCTATTGTTCTCCTCTATGTCTTTGCACTGATCAGTGAGGAAGACTTTCTTATCTTCTTGCTATTCTTTGGAACTCTGCATTCAAATGGGCATATCTTTCCTTCTCCTTTGCTTTTCACTTCCCTTCTCTTCACAGCTATTTGTAAGGCCTCATCAGACAGCCATTTTGCTTTTTTGCATTTCTTTTTCTTGGGGATGGTCTTGATCCCTGTCTCTTGTACAGTGTCATGAACCTCCATACATAGTTCATCAGACACTCTATCACATCTAGTTCCATAAATTTATTTCTTACTTTCACTGTATAATCTTAAGGGATTTGATTTAGGTAATACCTGAATATTCTCGTGGTTTTCCCTACTTTCTTCAATTTAAGTCTGAATTTGGCAATAAGGAGTTGATGATCTGAGCCACAGTCAACTCCCAGTCTTGTTTTAGCTGACTGGACAGAGCTTCTCCATTTTTGGCTAAAGAATATAATCAATAGAATCATTATAATCAATATAATCAAAAGAATATAATCAATCTGATTTCGGTGTTGACCATCTGGTGATGTCCATGTGTAGAGTCTTCTCTTGTGTTGTTGGAAGAGGGTGTTTGCTATGACCAGTGCGTTCTCTTGGCCAAACTCTGTTAGCCTTTGCCATGCTTCATTCTGTATTCCAAGGCCAAATTTGCCTGTTACTCCAGGTGTTTCTTGACTTCCTACTTTTGCATTCCAGTCCACTATAATGAAAAGGACATCTTTTGGGGGTGTTAGTTCTAAAAGGTCTTGCAGGTCTTCACAGAACTGTTCAACTTCAGCTTCTTCAGCATTACTGGTCGGGGCGTAGACTTGGATTACTGTGATATTGAATGGTTTGCCTTGGAAATGAACAGAGATCGTTCTGTCGTTTTTGAGATTGCATCCACGTACTGCATTTCGGTCTCTTTTGTTGACCATGGTGGCTACTCCATTTCTTCTCAGGGATTCCTGCCCACAGTAGTAGATATAATGGTCATCTGAGTTAAATTCACCCATTCCAGTCCATTTTAGTTTGCTGATTCCTAAAATGTTGATGTTCACTCTTGCCATCTCCTGTTTGACCACTTCCAATTTACCTTGATTCATGGACCTAACATTCCAGGTTCCTATGCAATATTGCTCTTTACAGCATCAGACCTTTCTTCCATCACCAGTTACATAAACAACTGGGTGTTCTTTTTTGCTTTGCTTCCATCTCTTCATTCTTTCTGGAGTTATTTCTCCACTGATCTCCAGTAGCTTACTGGGCACCTACCGACCTGGAGAGTTCATCTTTCAGTGTCTTATCTTTTTGCCTTTTCATACTGTTCATGGGGTTCTCAAGGCATGAGTACTGAAATGGTTTGTCATTCCCTTCTCCAGTGGACCACATTTTGTCAGAACTCTCCACCATGACCCGTCCATCTTGGGTGGCCCTACATGGCATGGCTTATAGTTTCATTGAGTTAGACAAGGCTGTGGTCCATGTGATTAGATTGGTTAGTTTTAGATGTCCATCAGCAGATGGGAAAAGAAGTTGTGGTATATATATACACAGACACACACATACACACAATGGAATATTACTCACCCACTAAAAGGAACCCATTTCAGTCAGTTCTGATAAGGTGGCCGAACCTAGAACCTGTTATACAGAGTGAGGTAAGTAAAAAAGAGAAAAGCTAGTTTTGTGTATTACACATATATATGGAATCTAGAAAAACTGCGCAGATGAAATGACACGCACGACAGGAATAGGGACAAAGGCAGAGAGAACAAACTGGACACAGTGTGGGAAAGAGGGTGGAATGGATGAGAGAGCAGCAGCGACCCATACACACTAGAACGTGTAAATAGGCAGCTAATGGGAAGGTGCTGTATAGCACAGGGAGTTCAGCTCTATGGCAACCTAGAGGGGTGGGGTGGGATGCAGGAGGGGCTTGTGGGAGCTTCAGGAGGGAGGGGACATGTGTGTACTTGTGGCTTATTTACATCATTGTATGGCAGAAGCCAACACAATATCCTCCAATCAAAACTTTAAAAAAGAAAAAAATCAAGGGAGGCTGTGATAGCAATTAAAAAAAAAAAATGTCCAGAGAATAAAAAGGATATCCTAGAAATTTAAAAAATAATATCTAAAATGGGAAACTCAATGGAAATTTTAGGGAAAAAAGATAAAATATCCCAAAAAATTAGAGCAAGAAGTAAAAAAGAAAATAAGGGGATGAAACATAATTAGAATAGCCCACATTTCCAAATATTTCAATAATAGGAACTCAAGAAAAAGGAGATGGTGAAAACAGTTATGTACATAGTAATTTAGAATTTTCCACAGCTAAACTTTCCAAATAAAAGAACCCATCAAATGTCCAAGACAGTAAATGGACACAGACTCACTCCAAGGCACATCATCTTAACATTTCAGAAGAGACAAAGAGAAAATTATATCAGGTTTCATTGAAGGAAATAAATGGATCACATACGAAGGACTTGGAGAGACTTTCAGATTTGTCAAAAAGAACATTGGGAGCTACAAGATCATTCTAAAGAGTCATCTCCCACTTAAAATTCTATGCCAATTACCTGTCAGCTCTAAGGGTAAGATAAAGACATTTTCAGACCCACAAATTCTCAGCTATTTTTCAAAGAATATTCCAGAAAGCTGCTAGATAACGTGCCCCTCTGAAACTAGCAAGATAAATCAGAAAAATGGAATTCATGAACTCTCAAACAGGAGAGGAAACAGTCAAAAGAAATCCCCAGGGTGAGAGTGAAGGGAGATGCCCAGAGGACGGGGTGCAGTGGGTTTCAAAGGAACCAGCACACGTGGTGCAGGTCTGCAGACTCTGTAAGAGGTTTCCTCAAGATCAGTGTGATGGGGAGAAGATGCCGACAACTGACAATGATTTTTAGTCTGAATAACAAAATGTACTTATGCTCTTGAATAAAATGTTAGTCCCTCAGTTGTGCCTGACTCTTTGCAAACCCATGGACCATAGCCTGCCAGCATCCTCTGTCCACAGAATTCTCCAGGCATGAATACTGGAGTGGGTTGTCATACCCTTCTCCAAGGGATCTTCCAGAACCAGGGATCGAACCTCGGTCTCCTGCACTGAGGGCACATTCTTTACTGTGTGAGCCACCAGGGAAACCCACTTATGCTCGTATGTGAACAAAAATTATTTTTTAAAAACTCTAGAGAAGAGACGGAGAAGGCAATGGCAAGCCACTCCAGTACTCTTGCCTAGAAAATCCCACGGATGGAGGAGCCTGGCAGGCTGCAGTCCGTGGGGTCGCTAAGGGTCTGACACGACTGAGCGACTTCACTTTCACTTTTCACTTTCCACTTTCACACTTGGAGAAGGAAATGGCAACCCACTCCAGTGTTCTTGCCTGGAGAATCCCAGGGACAGGGGAGCCTGGTGGGCTTCCGTCTATGGGGTCACACAGAGTCAGACACGACTGAAGTGACTTAGCAGCAGCAGCAGAGAAGAGAACCCTAATTTACTCCAAGACTTTATTTACAACATGATGATGATGTAAAAACAAAGGTCTCTAAATAAAATGATGTTCCAACTTTATGAAAACCAATGGGATGAGAAATATGTGGGGTGGGGAAGAGAGACGAGAAGGATGAAAGCTAAATACTTATCTTTTACAGTCTGAAACCAAGACACATAACTGAAAAAATCAAGAATAGTCAAGTAGTTTTATTGAGCTATGGAGAGAAAATACACAATTTTAAACCGGAAGAGCTGAAAAGCATTGCTTCAGGGGAAAGAGGATGGAAAGGCTCTGAACTGGCTTTTTTTCTGAATCAGTTCAGAAAGTCTCTGAACTAATTTTTTTTTTTTTTCGTGCTTTAGGGTTTAGTCACTTAGCTGTGTCTGACTTTTTGCGACCCTATGGCCTGTAGCCTATCAAGCTCCTCCATCCATGGGATTTTTTCATGCAAGAGTACTGGAGTGGGGTGCTGTTTCCTCCTCCAAGGGGTCTTCCTGACCCAGAGATCAAATTTGAGTCTCTCGTGTCTCCTGCATTGGCAGGTGGGTGGTTACCCATTGAGCCATTGGGGAAGCTTCACTATTTCCACCTTAAGCTACCTGTTGTTGTTCAGTTGCTAAGTCATGTCCAACTCTTTTCAATCTTAGGAACTGCCACACACCTGTATGTAGAGTATAACTGCACATATATGATTTTAATAAAAATTAAAACCTAGATTGAAAGAAAGAAGGAATAAAGGGAGGGAAGAAGGGAAGGAGGAAAAGCAAGATGAAGAGATAAGAGAAAATGGAAACCATCTGGAGGCCAGGATGGCTATGTTTTGATTAAATGATTTGAATGTTAATGTTCAAGGTATCCAACAAGGTGAAGAATAATGTCATTATCAAAAAGAAAAAACTTAAGGTCATATTTTGCAATCTGTCCATTTGGTATGATTGTGTTCATCTCTTCAATTCTCTTCTTTTTCTATAGGAAAACCTAAGTAACTTTCCAACTTTCTCACAATAAATCTAACTGGCTTCCACCATGACCAAATTGGAAGACAGTGTGTCTTCCAGGGGTGTCCACTCACATAAAGCCTTTCAATTATTCTAGCATTCTGTGCAAACTGGATATGAGTCTGGAAGGCATATTTTTTCATTATTTTGGATTGGACCTAGGTCCTGTTTAAGTCACGCTTTAATACTATCAATCTTCCAGATAATTCCGACCTTACCATTATTTCTCAAATCTTATTCATGAGATATTTTACTCAGCAATTACATTTTCACGTGTATTTTATTTCCTCTATCTATAAAAAAATAACTATAGATAATTAGAGTTCATCACAGACTCTATAAATTTAAAATACTGTTTCCAAAATTTCCTAGGTAGTCCTGCAGGGGAATCCATACTTTACGGAAATTAGCCAATATCATCAGAAATATGATTCCTATTTGAAGAATGTGCATGTGTCATTTGGTTAACCTGCACCCCTTTGCTTACAAGGACATAGTCTTTTAGCTTAAGTATGCATGTGTGCTCAGTCGTGTCTGACTCTTTGTGAACCTATGGACTATAGCCCGCCAGGCTCCTTTGTCCACAGGATTCTCCAGACAAGAATACTGGAGTGGGTTGCCATTTCCTACTCCAGGGGATCTTCCCAACCCAGGGATCGAACTCCAGTCTCATGTCTCCTACATTGGCAGGCGGGTTCTTTACCACCAGCGCCACCTGGGAAGCAGCATAAGCATAGATGTAGACAGATGGACAGATGGACAGACTATCAGAAATTTTTCCTGAGTGATCCAAGTGAGATGCATGATCAAATGCAGAGAAATTTTACACAGATGCTGTAAGGAAAGGCACTCTCTGTTTTTCTAGTCTCCTGATTCCACATTTCTGTCTCTTGTGGCATAATAACTTTGTTTTCTTGGCTTAGAACAGCTTTCTCTGCTTTCCAGCCACCTGGCAAAAAATGTTTTCCTCTACTTCTTGAACAATCTGTGGATGAGGAATCTGTATAGGCTTATTGCTTCTGGGGATCCCAATTTCAAATCCTTAAAGAGCACCTGACCAGGTCTGAAACCCACATGGTATAGGCATTGGCTCTAGAGTCGATTCCTTGAAGATGAAAAGCCATTTCTTTCTCAGGGGGGGAAGGCCTCCATCAAGGACACAGGCACATGTCTACTACACTGCAAATGAAAGCAATTCCATCACATGATAGTATTTTTAATATATTCTAATTCATCACTGATGTCCTCTGTCTGCATCCAATAATACTGAGTCTGTCTGTAAATACCTATGAAATTATGCGGCAAGTGTTGCTAAGTCACTTCAGCCAAGTCCCACTCTTTGCAAACCCACAGACTGTAGACCCCCAGGCGCCACTGTCCATGGGATTCTCCAGGCAAGAATATTGGAGTGTATGGTAATTTCCTTCTCCAGGGGATCTTTCCAACCCAGGGATCGAATCCATGTCTCCTGTGTCTGCTGCATAGCAAGTGCACTTCCTACCGCTGAGCCACCAGGGGTAGCAGTAAAGCAAACTGAGGGGGTTACGTTGTGAGTGTGTGTGTACGCATGTGCTTTCTAGTGCAGATGCGTTGTGGTTTACTGTGAAAGGTCTGGATTTCACATAGGTGATTATCAAGTCTCACCTGAATTGATGCGGACTTGTCAGCGATGCCTCAGGTCAAGATCCAAGCCTTCTTTTATCATTGCTGTGGACTCCACATGTATTCACTCCAAAGTGATCGTTCAGGACTTGCTCCGAGTTAGAAAACACGCTAACTAGACTACCGCAAACACAGTGTGGTGAGCAAGACCCAGAGACTGTCTGCAGACTGCTGACATTTTAAAGGGAAATTTGAAAACACTCTAACCTCTTTCAGTTCAGTTCAGTTTAGTCGCTCAGTCGTGTCCGACTCTTTGCGACCCCATGAATCACAGCACGCCAGGCCTCCCTGTCCATCACCAACTCCCAGAGTTCACTCAAACCCATGTCCATCGAGTCGGTGATGCCATCCAGCCATCTCATCCTCTGTCATCCCCGTCTCCTCCCACCCCCAATCCCTCCCAGCATTAGAGTCATTTCCAGTGAGTCAACCCGTCGGATGAGGTGGCCAAAGTATTGGAGTTGCAGCTTTAGCATCAGTCCTTCCAATGAACACTCCTTTAGAATGGACTGGTTGGATCTCCTTGCAGTCCAAGGGACTCTCAAGAGTCTTCTCCAGCACCTAGAGTCACTGAGCTTGGGTGCTTCCTCTGTTCTGCATCGTGTATGCAAACCATCTCTTCTGTTCGAGAACATACCACAAAGACTTGACTCTTTGCCCTGAGCCTTTCTTGAACCAAACTGGTGCTCTCTGTGGGGAAACCGATGGTCTCCACAGCTGTTGGCAAGGCAAATGCCGTCCAGCCCTGACCGTGGGTACTGTCAGCATCTCTGTGTGAACACCTGTGCTCCATGCTTCACGGTTAATACCGTTCTCTGTTGCAGGCAGTGCTTCAAGTGAGGCTTTGGGAAGCTTTTCAGTCTTTAAGAAAACAGATTCCATAACCAAGTAAATATCCTAAGCAGAGAATAGAAAGCATTCTTGCCAGTTCTTAGTGACAAAATGGTTTTTCAAAATCCTTGTATTAAAAAAAAAAAAACTTATTTGGTCCATTTTTCTAATGTCACTGACCTAGAGCATCAGAAGGTGTTTTTCCCCTACCTTAATATATACCACAAAGATTTTTTTAACTTTTTATTTTATATTGGCATATAGCCAATTAACAATGTGATAATTTTCATGAGAACAGGGAAGGGACTCAGCTATACATATAGATGTATCCATTCTTCCCCAAACTCCCCTCCCATCTGGACCGTCACATAACACTGAGCAGAGTTCCCTGTACTGTACAGTAGGTAGTTGTTGGTTATCCATTTAAAATATAGCAGTGTGTTCACGTCCATCCCCAATTCCCTAATTATCCCTTCCCCCCAACCCCTGGGCAACCAAAAGTTCATTCTCTAAGTCTGTGAGTCTATTTACGTTGTAAATAAGTTTGCTTGTATCATTTCTTTTAAGAATCCGCATAGGATATCTCTCGTTCTCTGACTTACTACACACAGTATGACAATCTCTAGGTCCATCCATGTTGCTTTGAATGTCATATTTCATTCTTTTTAATGACTCAGTTATATTTCACTGTGTATATGGACTACATCTTCTTTATCCATTCCTCTGTTGGCAAACATTTAGATTGCTTCCATTTCTTTATGCCACAAAGATATTAGACCCACCGAGGGAAGAGTGACTTTCTCATCTACCCAATCCCTCCCCACACACAGACACAGACCCTCCTCCAGAATCACCGCTTTCTGCACAGAAACGCTGTTAGCATCACTGTGTGTGCAGTGCAGTGTGCATTTTGTTTTGTTCTGTGTTAATTTGTAGAGATCCCTAAGAAGCAAGTTTTTCAGTTCAGGGTAAAAAATAAACTGATTTACTTTTCCACAAAAGTCATAATTTGAAGGATTTCTAAAATTCTGAAAAGAATAAAGTTATAATTTATGGGCAAATATTGTTTATCACTAAACATGAACAAATTTTGTTAGTTTTGTGGCTCTAAAAGCACAAAGTTTAATGTGAGCATATGAATTGAATTGAGATATGAGATTATGAAGTTATTGGTTATTAATACTCTTAATAGGTGGGGTTGGGGGTTAGGAGGGAGGTCCATGAGGGAGGGGATGTATGTATACATATAAGTGATTCACTTCACTGTGCAGCAGAAAATAATGATATTGTAAAGAAATTATAGCACTTTTTTTTCTTAAAAAAAAGCATTCCAGCAAAATACATTTTGAGACTGTAGTCTCTGTGTGGCAATCAAAGTTTACTACCTATTTACCTGATTAAAGCTTCTAATTACATTTTGGTCTGTGATTAAAAAGTCCAACATTGAAAATTCAGCAGTTATCAGTATTAAACTTGGGACTTTCTACCATTAAAATCTTGGCAGCTGATAGACCATCAGTGCTTTGATGGATGATCATATCAATGAAAAGAATGTTTTTATTCCCCGTGGATGTGGATATAAGTGAAGCAAGAGCAGTGGGGATTTTGACACTGATGTAAAACATTTCCTATTCAATAAAACTCTGTGCACCTGGGAAATCAATTCTTGCTCAGCCTGTATTTATTATGACACTCTCTGACTTATGTTTTATGGATTCAGGACGAGAAAATCATTTAAAAATGTACTTGTCATATTAGAGGATCATTTAAAATTATACTTCTTAGGGACTGTTTTTAGCAATGTGCTGAAAGACCTCCTTTGCTGACCATCTCATCTTCACACATGATTTTCTGCAGCTAGCTAGAGAATTTAGGGTTCAAAACATCACTGTTATTGAGATATCCTCCTCAGGCAGAATGTATTTTATCACTGAAATTTTCTCCCAAATAGGAAGCTGTTTTCTTTACCCTCCCTTTTTCTCAATTCACTTTACTTACTGTCAGTCTTCTGCAGGTTTGCAGACATTTAAATACAGAAAGTCTGACAGTTAAATAGTTAAAAGGACCCAACAGACTAAATTTTTGTTTTTAAAAAGTCTTGGACCTGATGCCAAAGAATCAAACCAAGTAAAAACGGAGTTATCCAGTGGAAATATAACAAAATAAAAGTTCAGATATATGAATAGTTTGCCCTGCAAGAAACAAATTGCTCATGAACAGAAAGATGACATCCCCAAACTGGCATGAAGCTCAGAGGCATGACATCACAGGCTGACATATAACGTGAAAATGAGGAAATTGCCCAGTCTTACAATGATTGATTATTACAGTCAGACTTTCAGATGGTGGAGATTGATAAGTGATTATTTTAGGAACATGAGTTAAGTTTTTTTTTTAAAAAAAAAAAAAACAACTATCAGAGATATTTACAAGAAATAACCTATGTTTCACTCATTTTCATGAAATGAGCTAGATTTAGTTTTGCTTAAATGGTTTAGTTGCTTGGGGAACTTTGAAATCTTGTTTCCATCTTATTTTATTTTAACGTATCTAAGAAATCTAAAATTCAAACCAAGGTTTTATTGGGTAAGGATATAAATACACACTTTATCTTTCCCTAACAGATAATCTCTAGAGCATTTTTCCATCTAGAAATCATAATTACATCCATCAGTCGCTCTGGGGCAGTATCATCAAGCAGATGGTACACCCGCACCTCTGCCAATCACACTGCCACAGAAACTGGGGGAAAGGACCCAGTTTCACAACCATTCTGTCTCTGAACCACTGAAATAAGCATCATTTTCATGGCCATTTGTATTTAAGATAGCCATCCAATTGCCACTTTTTTCTTTTAGTTTATGTTTATGCTTTAATATAACTCTACTTCGAAAATATAGACCCAACTCAGTAAGAAAGGCTTCATCTAATTAAACCAAAACGAGTTTATCTAAATTTGTGTATATATATGGCATAGAAAATACAACTGATATTTGAATAGAATATGTAAAAAATTGACCAAGAGAAAATACAATTATTTGGAAAACTAATAGGCACTAATTGCAATATACAGAGAGGTAATACATATATAAAACCTGTATGCAAAATTTAATTGATATTTGCATAGAGTTATCATGTAAATGAAATGTTAACCAACAGAAAATAAAGTTCCTTAAGCATATAACAAGTACTGATTGAAAAACAGTTTTGACTGTTTGAATGTGTAGTAATTTTTTGATATTTTGAAGATATCTAAAAAGACAAATTTTTCACATATACACTAATGCCAATACTTTATATAATACATATATTATATGCAATACACTAATATATGCAAGCAGCTATATATATACACTAATATCAGTCCTTATGTTTTTCAAAGGACAAGCATCATGGTTTAACTACCTTTTCTTCTATGAACGATATAGTTCTAATGTTCTGCTAAGAAAAAATTGTATCTAGTCAATCATTTCACTGAAGTAAAATTCCAGGAAAGTTCTTTTTCTAAAATTCATGTGTAGGTGACATTTTCGTGAAGTAAAATAAGTACTATTCGTTTCAAGTCTCCCTCCTTGGATTCCAGTGGAATCTATTTTCCTTATTGTACCATGCAAATAAAATGTGCACTGAAATATGAAAAGCAGAGGTCACTTGAGAAGCAAATACATCTTTCAAAAAAACCTGAAAAATTCTGAAAGTACAACGATAAGGAAACATACCGAAATCCTTAACTCACTTCTATAAATCTAAGTCAATGTTTTGAATATTTTAACACTCAGGATTTGAACAGACTTAGTGATGTAAAAATGCTATAGTAGGGCACTGAAAAATGGAATGGAAACATACCAGAGATTCAAATTACAGAAATGGTTTTCTCTGGCTTTCAGGTGATGTTTTTCTTTATAAATTTCTATAATTTCCAAAGTTTCTACACTAGTTTTTTAATCATTTCATATTTTCCAGAAGGTGATCAGCATTATTTTTAGAGCAAACAAAAAGGAAGGATTCATTATCACCTTCCCCTGATATAAACATTCATAGCCTTTTGGAGTACACTGTCTCCCTAGGGTTCCTTAGTTATAATCATTTTCCTATCTGTGTACTTTATTAGCGTATTTTTTCTATTATTACACAACCTTAGGAATTGCCTTTTAATTAGCTTTTAAGTATTACATTAAGTATTTACCCTATACTTCAGCTAAGCATTTCTTATTTGATAAATAAAGAATGATTATGAATGCAAGAAGAGTTCTGTGCAGTTTTCTCTGTTCAATTTTTTCCTGTATTTTAAGATATTACTTTGCCAACAAAAGTCCATCTAGTCAAGGCTATGGTTTTTCCAGTGGTCATGTATGGACGTGAGAGTTGGACTGTGAAGAAACCTGATCGCCGAAGAATTGATGCTTTTGAACTGTGGTGCTGGAGAAGACTCTTGAGAGTCCCTTGGACTGCAGGGAGATCCAACCAGTCCATTCTAAAGGAGATCAGTCCTGGGTGTTCATTGGAGGACTGATGCTAAAGCTGAAACTCCAATACTTTGGCCACCTCATGCGACGAGTTGACTCACTGAAAAAGACTCTGATGCTGGGAAGGATTGACGGCGGGAGGAGAAGGGGACGACAGAGGATGAGATGGCTGGATGGCATCACCGACTCGATGGACGTGAGTTTGAGTGAACTCTGGGAGTTGGTGATGGACAGGGAGGCCTGGCGTGCTGTGATTCATGGGGTCGCAGAGAGTCGGACACGACTGAGCGACTGAACTGAACTGAAGATCAGGACATGCAAAGTTTATCCAAGCACACTGAGTTTTTTAAAAATTGTTCTACATCCTCAAGTTGTTGCTTTTTGTATAGCATGGTCATCACTACCTTAAGGAAGAAATATACTCAGGTGGCGCTTTTGCTTATTGGAATATAGCTGCTTTGTAATATTGTATTCTTTCTGCTGTACAACATGCATACATATATCCCCTCCCTCCCCCTCCCATCCCCACCCCTCGAGGTGACCACAGAGCCCTGAGCTGAGCTCCCCGTGCTTCATAGCAGATGCACCTATTTCTAGGGCAAGAACAGACACAGACATAGAGAACAGACACGTGGACTGGGGGTGGGACGAGTTGAAAGATTATTTTTTCTTAATGATGTAGATATTAAATAGTGTGTTATTTCCAGGAAAATTTGGTTTTCAGCATGTTAGGGGCAAAAGATTGTGGAAAAATGCATTTTTTCCGGTTATTCCTTAATTAGCTCGGTGAAGAGCCATCAACATTGCTAGCTAGTTGTGGGCAAGAAATGGAAATTCTCACAGGAAAAGCGCCTCAACAAGGGAACAGCGGAGTCCTCACTGCAACAGCCTCTCATTTTTGTGAATTAATGCTTTGTTAATTTGCTTATCATTTTTCCCATCAATATATTCTATGGATCCTCAAGGTGACATAGGTATACAGTTGCAAACATTGAAGACTTAATAATGCACCCCACTGTCAAATGTTTGATCAAAGATACTATTCTATAAACATATTTGTTAACAGCGAGACCCAACTTTAGTTTATGTGAGCAAAGGGTATTTCAGTAACCTGTAGCTCTACTGACTGTCATCCACTGGCCTCACAAATGTGAAGTTCTGTGTCTCCAGCAGTCATACCAAACCTCGTTGGAGAGCTGGAAACGGCGGCCCAAACAGTTGTCACTATCCATGTACACACAAGGCTGTTGCCCTCTGGTATTTTCTGGGAGACAGGAGTGTTTACTAGCCGCTTATTTTCCAGCCCAGAGCAGCCGTCCAGTACAAACTCCTGGAATCACCTTATCAGACCTGCAGGCTCAGCCAGTCCTTTTCCTGGTTAGGAGGATGGGGGAAGCCCAGACTGTCATCAGCAACCTGGCATGCAGTCCTCTTGCTTGTTCATCACCGTACATTTTTGTGGATTCTCTGGTAAAAGGGTTTTGACATTTTCCTGTGACCCTACTTTTTTTATACTAACTTGATACTAGTTTCAGCAGTGACTCTCGAGTTTCTTTCCTCATACAGAATTACTACTTGGATAGTGCCACTTTTTCTGAGGAGAACTGCTCTAGAATTCACCTCTACCACTGTCATGGATTTTATCATATCACAGGTTAGCTGCAGGCCTGCCCAGGTCTTTCCTGGAGTCTAATAGCAGAGTTTCCAGTGAACAATGGGGAGACCATCTGAGCCCTTGACGGTCCCTTCCTGACCCCCAACATATCTAAAGCTATCTCCTGCCTGTCATTTTATTCCCATTGAAAGCTAGCATTCCTCTTTCCTTTTCTGATTGTCCTCATTTTCTTCTTGGTCAAGCCAAGCAGCTTCACCACCCACCATGGGTGTTAAATCATTCAATTCCAGATCACTTTTCAGGCAAAAGAGTCCTAAACCTGATGACTAACTTAGCCTTCCCCAATCTGACTACCAACTACACCCTATATTCACCTCCAGCGCTTTGCAACAGGATCCATCCAGTCCAAAAAAAAAAAAAAAAGTGTCTGTTCTCTGGACTTGGGAAATCATTCCACAACTTTATGCCTCACTTTATGCTTCTCATCTGAAAATTTTCCTTCCTGCCCATAGGAAAAGGGTTTAAGACCTAACACAAGACAGACTGCCTGCAAGTGAAACAAGACTTAGAGAGGGTATTTTTATGGACCACACATTTCCAATGTTTAAATATTGGCCACTTTTTATATTTTAAAAAATCCTGATTTCTATCTTCACTTGCAAATGCAGAATGTCTGGTTATGCCACTCCCCTTCCATGGACAGAGGAACCTGGCGGGCTACAGTCCATGGGGTCACAAAGACTCGAACATGACTGAATGACTAACACTTTCATGGATAAAGAGTTCATAGTACAATGACTAAATTAGAAATCTAGAGAAGTCATTGTAACACATTACATTACAATGTATGCAATAGCAGAGGTATATACAAAAGGCACTGAAAGAAAATCTCTGGCCACTAGATGTATTGCATTTCAAAGGACTACCTTCTCCATCAACATCATTTAGAAAAATGGCTAATGAATTTGATGGGCAATATCAATTTGCTTTCTTTTAAGACTATTATAAACATCTATGTTATTATTTTAGGATGCTAACTCCTAGAAGTCACAATTGTAATTTTGCATGAAGTGTAAAATGTCTGCCTCAATCATCATGAAGCACTAATAAATCAGTTCCACACATTAGAGTGTACTAAAAAAAAGATTTAAAAAAATTTCTAACCCATTATTTATCTCCTTATTTCAAAGAAATATTTTTGGATATTTAGGCTAAGTGTTCTACTCGATTGATGTTATCTAGATCAGTTGGTATAGCTATCAGTTTTTTGGATTATTTCTCAAATATACTGTGATCTATTCACTTAAAGTGAAAGTGAAAGTGAAAGTCATTCAGTCCTGTCCGACTCTTTGCAACCCCATGGACTATATAGTGCATGGAATTGTCCAGGCCAGAATACTGAAGTGGATAGCCATTCCTTTCTCCAGGGGATCTTCCCAACCCAAGTATTGAACCCGGGTTTCCCGCACTGCAGGTGCAATTTTTACCAGCTGAGCCATCAAGGAAGCCCAAGAATACTGGAGTGGGTAGCCTATCCCTTCTCCAGTGGATCTTCCAGATTCAGGAATCGAACTAGGATCTCCTGCACTGCAGGCAGATTCTTTACCAGCTGAGCTACTAGGGAATCCCCCTATTCACTGAAGATGGACTCCAAATAAGTATTTTGAACTGTCTCAGTTTAAATTTCTGAAATGTAAATGTAATGATAGGATTATTACTACAATCAAAATCCTATCAATTGAGACAAATCTTGAGATTTAGTGTTTGGGGTTTAATAAAGGCAAGATCTACTCATCTTAACCTTGACCAATTTAGCTGTCTGTCTTCCCCCTTTAACTTCAACTTTTCAAATATTGTGTTGGCTAACAAGTTCATTCATGCTTTTCCATAAGAAGTTACTGAAACGAAGTTACCCAAATGAACTTGTTGGTCAACCGCAACATTTGAAAAGAAAGCTCCTCCTCACTCACTCACTGACTCGGTAATTTCCTATATGTGAAAATGTTCTCCGACTATTCACGTGACTTGGTTGGTTCAGTTTTTACGCCACCTTCCTCCCTGAATGTCCCTCCACTTGGTAAAATGCCCTGTAAAATACCGCACTGAACAGAATGATTAGATACGATAAACGTACAAAATTACTCCCTAATCATATAGTGTATCTGAGGAACCTATACTTCTAACACCAGCATTAGTGTTAAAAAACATGAATTTCACATTTTTTGAAAAGAATTTTTCAGCCCACCTTTCAAGCACTGTCTTCACCCAGCAGAATGTTCACTCAGGACTCAATCCTTTTCCTGGCATGGAGACCCTAAGGACCTGAATCACCAACTTATCAGCCATCACTTGCTCTTATGCAGAACTTCATGATACTACATTAACATCAAATTCGCCACTGCAGAAATCATCCTATCATTGGGAGTGATTGATAGTGATAAGTTTGATATCAATGAGAAATCTTAACAATGACAGTGTTTTAATCGTTAATAACTACACACCATCTTATTCAGTAAACAACTGAAAACAGATACTTGTTAGAATTTGGACTGACCGATAATGCCTCAGACACCAAAGACGTCCATGTCATAATTCTTGGGAATTTGTGAATATGACTTACAAGGCAAAGGGAATTTTTTTTCAAGATTTTTTTTTGTGGACCAGTTTTGAAGTCTTTATTGAATTTGTTTCAATATTGCTTTAATTTTTATGGGTTTTATTATTTTTTTTGGTCCCAAGGCATGTGGTATCCTAACTCCCCAACCAGAGATCAAACCCACACTCCCTGCATTGGAGGATGAAGTCCTAACCACTGGACCACCAGGAAGTTCCCCAAAGGGACTTTATAAAGGTGATTTTGTTAAGGATCTTGAGATGAGATTAGCCTAGATTACTCAGATAAGCTCCAGGCAATCACAAGAGCCCTTATAAGAGGGAGGATTCTTTGAGAATCCCTTGGAATGCAAGGAGATCCAGCCAGTCAATCCTAAAGGAAATCAGTCCTGATTATTCATCAGAAGGATTGATGCTGAAGCTGAAACTCCAATACTTTGGCCACCTGATGTGAAGAACTGACTCATTGGAAAAAATGCTGGGAAAGATTGAAGGCAGGGTCAGAGTGATGGGGAACCAGGAGACAAGAAAAGCAGGCAGCCTCTAGAATGTAGGAAAAGCAAGGGAATGAATTCCACCCTACAGCCTCCAGAAAGGACACAGCCCTGCCAAACCATTTTGGCTCTCTGGCTTCCATAATTGTAAGAAAATAAGTTTGTATGACTTTAAGTCATAAATTTATGGCAATTTGTTACCACAGCAATAGGAAACTAACATACTTCTTAGCCAAGTGCTCCTGGTAAAAAATGCATTCATGTAATAGAATTCTTGGGTGTGAAATAAAAGATGACTTTTATTTATTCTGAAAGACATTTATTGAAGAACATAAGATTTTTCCCCCTCTTCCTAATATTTAACTTTTCCCAACCCTGGTAAACCTTTCAGATATTAGATGATTAGAAAGTAGTAACATAAATAGGTTTTGATTCAGAATTGTCAGGGGTACTTGAACTAGTAGAATATATTTCCTAACAATTATTGGATCCTAACACCAAAAAACTGAATATATAGTCTTAAATGTTCTTGAAAAGATTTATTTTCTCCATTAATTAATGGCTAATTCTTTCATATAAGTATTCACAGATATTTATTATGCTATTATTAACTCTTCCTATGCTATTATTAATTCTTCCTAAGCTTAGTAAATTTTTGTAACCAAGGATTCAAAACTTTGTATAGAATCATAGAATCATGTCAAGTAAGAATCACATAATTGAGTTATTTGGAAATAGTATAAAATTCTATGAGAAATTTATTTTAAGACATTATCTATAGGGGTAATTCATTTCTAACTGATTATAGAATCTTTCAGACAGAAGAAAAAAGCATTGTTAAAAATTTCAGCCTTTCATTTGCTGGAAGGCTTTTGGATTTATTAAATGAAAGTGGTTTATAAAATGAGACAGAACTGGTGTGTTTACCTGTTATTAACATGAATGTATCTATACCACTAGTCAAAAACATTCATCACATTGATTGTCCTTAAGCAATTTCTAGTTTATTAAAATGAAAGCATGGGTATTCATTTTCCCCAAGTATTCAATAAGACTGCCTGTCAAATTAAAAACGTATCAATAAATTTTACAAAGTGATGAAACAATACAGTCATTTAACACCACTGGACATCCTCATGGACTTCATGAACATTCATCTCAAGGGTAGATTAAAAAGCAACATGACTTACTATATCATCAGAAATCTGACATATATACACTGCTATATCTAAAACAGATAACCAGTAAGGACCTACTATATAGCACTGCTCAATGTTATGTAGCAGCCTGGACAGGAGGGGAGTTTGGAGGAGAATGGATAACGTGTATATATGGCTGAATCCCTCTGCTATCCACCTGAAACTACACAATGCTGTTAATCGGCTATACTCCAATACAGCATTAAAAGTTTTTTTAAAATGAAGAAAGAAATCTTAAGCGCTATATCTGGCTGTATTGCTAAACACATTCCTTGAATCCACTAGAAGTAATCTATCCATGGCCTTTTGTAGCACTGTTTAGGTTTGTGTGCAGTGAAAAAAAAAAAAAAAAAAACTCAGTTCTTCCACCTGTGTCTCCTTGACTGACACTATCACCACACTCACAATGCTTCAGATAGTGTGTGTACTCACGTGTGTGTGTGTGTAGGGATGTTTTTCCACATCAAGAAAGTTGGGACACCAACTGGGTGTATTGCAATCTAACTCCATCCTGACACTGTCTACCAAAGATGGCACAGACCCCACAGGGGAAGGACTCAGTCCTGTAAGGCTCCTCCACTGAAGATGCCAATGGCGGGTCTTAGGTCTCCAGGTTGCCCATCACTTCCATCTGACTTGGCTACAAACTGGAGGTTCCAGTGACCTCCTCCCCCATGGATTTGATGATTTTCTAGAGTGGCTCACAGAACCCAGGGAAACATTTAAGTTTACCAGTCCATCAAAGGCTATGATAAAGAACAAGGCCTTCCCTGGTGGCTCAGCAGTAAAGAATCAGGTTGCTAGTACAGGAGATGTGGGTTTGATCCCTAGATTCGGAAGATCCCCTGTAGAAGAAAATGGCAACCCACTCCAGTGTTCTTGCCTGGAGAATCCCATGGACAGAGGAGCCTGGTGGGTTGTAGTCCATGGGGTCGCTGAGTGACTGAACAAGAACAAACGATAAAGACCACAGATGAAGAGACCAACAGGACAGGTCTGAGACAGTTTCAAGGTTGGGGGCTTCTGTCCCCATGGAATTGGGTGCATCACTCTCCTGGTACTTAGAAATATTCACTCACCTGGAAGCTCTCTGAACCCCATAGTATTGGGATTTTTTCGGGGCATCCTCAAGTAGGCATGATCCATTATTAACTCCATTTGTAACCCTTCTCCCCTCTCCAGGGAATGAAGGGGGGCCTGAAAATTCAGAGCTTCTAACCATACCTTGTTCTTTCTGGGGACCAGCCCCCATGCAGAAGCCCATCCAGAGTCGCCTCATTCAAACAAAAGACACTCCTGTCACCTAGGATATGCAAAGAGGCGTAGGAGCTTTGTGTCAGGCACAGCGCCAAAGACCAGACATTACAACAAAAGGTGTTCTTGGGACTCATCACTTAGGAGTGCATCATAATTCCGAGTACTAGCAGTTAGGGCTTCAACATATGAATTGCGAGCAGGGCACAGTTCTGCCCAGAAGATATGGTAATTCCAAAATCTTTATCTCTAGTCTAGGCTTCTCTCCTGAAGTCCAGATTCATATATATATTCAATAGCCGGGACAGCTCTATTTGAGTATCTTAGAAACAGTTCAGAGTCATCATGTCCAAAACTGAATCCCTAAAGTCTGTCCTGCAAAGCTACTCCACCGGTAGCCATCACAACCTGCTCCGTGTCAGGTCTCATTTGCTCCATTTTACCACCATTGCCCTGGTTAAAACAATAAACACACACACACACAACCATCCTGTTATCAGTCTTGATAGCCCACATCCATTCCACCCATTTCCTAATCATGTGACTCTAGTTTCAAAATATTTTTTGTTTTTCAGTCACCAAACCGTGTCCAACTCTGTGACTCCATAGACTGTAGCACGTCAGGCTTCCCTGTCCCTCACCATCTCCCGGAGTTTGCGCAAGTTCATGTCCATTGAATCAGTGATGCCGTCCAACCATCTCATCCTCTGTCGACCTCTTTTGTCTTCCTCTTCACAGCTACCATCATGAACCAAGCGTCCAACACCCCCTGCCTGGATTCCTGCAGTACCTTCCTAAGAGGTGCCCTCTCTCTGCCCTTGCCTCTTTAGTTTCTGTTCCCATCACGTAAGCTAGAGTGATTCTTTTCAATGTAAGCCAGACTACCTTAGGGTCTGCTCAAGACCCTTCAGTGGCTGCACATTCCAAGAAAAAGCAGAAGTTCCTATAATGGACTACAAGATCCTGCATGGTCTGGGCTATACTCCATGCCCTGTAACTCCTGCCAACTTCTGTTCTCATACTGGTTTACTATACTTCAGCCAAACTGGCCTCCCCCTCTTTCTCAAACACCCCAGCCATGCTTGGTTGAGCTCCTTAGTGCTGACTACTTTCTCCCTACAGCTCTTTTCTCAGATATCTGCATAGCTAGTTTCATCCATTTCTTCCAGACTTCACTGAAATCTCACATCAATGAGACCTTTACTGACAATTCTATTAAATACTGCCCCTGAGCTCTGCCAACCCCACCGCATCACCTTCAACCTGGACTTCCCCACTGTTCATGACACTGATTCCCATTTATCATCACCTAATCTACTTCATTATATTTATTCTTCATTGTCTTCCAAAAAATCTGGAATCACTGTTCCAGTTCCATAGTGCAGGGAGTTTATTCATCTTTATCAATATATCCAGTGCCTAAGGAAGTGTCTGAGACAATATGGATGTTCAATAAATATACGAATATATGAGCAAATGAATAACAAGTTTCATGCATTTCACTTATTTTCTTCAGCCTCAGGTCATTTATTTCTTAATACAAAGGCACATTATATGGCTTCTGTTGCCCACTCCAACTAGCAAGCTTTCACTCAATGATCCTATGCATCTTGCATAGACAAAATCAATAGCTATGTAATAATCCAACACTATACAATAGATAACTGTTGTTACTTAAAATAGTTTTTAAAGATTCTTTTCAAAAAAAGTGAACTACTGCTGATGCGGTACATAATATTCATGGGGAGCCTCATGATACAGAATTGGGGAGGAACAGCCACCCAAACTGAAGTGTTTGAGGTCTCTGTCAATTGAAGGTCAATGTCAAATGAAGATAAAGCACCTTGAAAATGATCACATAAATCAATAAGCAAATAACTTTGATTGCAAGTATGATTTAATTAATTATAGGGGCACATCTGTTGCATTAATCATGTTAAAATCTGAACAGAATTTAAATAGAATATGGTAATTTTGGAGACTTTGCCTTTAAGTAAACTTTTAAAGAATAGATACATACAGATAAAAGTGAAAATCATGTATTTACTGTTTGATTAATTTTTCACAAAATGAATATCGTCATGAAACTATGACTCAGATCAAGAATCAGAATATGACCAGTATACCAGAGGTCTCCCCAAAGTCCTTGTCCAGCCACTCCCTCCCCCACCCCCACAGGTAACCACTGTCCTGACTTCCAATCCCACAGTTTCATGTGCTTGTATGTTTTATATATATAATCATATGTGTACTCTTTAGTGTCTGGCACATTTGTTTACTATTCTTTGTAATATTTATTCACATTATCGTGTATAACTAGAGTTCATTCATTCCTTTGATCTGCACTAGCCCACACTATAGATACACCACCATTTATTTTCATATTGTTAATGGACATTTGGGTTCTTTCCAGGTTAACACTGTAATAAGGCATTCCTGCACACATCATGTGGTAAACATTTCTCCTGAGCATCAATCCTGAAGTGACCTTCCTAGTTGTAAAGTGGCCTCTCACCCCCTACAATGATGGTGGGTATGCAAGTTGGTGCAGCCACTATGGAAAACAGTGTGTAGGTTCCTCAGAGAACCTAAAATAGAGTTATGATGAGATCCAGCAATCCCGCTCTTGGCCATATACCCAGACAAAGCTCTAATTCAAAAGAACACATGTACCCCTGTGTTCACAGAAGTACTATTCACAACAGCCAACACACAGAAACAACCTAAATGTCCATCAGAGAAATGGATAAGAAGATGTGATACATATGTACAAAGGAATATTATTTAGCCATAAAAAACAAAATAATGCTGTTTGCAGCAACATAGATGAACTTAGAGATTATCATACTAAGTGAAGGAAGCCCGAAAGACAAATATCATATCACTTACATGTGGAATCTAAAATATGACACAAATGAAATTGTTTACAAAACAGAAACAGACTCACAGAGAACAGACATTTGGTTGCCAGGAGTGGGAGGAGATGAGGGAGAACAATGGACTGGGAATTTAGAGTTGGTAGATGAGGACTATTACATTTAGAACAGATACGCAACATGGCCCCTCTGTTTAGAATGGAAAGGTATGCTGATATTCAGTCTTTGTAAATATCACCAAATTGTTTCCAAAAGCCATACTTCTAAGGTGTACTCCTAACTTCAGCATAAGACAGTTTAGTTGTCCCTCACTTTTGTCAGCACTACTTTCTGTCTCCTTTGTCTTAATTACACTGGAGTATGTGGAACCACACTGGCTTCACTTCTATGTTTGTGTGGTTCTGAAACTGAGTTATAGCATGTATACAGTAAAGCATAGAAACACTCGAGTTTGATGACTTTTTACAGGCATCAGTTCAGTTCAGTTCAGTCACTCAGTTGTGTCCAACTCTCCGCGACCCCATGAATCACAGCACACCAGGCCTCCCTGTCCATCACCAACTCCCGGAGATCACTCAAACTCATGTCCATCAAGTCGGTGAGGCCATCCAGCCATCTCATTCTCTGTCGTCCCCTTCTCCTCCCGCCCCCAACCCCTCCCAGCATCAGAGTCTTTTCCAGTGAGTCAACTCTTCGCATGAAGTGGCCAAAGTATTGGAGTTTCAGCTTTAGCATCAGTCCTTCCAATGAACACCCAGGATTGATCTCCTCTAGAATGAACTGGTTGGATCTCCTTGCAGTACAAGGGACTCTCAAGAGTCTTCTCCAGCACCACAGTTGAAAAGCATCAATTCTTCAGCGATCAGTTTTCTTCACAGTCCAACACTCACATCCATACATGACCACTGGAAAAACCATAGCCTTGACTAGACGGACCTTGGTTGGCAAAGTAATGTCTCTGCTTTTTAATATGCTATCTAGGTTGGTCATAACTTTCCTTCCAAGGAGTAAGAGTCTTTTAATTTCCTGGCTTTAATCAGCATCTGCAGTGATTTTGGAGCCCAAGAAAATAAGGTCTGACACTGTTTCCCCATCTATTTCCCATGAAGTGATGGGACCAGATGCCATGATCTTCGTTTTCTGAATGTTGAGCTTCAAGCCAAACTTTTCACTCTCCTCTTTCACACACACACAAACCACTGTCCAGGTCAAGATATAGGACAATTCCACCACCCCAAAAGAGCTGTCTCTTGCCCGTTTTCATGTAGCACCCTCCAAGAGATTACACCTTTTTTTTTTTTTTTACCATAAATTCTTTTACTTTGTTCTTGTTCTTCAAGTAAATAGAATCAGTCTTTCGTGTGAGAATCATCCATGTATTTTACATAGTAATCTGTTCTTTTTGCTATTTTATAAAATTATAATAGATAAATATACCAAAAATAAATTTTCCATTCTACTGTTGATGGATATTTGAGTTAGGTAAAACTTCAGTGTATATTCTCGGATATGCCATTTGTTATAATCATCTCTAGGAACTGCTGGGTCGTATGTAGGCTTATGTTTGGTATTACATCATACTGCCAGTTATTCAGAAGACCTTTGTTAATTGTAGTCCCACCAGCAATTGTGAGAGTTGCAGTTACTCCACAAGCTCACCCACATCACAACAGCCGTTGTGGTGGATATATGCTAACATCACACTCTTGCTTGTGGAACAACTTTTATATGCCTACTGGAGACGTGGATAGCATGTTGTAATGTGTCTGTTCAAGTCTTTTGACACTGTTTAATTGGATTTACTGGGGATTTTCTTTTGTAGGAGTGTTGTATAAATTCTACATACAACTTCTGTCTCCTTTTGGATAAATTAGAATATTTTCTTCCAGTCTGTGGTTTTCCTTTTCTTTCTCTTAATAGTGCTTTGTGATTAATGTAGGGTATTAATTTTCAGCAATGTCAATTTATTAAGCTTTCATATTATTTTATAGTTAATGCTTTTTACTGTTTTGAAGAAAAAAATTTTACCCAAAGATCATGAAGATATTGTCTTATGTTTTCATATACAAACTGTATTGTTTTGCTTTTAACACTTAGGTAGGATTATGATCTCTAAATAATTTGCATATTATATAAAGTAGAAAGCCAGGCTTGTTTCTTTCTATAAAGATGCCTAATTGACCCAGGGTCACTTTTTGAGAAGGTTATCTTTTCCTAAAGAAAGAGTAGCATCTGTTTTTGAAAATGCTGTGGCTCTCTAAGTGGGAGTGTTTTTGAACTCTAATCTGTCCCATATGTTCAATTCCATATTTTGAGGGATTCCAGCTTATTTTTCCCCTACTGACACACAAAAATATAAAGGAAATAATACAGGATTAAAACTGCCAAAGTAGTTTATTTATTACAACACATATACACAAAATATCTGGATAAGAAGACAACCTACAATGAGGACACACATGTAAATTATGCTAGTTTGTAGTTTTCATATGAATCGTTAAAAATGAAAGTTAAACAAAAATTGCAGAAGTGTCTTTTTAGAACCATTTCCTAAAGTAACGGAAATAAAAACAAAAACAAACAAATGGGATCTAATTGAACATAAAAGCTTTTGCACAGCAAAGGAAGCCATAAACACAACAGAAAAGCTACAAAACAGGAGAAAATATTTTTGCAAATGATGCAACTGACAAGGGCCAAATTTCCAAAATGCACCAACAGCTCATATAACTCAATATGAAACAGTCTGATCAAAAAATGGGCGGAAGACCTAAACAGACATTTCTCTAAAGAAGACATACACGGGGCCAAAAGCAGATGAAAAGATGCTCAGCATCACTAATTATTAGAGAATTGCAAATCCAAACCACAATGAGATTATCACCTCACACTGATCAGAATGCTGATCATTAAAACATCTACAAATAACAAAAGCTACAGAGGGTGTGGAGAGAAGGGAACTCTCCTGCACTGTTGGTGGGAATATAAATGGGTAACAGCCACTATGAACAACAGTAAGAAGGCTCCTTAAGAACCTAAAAGTAGAGCTACCATATGATCCAGCCATCCCACTCCTGGGCATTTATCCAGAGAAAAACACGGCCCAAAAGGATACATGCACTCCAACGTTCACTATTTACAGTAGCTGTGACATGGAAACAACCTAAAATGTCCAACGACACAGGAAAGGATGATGAAGATGTGGTACATATATATTACACAATTGGTTATCACAGCCATTTAAAAAAATAATTAAATAGTGTCATTTGCAGCAACATGAATGGACCTAAAGATTACCATCCGAAACGAGGTAAGCCAGACAGACAGGGCAAATACTATATGGCATCACTTATACATGGAATCTTAAAAACGATACAACTGAACTTATATACAGAAGAGTAATAGATCCACAGACACAGAAAACAAACTTAAGGTTACCAAAAGAGAAAGTGTAGAGAGGGATAAATCAGGACTTTGATATTAACATATACACACTACTACCTATAAAATGCTGTCTCATAAATGGAACAATTGTTCCAACAATCTGCCTGCCAATGCAAGAGATGCAATAGACCTGGGTTTGATCCCTGGGTCCAAAAGATCACCAGAGTAGGAAACAGCAAACCACTCCAGTTTTCTTGCCTGGAAAATTTCATGGACATAGGAGCCTGGCAGGCTACAGTCTGTGGGTCACAAAGAGTCGGACATGACTGAACATGCACACACATCTCTCTATATATAGAGATAGATATTATATATATAGATAATCAGCAAGGACCTAGTATATAGCACAGGGAACTATACTTAATATTGTGTTACAACCTATTACTTTGCCAACAAAGGTCCGTCTAGTCAAAGCTATGGTTTTTCTAGTAGTCATGTATTCATGTGAGAGTTGGACTATAAAGAAAGCTGAGTGCCAAAGAACTGATGCTTTTGAACTGTGGTGTTGGAGAAGACTCTGAGAATCCCTTGGACTGCAAGGAGATCCAACCAGTTAATCCTAAAGGAAATCAGTCATGAATATTCACTGGAAGGACTAATGCTAAAGCTGAAGATCCAATCCTTTGGCCACCTCATGCGAAGAACTGACTTATTGGAAAAGACCCTGATGCTGGGAAAGATTGAAGGGAGGGGGAGAAGGGGATGACAGAGAATGAGAGGGTTGGATGGCATCACCAACTTGATGGACAGGAATTTGAGCAAATTCCAGGAGCTGGTGATGGACAGGGAAGCTTGATGTGTTGTAGATCATGGGGCCACAAAGAATCAGACACAACTGAGCAACTGAGCTGAACTGATATGGGGGAAAAAATCTGAAAAAGAGTATTATGTACATAAACTAAATCACATTGCTGTATACCTGAAGCTGATAATACACTTTAAATCAGCTATACTTGAAGGAAGGAAGGAAAGGAGGAAGAAAAGGCAAACATGCTACCTGAGTGCCATCCCAGTAGAATACTATTTCTTCGCTCCAATATCACAAATCTTAGCATCTATAACTTTATACCATCATTATATGTTGTAATTTAAACCCTCCAACTTATTTTCATCTTTCAAGACTGTCATGGACACTCTAGGTATATCGATATAAATTTTAGAAACACCTTTTCATAGTCCACAAAATTTAAAAAGGCTTGGTGTTTCTTTTTTTAAATTGGAGGCTGATTACTTTAAAATATGGTATTGGTTTTGCCATACATTTACATGAATCTGCCCCGGGTGTACACGTGTTCCCCATCTTGAACCCCCCCACCTCCCTCTCCCTCCTATCCCTCTGGGTCATCCCTGTGCACCAGCCACGAGTATCCTGTATCATGCATCAAACCTGGACTGGCAATTTGTTTCACATATGATGATATATATGTTTCAATGCCATTCTCCCAAACCATCCCACCCTCACTCTCTCCCACAGAGTCCTGGACTCTGTGGGAGAAGGCTTGGTTTTGACTGTGTTATACCTATAGATAGCTTTGGGGACAACTGGAATTTTAACAGCGCGTGTTTTTCAATCTGTAAACACAGTTCAGTTCAGTTCAGTTCAGTTCAGTCCCTCAGTTGTGTCCGACTCTTTGCAACCCCATGAATCACAGCACACCAGGCCTCCCTGTCCATCACCAACTCCTGGAGTTCACTCAAACTCATGTCCATCGAGTCGGTGATGCCATCCAGCCATCTCATTCTCTGTCGTCCCCTTCTCCTCCTGCCCCCAATCCCTCCCAGCATCAGAGTCTTTTCCAGTGAGTCAACTCGTCGCATGAGGTGGCCAAAGTATTGGAGCTTCAGCTTTAGCATCAGACCTTCCAATGAATACCCAGGACTGATCTCCTTTAGAATGGACTGGCTGGATCTCCTTGCAGTCCAATACTCTCTAAACTATAAACATGTTTACATTTTTACTTTTTCTCAGCAATGTCTTATAGTTAACAAGTATAGAGGACTTCATAACTTTTGTATTTATTCCTAAATATTTAGTTATATTTTGACAATATTGTGAATGGTGTTTATTTTCTTTTCTACTTGTTGCTAACTTATGGAAATATAGTTGATTTTTATTTATTGTCCTTGTATCCAGCCCTGCTTTTTCTTTATAAAGTACCATATTTTTCTTTAAGCTTAATTTTATATTATGCATATTTAATGAATATTTTAGTTGATTTTATCATACGTATACTAACATGCTTGTAATAAAGTCTTTTGTTTTATAAACTGTCTTCATAGACTTTCAAATATCAGAACAACTGTCTTTCAGAAGAAAAAATTCTTCAAGTTGCTCTTCAACAAATAAAGCTGTGAAATACTATGTTGATAGCTTTAATCAATCACTGTTTCACAGCATGCTATTAATAATTAGGAATTCAAATTGCCATTTTAGACTTCCAACAAAAGAACCTTTCTAGTAAATACAAATCTTGACATTAGAAAATTACAAAGAAGAATTACTCTTCATGAGTATTCAAAATAAATTCAAGTTAACTTGTCCTTTGGGGAGTAAGGATGGCAATGAAAATCAGAATTTTGAGTGGTCTCTTACTAGCACAACGATACGTAAGGAGGAAGCCAGAGCTCTAAACCCACCCTGAAGATGCTTCACCAGTGGAGCCAAGTCAGGAGGACTTCCGGTTTCAGTCCAGTTCCTCAGCTGTGTCCCACTCTTTGCGACCCCATGGACTGCAGCACACCAGGCTTCCCTGTCCATCTCAAACTCCCGGATGTTACTCAAACGCATGTCCATCAAATCAGTGATGCCACCCAACCACCTCATCTTCTGTCATCCCCTTCGCCTCCTGCCTTCAATCTTTCCCAGCATCAGGTAATTTCCAATGAGTCTGTTCTTCGCATCAGGTGGCCAAAGTATTGGAGTTTCAGCTTCAGCATCACTCCTTCCACTGAATATTCAGGACTGATCTCCTTTAGGATGGACTGGTTGGATCTCCTTGCAGTCCAAGGGACTCTCAAGAGTCTTCTCCAACACCACAGTTCAAAAGCGTCAGTTCTTCGATGCTCAGCTTTCTTCATAGTCCAACTCTCACATCCATACATGACTACTGGAAAAACCACAGCTTTGACTAGACAGACTTTTGTTGGCAAAGTAATGTCTCAACTGTCTAGGTTAGTCATAGCTTTTCTTCCAAAGAGCAAGTGTCTTTTAATTTCATGGCTGCAGTCACCATCTGCAGTGATTTTGGAGCCCAGGAAAATAAAGTCTGTCACTGTTTCCATTGTTTCCCCATCTATTTCCCATGAAGTGATGGGACCAGATGCCATGATCTTAGTTTTCTGAATGTTGAATTTTAAGCCAACTTTCTCACTTTCCTCTTTCACTTTCATCAATAGGCTCTTTAGTTCTTCTTCACTTTCTACCATAAGGGTGGTGTCATGGGTTTATCTGAAGTTACTGATATTTCTCCCGGCAATCTTGATTCCAGCTTGTGCTTCATCCAGTCCAGCGTTTCTTATGATATACTCTGCATATAAGTTAAATAAGCAGGGTGACAATAAACAGCCTTGATGTATCCCTTTCTCTATTTGGAACCAGTCTGTTGTTCCATGTCCAGTTCTAACTGTTGCTTCTTGACCTGCAATACAGATTTCTCAGGAGGCAGGTCAGGTAATCTGGTATTACCATCTCTAGAATTTTCCACAGTTTGCTGTGATCCACACAGTCAAAGACTTTATTCAATAAAGCAGATGTTTTTCTGGAACTCTCTTATTTTTTCGATGATCCAACAGATGTTGTCAATTTGATCTCTGGTCCCTCTGCCTTTTCTAAATCCAGCTTGAATATCTGGAAGTTCACAGTTCACATACTGTTGAAGTCTGACTTGAAGAATTTTGAGCATTACTTTGCTAGTGTTTGAGATGCGTGCAATTGTACAGTAGTTTGAACATTCTTTGGCATTGCGTTTCTTTGGGATTGGAATGAAAACTGACCTTTTCCAGTCCTGTGGCCACTGCTGAGTTTTCCAAACTTGCTGGTATATTGAGTGCAGCACTTTCACAGCATCATCTTTTAGGATTTGAAATAGCTCAACTGGAATTCCATTATCTCCACTAACTTTGTTCATAGTGAGGTTTCCTAAGGCCCATTTGACTTCACATTCCAGGATGTCTGGCTGGACTTAACCCTTGTTTAATCACAACACAAGGTATTCTCAGGGGACATCTGAGTCTTCAGGGTTAGTGATTTTCTATTATTCCCAGCTTTACCTCCTTCCACCCAGACCTACAGTGCCAGGTAGGTTTTAAAAGAATAGTATCTGGTGAGGGGCTTCATGTGGCAGGGAAAAATCAGAAATTCCCTCTGGCTTTGCAATATGTTCCCTAAAAGGTAACATAAAAGAAATGTATCACAGCTAAACCCCAGGTCTGATTACAAAGTGACTCGGCATCTTCATCAATTTCATCACCTAGAGTTAAAGTGCAGGCCAAAGGTTTCTTGAATTTCTACTCGTCCTCTTCACATCACTGCTTGGGGGTGGGAGAGGTTAGGGCAGAGGAGGAGACTACGTGTATACACTTCTCTCCACACCCTGGTAAAAGTGGTGGGCCTTCCATTCCATGCTCAGCCTCACTCTAATATTTTAGAAGTGAAGCACTCCTCCTGTTTTACAGACTGATTTCTCAAGAACCCCTGTCTGGCCTGCTCGAGCTATATAGTTCCTCTAGCTGTATAACTTCAAATGCATTGCCTAAAAATGAATAAAGCTGGTGGTCTTCCCTGGTGGCTCACTAGTAGAGAATCCACCTGCCAATGCAAGAGATGTGGATTCCATCCCTGGGTCAGGAAGAGCCCTTGGAAGAGGAAATGGCAATCCATTCCTGTATTCTTGCCTGGGAAATTCCATGGACAGAGAAGTCTGGAGAACTACAGTCCATGGGGTCACACAACTGAGGAACTGAACAAAAACAACAAAAATTGTTTCATATATGTGTTTCAGTAGCCTGAGCCGCGGACATGATCATCTCGTGTTATTAACTCAGGAGAGTTGTGTCTGACTTTTAACTCAAGATGCAGTGACTAAGCAACAATGATAACAAAACTGAGCACCCCTTCTTCCGCCACATTCCAGTTTATACAACAAAGATTTCACAAACTGACTCATGAGAAAAACCCAGATCACTTCTTCCTGATCCTTTTTTCAAGGACGTGTTTTTTCCCTGATTACTGAAGAGTAATCTTGATGCACTCAATAACATTAATGTCATTATTAATCAGCTATGGAAGTAGCAACAGGATTATTTATTGAATGTATCCTAGATGTCATACATTTGTCAGGGAAACGTCCATTGTTTAATATATGAAACAAAGGCTGTGGTCACCTCTTGTCAGGCAAAGGAAGACTCGGTGAGACTGTCTATGAGCAAAGAGCTTAGTAGTTAGGGAAGCTCTTGCTCTGGGATTGGTGGATTTCTGGGGCAGGTGGATTTCTGGCTCTGGGATTGGTGGATTTCTGGAAGTGGGTGTGTCTAGGGACTGATAGCCATCTGTGTAGCTGGGTTACTCCAGGCAGATTGGCTGACTCACCGACTTCTAGGAGCTGAGTTACCAAGTCACGTTGTTGCTGTTCAGTTACTAAGTCCTGTGCAACTCTCTGTGACCCCATGGACTGCAGCACACCAGGCTTCCTTGTCCATCACCAGCTCCCGGAGCTTGCTCAAACTCATGTCCATGGAGTCAGTGATGCCATCCAGCCATATCATCCTTTCTTATCCCCTTCTCCTCCTGCCCCCAATTCCTCCCAGCATCAGAGTCTTTTCTAAGTGACCTACTTGCTGCTCATTGACATTAAGAAGCATGAGGCTATCACACTGATCAGTTAAGTTTCAGAAATTCAGTTGGAAAATGAGTTGTCATTTATCAGTGAGGATAAGTTTAAAATGTTAATATGTCATTTATGTGTTTTATTTCACAAAATCCTAAGAATATAAATCATTCAAATTTTTCAGTTTATATGTGGAAAGACTAAGGTTTAGCCCATCTAAGTCATATGACTCATAAAACTAGGACTAAGATGTAAATGAGGATTCCAAACAAATTTACAGTTAGTATTAGAACAGTCTTGGAGCTAGGATTAAGATCATTTTAACTCTGAAAGAATGTGAACTTATTGGAATCCTGTGTCTCTGTTCATTCAGTAAACTGTACCTACATGCTGAATCGTCATGGAAGATGATGCTCTAGGCTAAGCATACAGCACAGGCACATGCCTGTCCTTCTCAGCTGCCATGCATGCTGTCTTCCACTGATATTTGAATTCTGGCCTTTCCTCTTGCTTACTTCAAGATATCCTCTGATAAATAACCAACAGAATTAGGTCATTCTTTTCCAAGTCACCAAAGTCATTAACTTTTTGTCTTCACTGGGGGCTTTACTTTTCATTGGCCTTTACTTTTCCCCTCATCCCTGGAAAATGAGATTTACACATGATGGCTGCACTTTGCTTAGCCGGCCAAAGAAGATGGAAATTACAGCTCCAAGTTCCAATTGAGTGATTGGCAATTTTCTAAGAGCAATTTGACACCCATTTATTAGGTGCACCAAATGAGTTTATTTTTACCCTGTGCTTTGGTATGAGGTACATCTTTTTTCCCCAGAAAACTTGACAGAAGGTGTTAACTTGTATTCAAATCCAAACAAAGTTTGGATTTGTTTATGTTACAAGTCACATTCTCAATTTAGTTTATTTTGAACATACAGAGAATAAAACTTCAATAAATGGCAGTTTGAAATGCTCAGGTGTCACCTAAAGAAGTGTGTTTTATAAAAGGACCAGGGGGAGAGGGTAAAGAAATTTCACATGGATTATAGTAGTCATGGTTGGGAGTGCAGCCTTCCAGCTCCCAGGCTGAATGCTATCGTAAATGAAACCTTTAGAGACAACATTCAAAGTATTAAACAAACTGATTAGGTTGAGGAAACAAACACAAAATTCATTTTAAAAAGAAAACTGCCTTAATAAAAAAGTGACTTAGCTAGTTATCCAGTGATGATGTGTTCTGTGTTTAAAAAACTCACAAATGGCTCAGAGATGATAAAGAAACTGTAATGTTGTATGTGTCTGAAGAATGCCTATATAATTGTTTCCTGAATAATCAGAAACAACGCAGTTCTTGTAAAGTATTGCTTTATATATTAAGTGATGTATATAATTATATGCACTACATGAATTAAATACCAAGAGTAGATGTGTGGTTATTTCAAATGTATTGCTAAGAATATATGTTTTCAAGTTAACAAAATGAAACATTTATTTGGCAAAACAGGATGGTCTTATTGGAGAAATAAATGGCTACCCACTCCAGCATTCTTGCCTAGAGAGCTACAGTCCATGCAGTCACAAAGAGTCGGATACGACTGAGCAACTGACCATGCACACACATACTACTGCCAGGATGCCCACATATTTGACCATATTGTATGCATTTTTATTTTATAAATTAAAAGCTTTTAGGTAAATTGCTATACTAGGCAACAATCGGGTTCTGTACAAAGCACTCTGACACACCTTACTGTCTAGCCTGAGATGTGCCACAGAAGTAAGGACACTTGTAGAGCATTCCTTCTGTGTGACATTGTACAGGCAGCAGTGATCAAGCCCAACCCCAAGAAAAAGAAATGCAAAAAGGCAAAGTGGTTGTCTGAGGAGGCCTTACAAATAGCTGAGAAAAGAAGTGAAAGGCAAAGGAGAAAAGGAAAGATATGCCCATTTGAATGCAGAGTTCCAAAGAATAGCAAGAAGAGATAAGAAAGCCTTCCTAAGTGATAAATGCAAAGAAATAGACAAAAACAATAGAATGGGAAAGACTAGCGATCTCTTCAAGAAAATCAGAGGTACCAAGGGAACATTTCATGCAAAGATGGGCTCAAAAAAGGACAGAAGTGGTATGGACCTAACAGAAGAAGAAGATATTAAGAAGAGGTGGCAAGAATACACTTGTGCAGAAGAACTGCACAAAAAAGATCTTCATGACCCAGATAACCACGATGGTATGATCACTCACCTAGAGCCAGACATCCTGAAATGCAAAGTCAAGTGAGCCTTAGAAAGCATCACTATGAACAAAGCTAGTGGAGGTGATGGAATTCCAGTTGAGCTAAAAAATGATGCTGTGAAAGTGCTGCACTCAATATGCCAGCAAATTTGGAAAACTCAGCAGTGGCCACAGGACTGGAAAAGGTGAGTTTCATTCCAATCCCAAAGAAAGGCAATGCCAAAGAATGAGCAAACTACCACACATTTGCACTCATCTCACACGCTAGCAAAGTCATGCTCAAAATTCTCCAAGCCAGGCTTCAATAATACATGAACTGTGAACTTCCAGATGTTCAAGCTGGATTTAGAAAAGGCAGAGGAACCAGAGATCAAATTGCCAACATATGTTGGATCATCAAAAAACAAGAGAGTTCTAGAAAACCATCTACTTCTGCTTTATTGACTATGCCAAAACCTTTGACTGTGTGGATCACAGCAAACTGTGGGAAATTCTTAAAGAGATGGGAATACCAGACCACCTCACCTGCCTCCTGATAAATCTGTATTTCAGGTCAAGAAGCAGAACTAGACATGGAACAATAGACTGGTTCCAAATAGAGAAAGGAGTACGTGAAGGCTGTATATTTTCACCCTGCTCATTTAACTTATACGCAGAGTACATCATGAGAAATGCTGGGCTCGATGAAGCATGAGCTGGAATCAAGATTGCTGGGAGAAATATCAATAACCTCAGATATGCAGATGACACTGCTCTTATGGCAGAAAGTGAAGAAGAACTAAAGAGCCTCTTGATGAAAGTGAAAGAGGAGAGTGAAAAAGTTGGCTTAAAGCTCAACAGTTAGGAAACTAAGATCATTGCATCTGGTTCCATCACTTCATGGCAAATACATGAGGAAACAATGGAAACAGTGACAGACTTTATTTTGGGGGGCTCCAAAATCACTGCAGATGGTGACTGCAGCCATGAAATTAAAAGACACTTGCTCCTTGGAAGAAAAGTTATGACTAACCTAGACAGCATATTAAGAAGCATAGACATTACTTCACCAACAAAGGTCCATCTAGTCAAAGCTATTGTTTTTCCAGTAGTCATGCATGGATGTGAGAGTTGGACTATAAAGAAAGCTGAGCCAAAGAATTGATGCTTTTGAACTGTGGTGTTGAAGAAGACTCTTGAGAGTCCCTTGGACTGCAAAGAGATTCAACCAGTCCATCATAAAGAAATCAGTCCTGAATATTCACTGGCAAGACTGATGTTGAAGCTGAAACTCCAATACTTTGGCCACCTGATGAGAAGAATTGACTCATTTGAAAAGACCCTGATGCTGGGAAAGATTGAAGGCAGGAGAAGAAGCGGACGACAGAGAGTGAGATAGTTGTATGGCATCACCGACTTGGTGGACATGAGTCTGAGTAATCTCCAGGAGCTGGTGATGGACAGGGAAGCCTGTCATGCTGTGGTCCATGGGGTCACAAAGAGTCAGACACGACTGAGTGATGAACTGAACTGATAGCTCATTTGCTCTGCTGCAAAGCAGAAACTAACATTGTAAAGCAACTATAGTCCAATAAAAATTATTTTTAAAAGAAATTATATAAAGTCAAATACAAAAAAAAAAAACTCTAATGATTCCCATGATTAAGTCTCAAACTCAAAGTTTTCATACTCTAGACTGAAGCTCTGTCTTGATGTTTATCTCTGAGCCCATTTGGGTTCACCCAACTCATGTTCAAATTAGGGCCAGCAGGGTTAAAGGGACACCCCTGCCTCCCTCCCCAAACCTGTCCCCACTGGCAGTGCTCAGGAAGCTATTCTGCTTTCAAAGAGACCACTTGAGTTACTCTATTGAGTATTTTCCTAGGTCCAATCTGTACAAACATATATTAAGTTAACCTTAAACATTC
This sequence comes from Moschus berezovskii, assembly GCF_049115385.1. Lineage (NCBI taxonomy): Eukaryota > Metazoa > Chordata > Mammalia > Artiodactyla > Moschidae > Moschus > Moschus berezovskii. Next base: position 10,264,763 of record NC_142466.1, read on the forward strand.
ACTCCTAACTTAAAAATTCATTCCAACTAAGTACACCTAGTTGCAGACAAATACTGTTTGATTCCACTTGTATGAGGTACCTAGAATAGTCAAATTCATAGAGTCAGAAAGTACATTGGTAGAGTGGTAGGGAGGGGGATGGGGAGTTGGTGTTTAATGGGGACTGAGTCCCAGTTTAGGAAGGTAAAAAATCCAGGAGATGGATGATGGTGACATTTACACAATGTGAATTTCCTTAACACCACTGAACTATACAAGTTACATATGGCTAAAATAGTATGCTTTATATTGTGTGACTTTGTGGCTCAGTAGTAAAAAATCCACCTGCAATGCAGGAGACCCAGGTTCAATCCCTGGATCAGGAAGATTCTCTGGAGAAGGGAATGGCAACCCACTCCAGTATTGTTGCCTGGGAAATCCCATGGACAGAAATACCTGGTAGGCTAAAGTCCATAGGGTAGGAAAGAGTTGGACATGACTGAGGGACTAAACAATAACAACAAACCACAATAAAGGTAATTTTTAAAAGTTATCAACTGAATATATAAACAAACAGCAAGAAGCCAGCATGTCACTACTGAAAAAGCAAAGCCCAAAACCATAGAGCTTAAAAGAGTGACCCAAGGGCCTAGAAGACAATCTTATTTTTCAAAGTAATATTTTTTTTAATGAAGTAGACTATAACAGAATTTGTCTTTAATAAAATCAAGGAGGTCATTCCACCTATTAAACAAGAATAGGTCAGGAAAAACAAAGTTCCAAAAATAAAAATTTCAACAGAACAAATAAAATTCAATCATTATAAGCCTCAAAAGCTCAGGATGCTATTGAAAAATCAATCGGAATACATGCCTACAATGTGGAGGGAATGGAAAGAGATGCTTTCTAATGTCACAGACAACAATGGATATTTAGAGTAGACTGTAGAGAATTGCCTTTGAATGATAGGATTGCCAGAGAAAAAAAGAAAGCAGAGAAATGAGAAACGATCATCAATATATAAAATAAAGAGATGAGCTACAGTAAGCAAATAAGTTCTGATTGCATCTAAAGAAATGTAGGTAATTAGACTCTAGCATGGAAGCAAGTATGGCATTTGAATGTGAACTGTGATACAAGTAAGTACTTTTTCATGAAGAAGAAAGAAAAGGGTTTCAAATTTACTAAATATTTAACTATATACGGTGTGTGTGTGTGTATAGTTGTTGCTGTGTAGTCACCAAGTGGTGTCCAACTCTTTGTGACTCCATGGACTGTAGCCCACCAGGGAAGCCCTGAAGAGCAAAGCTTCAGTCTAGACCCAGAGCAACTCTAAAACAGACCCTCACACACTGAGTCTTAGAATCTAGGAAAGACAGAGGTTAAAACATTTCTCTGTATTTCACAGGACTGCTGGAGAAGCCACCTAGATTATGTCAAAGGAAGGTCCTTAGGCTAACTATGAGGACTATTTTTCCTTCTATCTCCAAAGTCCATCTGTGACCAATCATATGAATTTTACAATAGTCAGCATCAATCCCCAAACCTTTTAGAGGTGTGGAGGTCAATCACAATTCCAAAACGTTTCCTCAAAAAGAGAAGGCATGGTTTAAAAGTAAAACAGAGGAACCTAGCCTGTGGTGCTGGGTTAAGAAAAGTGTCTATTGAAATGGGATGGTTTTGCTGAGACTTAAAGGATGTGTTACAATTGTTTGAAATTAAAGGAAGAGAAATCTTCCTGGGAAAGACAGCATATGTGAATGACCTCGGGTGGGAAACAGCTGTTCCAAGAGAGGCACTGGGTCCACAGCCCCAGGATCAAGTGTGACAGCGCTATAGGAGAACGATAGCTATAGGAGAACCTGTGGGCACGGGTGTGCCCCAGAGAATGAAGAATGCCTTACATTCAGTTAAAAACATCGGCCTCTGTTCAAGAGCGTGGGTTTTCTTGAGGGCAGATAAATGTTTAGATCTCCATTCACTTCAACATGTTCTCATCAGTTCAGTTCAGTTGCTCAGCGTGTCCAACTCTTTGCAATTGGACAGTCCCCATGGACTGCAGCATGCCAGGCTTCCCTGTCCATCATCCACTCACAGAGTGTGTTCAAACTCATGTCCATTGTGTCGGTGATGCCATCCAACCACCTCATCTTCTGTCATCCCCTTCTTCTCTGTCATCTCTGTCATCTTCTTCTTCCCCTTCAGTCTTTCCCAGCATCAGGGTCTTTTCCAATGAGTCACTTCTTCACATCAGGTGGCCAAAGTATTGCAGCTTCAGCTTCAGTCCTTCCAATGAATATTCAGGACTGATCTCCTTTAGGAATGACTGGTTTGATCTCCTTGCAGTCCAAGGTACTCCAGAGAGTCTTCTCCAACACCACAGTTCAAAAGCATCAATTCTTTAGCATTCAGATTTCTTTATTGTCCAACTCTCCCATGCATACCTGGCTAACAGAAAAACCATAGCTTTGACTAGATGGTCCTTTGTCAGTAAAGTAATGTCTCTGCTTTTTAATATGATGTCTAGATTGGTCATAGCTTTTCTTCCAAGGAGCAAGTGCCTTTTAATTTCATGGCTGCAGTCACCATCTGCAGTGATTTTGGAGCCCCCCCAAAAATAAAGCCTCTCACTGTTTCCATTGTTTCCCCATCTATTTGTCATGAAGTGATGGGACCAGATGCCATGATCTTAGTTTTCTGAAAGTTGAGTTCACGTTCACCCTCCTCTTTCACTTTCATCAAGAAACTCTTTAGTTCCTCTTCACTCTCTGCCATAAGGGTGGTGTCATCTCCATATCTGAGGCTATTGATACTCCTCCAAGCAATCTTTATCCAGCTTGTGCTTCAGCCCGGCATTTCCCATGATTTACTCTGCATATAAGTTAAATAAGCAAGGTGACAATATACAGCCTTGATTACACCTTTCCCAATTTGGAACCAGTCCATTGTACCATGTCTGGTTCTAAATGTTGCTTCTTGACCTGAACACAGATTTCTCAGGAGGCAGGTGAGGTGGTCTGGTATTCCCATCTCTTGAATTTTCCACAGTTTGTTGTGGTCCACACTGTCAAAGGCTTTCATGTAGTCAATGAAGCATAAGTAGATGTTTTTCTGGAATTTTCTTGCTTTTTCTGTGATCCAATGCAAGAATAAATACCCATTTTTAGAAGAGGAGGCACAGGTGCCTGAATATTTGCTTTGTTCCAATTTACCCAGTGGCTCTGTGGTGCTTACTATAGATAGAATTATGTTTAATTTTGAGAGGTAAGCTCTTGTTCTCAGGTGAACCATTATCTTTTTGCAGAAAACAAATCAAAAATAAATCTTCCTAAAGTTCTCTCATGTTGAAATCATTCTGAACTTCAGCTCACTCTTCCCATGAGCTGTTGTACTGAACTTACTACTTTAGGTATTATCTTACTATTTTTTTTTCTTATTTAGATCAAATTTCATTGAAATAAAAATTTTTCTACTGATATTGAATTCTCTGATCAGTTTCCCTTGCAGAATCTTCAGTGTCAGCCATTTAGAACTTTTAGAAATTCTACAAGGGCAATCTGACATTAAAATATTCTGAACTGCAGGCTGAACTGCCCCATACATGTGAGCTGTCACTACTGTCTGACTCTGCTGATCAGCAGACTATGTCAAGCAGAGCTGTCACTGACTTTAGGAAAGCAAGCAAACCATTCAATCATGTGGGGTCTGAAGCAAAGTTGGGAATAAAAATCACAACAGTTTTCCCTTCTCTTGCTTCTCTTACTGAAGCCAAATAATATAGAATTATAATGACTATTAAAACATGTATTGAATGTTTTACTGTTATGAATGTTTCAGAGTCTGTAACTACTTGACATAATGACTCCATAGACTACAAACTATAATTATACCCATTTTACAGGTGAATACAATAAAATATTGTGAGCTTAGGCAATTTTCCCAAGTGAAATGTCTAGTAAGGGACAGACCTTGCACTTGGGCAGCCTACGTTGAAGAGCATTATTTTCATAATGCTATCCATCAATACCATTCTATAATAGGTACACTGCAAACTGTAGGTTTTTATTTATTTGGTTTTAACAATGGGAATTTGAGGAAAACACTGTATTTGCTTTTATTTAATACCATCAGAAATTATTTCCTTTCTTAGTTTAAAAAAAAAAAACTAGTTCCAACTACCAGGGAAGAATTCAGGGTTGTGGTGTATACATGTGTTTTTAAGACAATGACTTCTTAATATTCCCCTGTCTATACTTATTAATTTGGCTCATTCTCACAGCCATCAAATCCAATGAGCCTTCTACTGTGAGCTATTCTCATCACACTATTAGGAGTGAGCATTTATTTAGTGCCTACTATCCATCAGAAACTATAATAAGTGCTTTAACTGATCCTTACTCCTCACATCCATCCTCTGATTAAGCATATTTATTATCTTCTTTTTATAGATCAGGCTTAGAGTACGTAACTTGTTCAAGGTTACAAGGACAGGGCTGACACTACAAAACCTAACGTCTTCTGCCCCAAAGCATATTAACATATATTTTCTTTCTCTTTTACAAAAAGAGGAAGCTTCAAAAATAATATTTCAAATTTGTGTCAAATCTTCTGCATCATAGTTTAAGAACTTTATATTCTTGGAAATCCCATTTTCCAGTATACAATTTCTAAACATTTAATTCTTATCAAACAACTTTTGAAAGTGTATCAGCATCTGCATTGTTCTCACATTGGGTAGGAAATCTGGTTTCAAATTTCACTAGAAGAAATAATTGCAATTGGCTCCTTTCCTTAAAGAAGAGAAAAAGGAGGAGGAAGAAAAAAATGGCAGAAAAAGAAAAAACTGTAACCATTTGTTGATTTTCCTGTGGATTCGTTAGCCATTAGTCAAAAACTAGCTGATGCATTCAAATTGTGGTGCTGGAGAAGAGTCTTGAGACTCACTTAGAAGATCAAACCAGTCCATCCTAAAGGAAATCAGTCCCGAATACTCATTGGAAGGATTGTTGCTGAAATTCCAATACTTTTGCCGCCTGATGGGAAAAGCTGACTTCACTGGAAAAGACCCTGATGCTGGGAAAGATTGAGGACAGGAGAAGCGGGCAACAGAAGATGAGATGGTTAGATAGCATCACCAACTCAATGGACATGAGTTTGAGCAAACTCTGGGAGATAGTGAAGGACAGGGAAGCCCAGTGTGCTGCAGTCCATGGGGTCGCAAAGAGTAGGACATGACTTAGCAACTGAACAAGAAGTCAAAAACACATGATAGGATACACAGTATTAAAATTGCACCACGTAAGTGCATTGGGTCTTTTCCTTGAGGAAACGGAGCAAATAATATCCACACTTAAGACACTAGTGGAGTGAATGAAAGATTCAGAGGACAGAGGAGAGTCAGAGGAGCCCCTTCCTAGACATAGCCTCCCAGCTTCGTCAGCATTACTCTGCACCTTGTGTTCAATGAACAGACACTCTGTCTCTGAGAGGAAGACAAAGTATCTTACTACTTCACTATGCTGGTTAGTTTAGATGGGCCACTAGTGACCAATGGACTATTAATTATTTTTAAATAAGAGATCTGAAGCTCAAGCCTGAGGCCCTAAGCATTCCTCAAAGTTTCACTCTTAATTCTAAAAAATAACATGTGGGAGGTACAGAGCTCTTTTGCCTTTTGAAGACTTGAGCAGGGGTGCATTGTGCTCTGTAGTGAGTGGGGAGGCATGTCTTTGTTCCACAAGTTAGTTATAAGCACAGACAGATCCATAAAACAGTATTACTGAGTTAAATGAGAGTGGTTGATGTTACTGTGGAGTTGCTGTTACTATGAATGGCGGGCCACCAGTCTCTCCTTTCTGTCTCTTCAAGCTTTAGGACACTCTCTTGAAACACACACAAAACCTACTCTGCTGACATACCTGGCACCAGTGCCACCCAGGATCAAAGTCGGTCATTACCCTGTGATCCCAGATAGCCCATCCTGAGGGGGTCTGGTTGTGGCTCCTGATAATTAATGTCGATTCCACAAAAGGGCAATTACACAGCATACAAGAAATCCATCTTCTAAAGGTCAGTGAAAGGTAGAGGCAAGAAGTCAAATAAGTCAAAACCGTAGATGTTAGGTTTTGTTTTTGTTTTAAACCCATCAGTCTTTGTGAGTTGTTGGTTTTTCTTTTTTGCTTTTGAAAGGCATAGTAAAAACATCCATACTTTAACACGAGTACTGTCTGAAAGTGAAATCTCTTGGGCTCGTTATAATTAGAATAGGAAGGTTTTTTTTAAGTTTCTCTAGGAAGAGAATTGGCTTTGCTTAGAAAATACAGCATTGGAGAATTTGGGAGAACTGTACGTGGTTAGGGAGAGGGTGGAGCTGACACAGGGTGGGACCTGGGACTCTTTGCTGCAATACTTGTGCCTGGACAAGCATTTGCCTGAGCAACAGATACAAAGAAACAACAGAGGAACTAAAAATAACTGTGTGATGTGTAGTGGGGATGAATTATGGACAATGAGATATAAAGAGACCAAAACCCCAACTGTCACTTTTGAGGGGTGACGCAGCACCCTGCATGCAGCACCGTGCATGCAACACCACCATAGGGGCGGGCAGAGCACGTAAGTCACCCCTCCGACTAGACCCCCGATCCACACCCAGGCTAACCCCATCCAAGGGACCCGCTCACTCCCCGACCCGTGGAGTGAGCAAGGGTCCCAGCAAAGCCATCCCTGAATTTCTCACTTGGTCTTACCAGCTTACTAAAGAGCGCAAGGACCCGAGTTGGTAACCACTGGATAACTCCTAGCACCCATCTGTCATCTCCCTCCACGACAGGGTCACAAGCCTGCGGAAGCAGTAACAGGAGCATGAGGGCGTGGACGAGCAAGAGAGAGGCTAGCAGAGGTGGAAGAAAGAAAGTCAAAGCCATGTTTGATGGAAGTCTGAGGGAAGAACAGGTTTGCATGGGTCCCCAACCTTTCTGGCACCAGGAACTGGTTTCATGAAAGACAGTTTTCCCGTGGATGGGGGGGGATGGTTTGGTGATGATTCAAATGCATTACATTTCTACTATTATTACATCAGCTCCACCTCAGGTCATCATTCATTAGATCCTGGAGGTTGCGGACCCCCTAGATCAAGGTAAACTGTGACCTGGCCAGGCGAAATGACCTCTTGAGAATCCCCAGTGAAAAAGGAAGGGCACCCAGTTTTCCACCATGCTTGGATGGGAGTTTGAAGCAAATTGCATTGAAATCTAAAAGGGCAGGATGACTCCAGCTAGCCTTTGAGTTTTGTCATATAGGTAATTAGCCATGGTTTGAGTCTATATAGAGATGATTTAAAAGTTCTGGCAAACCTCATATTGCAAATGGCAGACTCACTGACGGTGACACAGTCATCTCAACTATGAAAAGCACCAGAACAGAACAAACATGGTTTTTGGCCCTGGTTACACGACCTACAGCAGATGTGTCAGTGACAAGTTGTTCAAATTCTGCTTGCTTTTCACCTTAAAAAACAAAACCACACAATTCATGCTTAGAAGAGTCGACATGACCATGCAATAATTAAGAGGAGAATGACTGGGAGAAATAGAAGGTGTTTAACAGATAACAATGCCAAATATTTATAAAATGCTATTGTGTGACGTTGTAAACAGCCTAGATGCATTAGATAACAGAATCACACCCCAGCCACACACAAATCCTATGAAGCAGACACTCTAATTTTCTCAGTTCACAAAGGAAGAAGCCCGAAGCATCAATCTCAGTTTTGCATCTTTAAATGTCCAGCTTTTTTTTAACACTGATTATTTTCGAAGTGTCAACTTGGCTAGGCGACAGTCCTCAGTCACTCCAGGCCACACATTATAATCTAAGATGCCACTGTGCAGGTGTTTTGTAGAAGTGATCCTAGTCCATAACAAAGTGATGTTAATTGAGTACAGTGATTGTCTCAGATAATCTGTGTGGGTCAGGGGCAGTCAATCTAAAGACCTTAATAGAGTGGAGACTTGCCTGGAGGGAAAAGTCCGCCCTTGGACAACAGTGCCCACCCACCTCCAGGAGTCCTTAGCCTGTCCTCCCTGAGGGCTGCCCTGCAGATTTTGGATGCTTATCACCAACCCCCACAAGTGCACAAGCCACTTCTTTTCAACACATCTCTAAATCTATATTTCTCCAATTAGCTCTGCTTCTCTACTTGTTTCCTGACTGTGTTCACACAAGACCCATGAACTCACCCCAGGTTAGTCTGTCCCCAGCTCCTAGAGCCTCAGCCCTCCTTTTCTTCCTCCCTTCAATATATTAAGGACAGGCAGCAATATGCTGCTATCAAGCATGTTGTTTGTTTAAACGCCTGTTTCATGAACCAAGCCAAGATCACCAAGCAGGTTTCCAACTACACCAGACTACAGTTCTTGAGCATTGTGAAAACCACCCCTGCCTCTCCTCTTCCATCACATTTGGTCCCCAGCATGGATGCCATCCTCTCGCCCTGGGATGTCGTATGAAAGCAAGGACCTTGGGAACATCTTCCAGGTTTAATGTTGGACCACACTTCCATCACGTCACAGAACCAAAGCCTCAGACAAGTAGGCACACGCTTCTCTCCCTCCAGAGGCCAAAGGTATGAGGTTTTCTGCCCTTCCGGGGTCCTGAGCATCGCTGCTCACAGCTGTCACCAAGACGCTGACCTCAAGGAAGGAATCTCACTGCCAGAGGGTGCAGTGGTCTCACCGAAGTGAGGGTCGCGTGGCCCCAACGTCCTCACACTGTGCTCAGCGATCTGCCCTCTGCAGGGCTGGCTCACAGAACCCGAGTTCCAGCAGCTACTAGTCATTCGCATGTCAGAGAAGCACGGGGACCCTGCAGAGGCACGTGAAGGGAGCAGCAGCACCCAAAGTTCCTGGTTTAGTAACTGCTCCCTTCTCCTTGAGCACTCGTGGCGCTCACGTTTATCATCAGAACCCCTCGTTAGCATGCTATAAATTACAGCAGAAAATTAAAAGGCACTCGAGAGGAAGGGAGAAATATGCACACTACTTAAATAAGATGGTAATTAGCTTATCCTCGTCCCTCTGAGCCAGCGGCACTGGCTGTTTCAAATAAGTGCCAATAACGGTGCTAAATGGACTCAAGTCGCAAGTGAGTACTAAACTGACCTAATTTGGAGATTTCCAGACTGGTTTATGAAGGTAGTTACTGTTACCAGGGAGACTGGAATCCTTCTTAAATATGCGAAAGGTGAGGGAGAGGGCTACTTTTGTGAGTCAACTTAAGGATGCCAGGGCACGGTGCCCAGATATTTAGTCCAACATTATTCTAGATGTTTCTGTAAAGGTGGTTAACATTTAAATCTGTGGGCTGTGAGTAAAGCACATTGCCCTTGTAACGTGGATGAACCTCATCCAATTAGCTGAATTTCTAGAGCAAAGTAGATGCTCAAGTAATCATGCGGATGAAGGTTTAATTACAAGGAGGCGCTAGTGGTGAAGAACCCACCCACCAATGTAGGAGACACAGAAGATGCGGGTTCAATCCCCAGGTCAGGAAGATCTCCTGGAGAGAGGGAGGGCAATCCACTCCAGTATTCTGGCCTGGGAAATCCCATGGAAGCAATTTAGCTGGCACACACATACAAACAGCCCGGTTATTCGCCAGAGAAGAACAGAGGCACTGAGTCCTCTGAAACCTGGCTGCAGAGTGAGACATGCCGACCTGCAGCATTGACACAGCCTGGGAGCTAGTTAGGAAAAAAGCATCTCTGGCCCCACCCAAACCTGCCTGCTAGCAGCTCCTCCAGGTGATTCACATTCATGATGAACTGAGAAGCAGCTGGCTTCAGGGACAAAGAAAACTGCTTTACTGTGAATGGAACATTTGAGCTGAAATCTGAGAATGTCTACGGGAGGGTGGAGACCATAAAGAGGCCTGAGAGAACTGTTTGAATGACGGAACTGTTCTATATTTTGATTGTGGTGGTAGATACATGGATGTATGCATTTGTCAATGCTCATCACAAGGCACATTTAAATTGGTGAATTTTATTTTATGAGCTTCACTGATGGTTCAGCGGGTAAAGAATCTGCCTGCAATACAGGAGACACATGAGATGTGGGTTCAATCCCTGAGTCAAGAAGATCCGCGGAGAAGGAAATGGCAACCCACTCCAGTATTCTTGCCTGGAAAATCCCATGGACAGAGGAGCCTGGCCAGCTACAGTCCATCGGGTTGCAAACAGTTGGACACAACCGAGTGACTAAGCAAACAGACACACATCACATAGCACATTTAAATTGGTGAAGTTTATGTTATATAAATTAATCTTCAATAAAGCTGAAGGAAAAAAGTAAAAAGAAAAAAAGGTAAAGAGTATTCATTTCTATGCAGCCATCACTATTGCTAACAAGCAAACATTTCCAAGTCTGTCCCCTCACATCTTGAAGGACTGTCCTCTCCTGTCCCCCTGAAGTTGGATCTGGCCAAGCGATGCTCTGGCTAGTGAAACGTGACCAGGAAGGCCCCGGGTCATTTCGGGGTGAAAGGTTGGAGAATCATAACATTGTTTGCCATTCTTTTTCTGTCATGGTTGTCAGTGTACTTGTGGTTTCATAGTTAATAGGGAACCTAAATCAGAAACTTCAATGTACCTCAAGCAAACATGTAGCTTGCATGACTGATAAGCTTTGCTGCACTAAGCTCCTGAGATAACCTGGCATGACCAAAATCAACTACTAACTCATGCCTTTACTCATGCTAGACAGTAACCTTTTTGAAGGCAGGGAGCATGTCTATCTTCCTCACCACAAATCACAGCACATGGAACTCGGTGTACTCAAGAACGATTTACTGTATGAATGAATGAATAAATAAATATCTTTATTTGCATGTGATTTTACAGTTTCTATTTGTATTCTGCTTTACAAACATAAAAATATAATGACTTTCCTTATATTTTTAACAAACATTTGAATATACATATTCACCTATGAGCATAAAGAATTAAATAGTACCCACACCCTTATAGGGCTTCCCAAGTGGTATAGTGGCAAAGAATCCACCTGCCAACACTGGAGACACAGGTTCAATTGCTGGGTCAGGAAGATCCCCTGGAGAAGGGAATGGCAGCCCACTCCAGCATTCTTGCCTGGGAAATCCCATGGACAGAGGAACCTGGTGGCTACAGTCCATGGGGTCGCAAACAGATGTACACGACTGATATCTCCACACACATATACCCTTTTACCACCCAGGCTATAATTTAAACTCAAATTTTTAACAACAGCCCCCTTCCTACACACTCGGGTTTTGTTGATTTTTATTTTAACAACTACAATTTTATACCCTGAGATTTAGTAATTTTATTTTACAACTCTCATTTTTTGAAATCATTCCTAATATATGGAATGTGTGTGTCCAAACTCCGCCGTGATTAGACTTAACAGTAAGTCATGTGTGTCTCGCTCTCCCCTGTTTCGTCTTTTCTTGAGCTCCTTTATTCTGATTCATTTGTTGTTTGCAATACCTCCTCAAGAATTTTTTGTTGGGAAAAAAACACACAGTGAATAATGTGTTTCTGAATTCTTCCATGTCCAAGTTTAAACTTCCTTTGCATTCACATGAGTGAGAGTTTGTTTAGATATTGAAATGGAGTCATGCTTCGCTTGCTTCAGAAAACCATGTAAATATTCTATTTCTTTTTGGAATTTAGTTTTCGGGATGAGAAATCTGACACCTGGTTGATTGTCTTTTCAATGTGGATGGACTGGGGGGTGTGGGGGTAGCCCTCCTTATTTGAAAGCATTTGAATTTTCTTTTCTTTATTATTAGAATTTAGAAATTGCGTCGGCTTCCCTGGTGGCTCAGATGGTAATGAATCTGTCTAGAGTGCAGGTAACCCAGGTTGGATCCCTGGGTTGGGAATCTGCCCTAGAGAAGGAAATGGCAACCCACTCCAGTATTCTTGCCTGAAGAATACCAGGGACAGAGGAGCCTGGCAGGCCACAGTCCAGCGGGTCACAAAGAGTCGGACACAACTGAGCACGCACGCATGCAGGCAGGACCCTCTCAGGAAACACTGTGTCCAGCTTCTTACGAAAGCCCTTCTCCCCAGCCCTTTGCCAGTGCTGAATTACATGATGTAGACCCTTCCCCAACATCCCCCCCCCCCAGGAAATCACAATGTCTTCTTCTGAAACCAAAATGCCTCAAAGACTGGGACCTCTTGATGAGATCACCTTTCTCCCTGCCCAAGACTTAACTACAGATTTTTGCCCTCATGTGTCTTGGGTCATTAAAATGGGATTTAGAGAGTAAAGGTACATTTGTAAGTTTAAGTCCCTCTCTAGAAACCAAGGGGAAGATATGAGACAAACCATTCTGCCCCTGAGAATTGCTGCCATTGATACATTTCTCATTACTACATCCTCCACCGGGAACATGAGGGGAATGGAACTGAATGAATTCCATTTTGAAAAATGAATTGAACATGACTATTCACAAGAATCCCAGGGCTCCATTTTAAATGGTAAAGGTTACAGAAACCTTCTTTGTTGAGCTAACTATCTAATGAGAGACACTCCCAGCACTGGAGTCTCAAATGGTTTCTGAGGATGCTACCAATAGAAACCATGTAATTGGAGGGTGTCATCATCAAAGGTCCTGAAAAGAGAAGGATCAAGTGGCGGGCACAGATTAGGCCATGAAGAGGCTTCATTTAAAAGCTGAGAGCAAAGCCTCAGTCCTTTCATCATTCCTGTAAAGAGTCTTCAGACACACCCACCTTGGCTGGCAGAGCCCTTGTCCATAAGGTCCTTAGATTTCTCTTCTGCTAGGTTTACTTCATTCCTAATCAGCTTCACAGCTTCAAATTAGCTTTGCCGTTTATTGGCCTCTCTCAGCCATAAAAGTGTCCTTTCTCTCTTTTGATAGTAGAGTGCCCCATCTAAAGCAACAGGAAAAATCTCCCACTCAAAAGGCTGCCTCCTCCTTCCCCTCTCACCCCACTTCAAGACATTCAGCACACAACTCAAAGGGACGTGAAAATAAGCTTCCCAGGTGGCGATAGTAGAAAAGAACCCACCTACCAATGCAGGAGATGTAAGAGACTCGGGTTCGACCCCTGGGTTGGGAAAATCCCCTGGAGGAGGGAATGGCAACCCACTCCAGTATTATATCCTGGAGAATCCCATGAACAGAGCAGTCCGGTGGGCTACACTCCAGGGGGTCACAAAAGAGTTGGACACGACTGAAGTGACTGAGCACACACAGCACAAAAATAAGTCAGGGGAGTGCAGCACACCTTGCAGGTTGCAGTTTCCAACCTGAGCGGGTCTGCAGGCTGGAGCCACAGGGATGAAGTTCAAGGGCAGCTGAGAAGCCTGAAGTTCATTCCACACTGGACTGATGTCCTGAATTTGAGAACACAGACTCAGAGAGTGGTGGCATTAAACTCTAAAATATTCGGGGGGAGGGAATAAATTTTATCACATAACTTTAGATCTGTTATTGGATGGTGAGCATTAGATGTTCTAAGATATTCAAAATCTATCATTTGAGGCAGGAAACCCAAAGCTGGTGATCTGTGACAACCTAGAGGAGTGGGAGACGGGTTTAAAAGGAAGGGGACATACGTAAACCTATGACCATTTTCAGGACGATGTATGGCAAAAACCATTACAACAGCGTAAAATAATCACCCTACAATTAAAAACAGTTTTTAATGGAAGGAAAAATACAGTCAGTACTAGAGAGTGAAAAATCAAAAACCTGTCATTTGGGGTATTGCACCATTGGGTATGACTGGCACCATGAACACCTGGCTGTGCAGAAACCTGTGTGACGGTCATGGTTCCTGAGATCAAGGCTCCAAATTGTGATAACTGGTTTCTTTCCTCTAGTTCTGTTTCACCCACGTGGTGCGAAATGATGAGTTTAATTTTCCTGTTACTCTCTGATGAAATAATTAAGAAAAATAAAGATTTCCCCTAAATTTTATGTTGGCTGCTTAGCTTGAGTTTTGGAAGAGGACCAGTAAGTCTAAATTCTCGTGATCAGACCTGGACAAGACTGTGTTTTAGTTGTCCGAAGAGTTCATTTTCATGTTAATAAAGTTGTCCTGTGTATTGAGTTTGGAGTCCTACAGACCCAGTTCAAATCGTGACTCTAGAAGTTCAGTTTAGTTCAATTAAGTCACTCAGTCGTGTTCAACTATCTGCAACCCCATAGACTGCAGCACACCAGGCCACCCTGTCCCTCACCAACTCCCGGAGTTTACTCAAACTCATGTCCATTGAGTGAGTGATGCCATCCAACCATCTCATCTTCTGTCATCCCCTTCTCTTCCTGCCTTCAATCTTTCCCAGCATCAGGGTCTTTTCTAATGAGTCAGCTCTTCCCATCAGGTGGCCAAAGTATTGGAGTTTCAGCTTCAACATCAGTCCTTCCAAGGAATATTCAGGACTGATTTCCTTTAGGATGGACTGATTGGATCTCGTTGCAGTCCAAGGGACTCTCAAGAGTCTTCTCCAACTGCTGCTGCTACTGCTAAGTCACTTCAGTCGTGTCTGACTCTGTGTGACCCCATAGACGGAAGCCCACCAGGCTCCCCCGTCCCTGGGATTCTCCAGGCAAGAACAATGGAGTGGGTTGCCATTTCCTCCTCCAATGTGTGAAACTGAAAAGTGAAAGTGAAGTCGCTCAGTCGTGTCCGACCCTCAGCAACCCCATGGACTGCAGCCCACCAGGCTCCTCCATCACAGTTCAAAAGCATCAATTCTTTGGTGATCAGCTTTCTTTATAGTTCAACTCCCACATCTATGCATGACCACTGGAAAAACCATAGCCTTGACTAGATGGACTTTTGTTGGCAAAGCAATGTCTCTGCTTTTTAATATGCTATCTAGGTTGGTCATAACGTTTCATTGCTGCAGTCACCATCTGCAGTGATTTTAGAACCCAAGAAAATAAAGTCTACCACTGTTTCCACTGTTTCCCTATGTATTTGCCATGAAGTGATGGGACCAAAGGCCATGATCTTAGTTTTCTGAATGTTGAGCTTTAAGCCAACTTTTTCACTCTCCTCTTTCACTTTCATCAAGAGGTTCTTTATTTCTTCTTCACTTTCTGCCATAAGGGTGGTGTCATCTGCATATCTGAGGTTATTGATATTTCTCCCGGCAATCTTGATTCCAGCTTGTGCTTCATCCAGCCCAGAGTTTCTCATGATGTATTCTGCATATAAGTTAAATAAACAGGGTGACAATATCCAGCCTTGACATATTCCTTTCTCTATTTGGAACCAGTCTGTTGTTCCATGTCCAGTTCGAACTGTTGCTTCCTGATCTGCATACAGATTTCTCAAGAGGCAGGTGAGGTGGTCTGGTATTCCCATATCTTTAAGAATTTCCCAGAGTTTGTTGTGGTCCACACAAAGGCCTTGGGATAGTCAATAAAGCAGAAATAGATGTTTTTCTGGAACTCTCTTGCTTTTTCCATGATCCAGCAGATGTTGACAATTTGATCTCTGGTTCCTCTGCCTTTTCTAAAACCAGCTTGAACATCTGGAAGTTCACGGCTCACATATTGCTGAAGCCTGGCTTGGAGAATTTTGAGCATGACTTTATTAGCATGTGCTGCTAAGTCACCTCACTTGTGCCCGACTCTTCACGACCCCATGGATTGCATCCCAGCAGGCTCCCCCATCCCTGGGGTTCTCCAGGCAAGAACACTGGAGTGGGTTGCCATTTCCTTCTAAAAAGGATGAAAGTGAAAGTGAAGTCGCTCAACTGTGCCTGACTCTTAGCGACCCCATGGACTGCAGCCCACCAGGCTCCTCCATTCATGGCATTTTCCAGGCAAGAGTACTGGAGTGGGTTGCCATTGCCTTCTCCAATTAGCATGCGAGATGAGTGCAGTTGCGCGGTAGTTTGAGCATTCTTTGGCATTGCCTTACTGATTATGTAACTATGAGTGAACAAAGCTCACAAGAACTCAGTTTTATAATAAATGGAGAGAAAAATTATCCTATCATTGGGTTGTCATAGGAATTACAGGTCATATTGCTACCATGTGTAGTATGACAGAGAATACTAAACAACTAAAAGAGTAACATGTTAGTTTTAATTTTCATTCTAATATTTTATAATATTTCCATAATTTTTACTTCACTCATATTACTTTAATTAATCTCAAAATATCCTTGTGAGTGCAAAATGTCATAGGATTTATTTCATGTCTTTAACTGATCACAAGGAAGGCCAAAAAAAGTCATTATGGGTGCTTTTTTAATTGAGTGGAGGTAATTTTAGATAGCAGCACCAACTCAATGGACATGAATTCGAGTAAAGGCTGGGAGATAGTCGAGGACAGAGGAGCCTGGTGTGCTGCAGTCCATGAGGTCACAAAGAGTAGGACAGCAGTTAGTGACTGAACAACAGCAGCAGTTTTAGACACCAGGACACGTTACAGCTTTATTAGAATGAAATATTTTACTTTTTCATTGCTTTCAGGAACTTGAGTGTGTGAGGGCTGGCTGACAGAAGCTTGACTCGCCTTTGAGAACTCCTTGGACAATTAGAATAAGATCCTCCTTAGGTCCACTAACTGAGGGTTCGGCACTATTGGTCCTCCTGTGGCCTGATTTTCTGTTGAATTTAGCTCAGCATGATTTAGCAACCATAAAAATAAAGGCTTGCTCATTCCTTGCTGTTATTGAAGGCTGACCTGCACAGTAATACTCATTTAGAGCATTACCAAAGAAAATCTACCTGAAGATACAGCTTTATATGTATTTTCTTCTGAGTAAATGAACATAGCACTCATTTAAATGGTCCACCAAGGTCCAGGCAGCTGTGTATTGATGCTTCGGGAGAATGTGTGCACGCCAAGTTACTCAGTCATGTCCGACTCTTTGAATCTTTAGGGACTGTAGCGTGCCAGTCTCCTCTGTCCATAAGATTCTCCAGGCAAGAATACTGGAGTAGGTCGCTACTCTTTTCTCCAGGGGATCTTCCCAACCCAGGGATCAAACCCACATTTCTTACATTTCCTGCATTGGCAAGTGGGTTCTTGGAAAGACTACATTCTAGAATAATTCTTTAAAAGAAACCTTCTAGTTGAGGGTTTTGTGTGTTTTTTTGCCAGTTCAGCAGTCATTTCTTTTTTGTTATGGCCAAGATAAATTATTACGGAATTATATAATGCTAAAACTTGGCAGAATTTAACAGCCCATGTAATTCAAAGATCATCATTTTGCAGATTAAAAAAACAAATCAGAACTGAAGTGCAAGAGGTTAAGTGTGTGGCCCAAGGCCACACAACTAATATATGGCACATGCTCAAATTCTTTTTTTTTTTTTTATTCCACCAATATTTCCTGAGTTTTCATTACGTTCAAGGCACTGTGCTCAGTACTGGGCAGATGAAAATATGAGTAAGGAATCACTGAACCCTGGGGGAACACTTCTCCAAATCCACTTTCTTAATTTTTAGTGCTTTCTCCTTCTCTGAACCCTGAGGCTTGTACATCCCCAAAGAAGAAAGACCGTCCGTCTTCAAACTGGGTTCCTTAATAGCAGCTGAAGTTCAAAAGCTCAGGTTAGATACTTAGCTCTAAGGAGCAGAAAGAGAGAGAGAAATTTTAGATTGGCCTGAAGTAATGTTTTTAAATAGGAAAGTATGATAGTTTGTGACCCAGAAAAAAAGTAGAACTTGCTTAGCCTGGGAGGCTCATTTTAAGTTAAAATTGAGTCATGGTCTGATGCTTTTAAATTAAAATTTTACTACTTAGCCATGTAAAGTATTTGATTTTTGAAAAGACTTCCTAATCAAGTAATTAACAAAAAATATACAAGGACATTTACAAAATGTGGAGAGAGATGAAGAAGGACACAGCCAGCTTTAATTCCTTGCCAAGTGGAAAACTTTGTTCCCATCCTATTTTAAGTTACCTATTGCTCTCTCTGAGACAGGAAAAAATGACTTCTCATTCCCATATTCCTAGCCAAAAAAAAGTCACAAAGCAACACAAAATGGTCTTGGCCATAAATATTTGTTGCTCTAAGGATGTGAAAACACAACCATCTATGACTGGACCCTTCAAAGGGTGGATGAGTACCTCTCTCTGGGGCCGACATCCCATCGGTCTCAGGTAATCTAAGCAAGTAATTTTCTACTTGGTTCTGCTTTATTATGTGAAACACAAAGAATGTCCTTAAAAATATGGGTTATTCATATATTATCCTAACAGGCCCTGCTCTCCATCTGACTCATAAAATTGATGGGCACCCCTCAGACTGGAACCGACAGTCTGCCAGCATCTGGAACTGAGGCGGCTGCCAGCATCATTTCACACATTGACACGCATTGTGTTTTTATATCTTTGGTCACTCTCTGTTTTCTCCTGAGTGATTTCTATGTGAGCAACTGCTTAGAATTTAGTCATAAAGAGCCACTTGCATCAACCATAAGCTCTCAAATGTGACCCTTCATTTCAAAGTTAATAGACATTAGGTAACTGGGCTGGGGGAGGGAGGAGTTGCTAATGTTTTTGAGTTTAAGAGGCTGAGCTGAAAAACAGCTGTTGACTATGCCAAACAGGATGGACTTTGCAGTTACACCTGTCCTATTCTGGTTTTACTTCAGAGTTCAGTTAAACACCTGAAGTGCTAAATACAACCTGTGCAAGCAATGGTTTGGCTCACAGGATCAGCTTGTTATTTACTTAGAGTTAATCACTTGCTCTAGCTAATTAAGTGTCTATCTCTGAAAAAAAAAAAAAAAAAAAGCTGATTTTTCCAAAAAATAACTAAAAAAAATTAAGTCTCCAAGTTGACTGCTCTAAGAAAGTAATCAGCTCTTCAGAAAAGAACATTTTTCTATATCCGTGTTTAATGACTAGTTCGATGTGTGTTAATTGCTCTTCACATAGGGAGAGTTATTTAGGGTTAATTGTACAATATTTTAACATGTGGAGACTTGTGATTGTATTGGCCTTTGACCCAATTCAACACTCCCTGATTTTCAGTAACAGTCTTTACTGATCTTGCCACTTTTTTGAGGACATCTTCACCTTCAAGAAAGGGAAGAGGGGAAGGGGGAGGAATGACTTGAGCAGTTCACTTTAACAGCTGTTTGCTGTGCCTCCATCATGCTCAAATTGAAGGGCAGAGGAGGGCAGCAAACAGCAGCTCCTGGTTCTGTCTCTAAGGAGTTAATGGTACAGTCATAGGAGCTTCCCTGCTGGCTCAGATGGTAAACAATCCACCTGCAATGGAGGAGACTGGGGTTCGATCCCTGGGTTGGGAAGATCTCCTGGAGGAAGGCATGGCAGCCCACTCCAGCATTCTTGCCTGGAGAATCCCATGGAGAGAGGAGCCTGGCGGGCTCCATGGGGTCGCAGAGAGTCGGACACAATGAGGGACCGAGCAGAGCAGAGCACATAATTGCTTTACAGTGTTTTGTTCATCTCTGCTTCTTCTCTTTCCTGCTGTGTTCTTCTGTGGTATCACTTTCAAGTCCCCTGAGTTTGTTCTTGCGAGGGGTCTTTAGTTCTGGGTCTAACAGGAGCACATTCTCTCACAGAGAAACAGGTGGTTTTTCAGTCTCAAAGAGGAGTTAGCAGATGGTTTCAGGAAAAGCACAGATGTAAACAGTGCTGGCTTTGTGGACATACAGGCTTTGTTGCTAAGTTGCTTCAGTCATGTATGACTCTTGGTAACCCAATGGACCGTAGCCTGCCAACCTCCTCTGAACACGAGATTCTCCAGGCAAGAATACTGGAGTGGGTTGCCATGCTCTCCTCCAAGGGATCTTCCCAACCCAGGGACTGAACCCTGCATCTCTTACTGCATTGGCAGGCGGGTTCTTTAGCACTAGCACCACCTCCAGTTATGGGCACTCAAACTCTGAATTTTGTAGAAAGCTCACCTGTAATAATGTATTATGCATCTTTTGATTCTTTGCACCCACTCCAGTGTTCTTGCCTTTGTGTTTCTAGATCCTGCTTCTGTAAATATGTCATTTTTCTCTACCATGAGATGCTGATCTGGTTGCAACTACTAATTATCCCAACTCTACTACTTGATCTACTATTTTCATCTTTACTAACTAACTCCTGTGCATAGTTGATATATGTTGTCTTATTTAATTTTGACAGCTATCCCCATTGGTATAGATTAAGAACACCAACACAGAATAGTTAATAGCCTGGTTTTAGAGATTTGAAATTTGCTAAGAGACTAGATCTTATGTTCTTACTGCAAAAAAAGAAAAATTGTAATGATTATGAGGTAATGGATGTGTTCATTTCTTTGATTGTAGTAATCATTTCACAATGTATACATACATCAAATCATCATGTTGTACACCAAAAATATATACTATTTTCATTTGTCAATTATACCTCAGTAAAGCTGGGTTAAACAAGAAACCCAACACACAGAGTTAAGGAATTTGCCCAAGACTACACAGCTTTTAAGTGGAAGATACAAGAGTCAAGTCTATTTGAATATCGTACACCACTTCTCTTGAAAAAGTGTATATGGCTTCTATCGTTGGTGCTGTTGTTCAGCCACTCAGTCATGTCCAGCTCTTTGCAAAGCCATGGACAGCAGCACGCCAGGCTTCCCTGCCCTTCACTGTCTCCCAGAGCTTGCTCAAACTCATGTCCATTGAGTTGACGATGCAACCATCTCATCCCCTGCTGCCCCCTTCTCCTCCTGCCCTCAATCTTTCCCAGCATCAGGGTCTTATATCTTCTCCCAATAATTTATTCTTTTCTTGGGTTTTCCTCAAACACAACTATCTTTTAATATGATTACTTTCTCATTTTTGCTGCTTAGGGCCATCTTTGAAGCTTAGTTCTGGTAATTCTGATCTAATTATATTTTCCCATTATAACTGTGTATTGACTTTTTAATCATCATAATAGGTGAGATCAAAGAATCACTTAGTATAGTTTAAGTTTATTAATTTAATTCTTAAAATCTGTACTAACTAAAGTGGATTCATAATAATAACGGCAAATATTTTTGAGCTAGGCTTAGGAAAGAATCTTTACATATGTTTCACTCTTTGCTCATTTAATCTTTATTATTCCTATGAGATGAGTAGTATTATTTTCTCCTTTGTAGAACTGAAAACTGAATTACAGAGAAACTACACAGCTTACCTAAGATTCCACAGGTAATAAATGCAAGAGCCAGAATATGAACAAAGCCAATCTGACCTCGTCTATGCTTTATTAAGCTAAATAAATAAAGTACAAAGTAATCATTAAAGTAGTAATAGAGGGATCTCCCTGGGGATCCCGTAGTTAAGACTTGGCCTTCCAGTGCAGGGGGTGTGAGTTCGAGCCCTGGTCATCGAGCTTAGATCCCACATGTCTCTCTGCCAAAAAAAAAAACCAGAACATAAACAACAGAAGCAATATTGTGACAAAGTCAATAAAAACTTTTAAAATGGTCCACATCGAAAAAACTTTAAAAAATTAGTGAAAGTAAGACAGAGAAAGAGAGGAAGTGCAGGAGGAAGGAATTTAAAAGTGTTAAAAGCTGCACTGGAAAGAAAAATTAATCGAGATTTAAGAGATCAAAATACTAGTTTTTAACCAGACATGAGAATTTAGGCAAGACTCTGTACCTTCTTTTATCCTCTCTGTTTTCCCTTTTCCCTCTGTACACTGAGTGCTTGAGTCTAGGCAGCTCCATGTTATCTGTAATTTTATTATTCTATTTTTTCAGAAAACTTCTTCTCCTCCTTATTGACAGAAAAGCACTTCTGAGACCTTAGACTTGATCATATAAGCCCTCTTTGATTATTTAAAACCTGCACTACTTAAGTACAATCAAAGACTGTCAAAACAGATATTTTATGTCTGGCATGGATTGAAATGTGTGATTCCCCATGGAACGCAGGGGTTACCCGAACACTAATCAGCTGAGACAAAGATTCTAGAGGGACACAAGCGTCTCACTGCAGAATTCTAATCAGCCCTGGTGGGGCGCTTCTAGACAGAGGCAACAGCAGGATGAGAGAGGCCACGGAAGGGCAGACATCTTCCTGACAGAAACTCCAGCCTCGATCCCACCTCAGCGGACGTCTCTTCTGATTGGAGACACCTGTGTGTCTGAACGTGTCTGTATCTCTAGGCTCTGAACCGAGCCTTGGCTTTCTTGGTGCAGGCCTTGAAAGGTAATGGCAGAAAATCAAGCAGCATTAATCGATTTTTAGTGCCTGGAAAATAATGCAAGCTTCTTCTGCTTATTCTTCTTTATATTAAAAGAGAAAAACAAGGCTTTAGAAATCTCTGGGATCCTTTGTAGTATTCTTACTTGTGTTATTTCACTTTCTTCGGAAAGACCAGATTGTACTGATCTAATGGATTTCCACTCTATGACATGTTTCAGATCACTTTAATCAAGATGAATTAAAAACAAGTAGTGAAGTCTGGGATCAACATGTACACACTGCTATATTTAAAATGGGTCACCAGCAAGGACCTACTCTTAGCACAGGGAACTCTGTTCAGTGTAATGTGGCAGCCTGGAGGGGAGGGGAGTTTGGGGGAGAGTGTGGCTGAGCCCCTTTGCTGTGCTTCTGAAACTGTCACAGCACTGTTAAGTGGCTATCAGTTCAGTTCATTTCAGTCACTCAGTCATGTCCAGCTCTTTGCGACCCCATGAACTACAGCACGCCAGGCCTCCCTGTCCATCACCAACTCCCGGAGTTCACTCAAACTCATGTCAGTGATGCCATCCAGCCATCTCATTCTCTGTCGTCCCCATCTCCTCCCACCCCCAATCCTTCCTAGCATCAGAGTCTTTTCCAATGAGTCAACTCGTCGCATGAGGTGGCCAAAGTATTGGAGTTTCAGCTTTAGCATCAATCCTTCCAATGAACACCCAGGACTGATCTCCTTTAGAATGGACTGGTTGGATCTCCTTGCAGTCCAAGGGACTCTCAAGAGTCTTCTCCAGCACCACAGTTCAAAAGCATCAATTCTTCGGCGATCAGCTTTCTTCACAGTCCAACTCTCACATCCATACATGACCACGGGAAAAACCATAGCCTTGACCAGGCGGACCTTGGTTGGCAAAGTAATGTCTCTGCTTTTTAATATGCTGTCTGCTGCTGCTGCTGCTGCTGTGTCACTTCAGTCGTGTCCGACTCTGTGTGACCCCATAGACAGAAGCCCACCAGGGTCCCCCGTCCCTGGGATTCTCCAGGCAAGAACACTGGAGTGGGTTGCCATTTCCTTCTCCAATGTGTGAAAGTGAAAAGTGAAAGTGAAGTCGCTCAGTCGTGTCTGACCCTTAGCGACCCCACGGACTGCAGCCTACCAGGCTGCTCCATCCATGGGATTTTCTAGGCAAGAGTACTGGAGTGGCTTGCCATTGCCTTCTCCGAATATGCTGTCTAGGCTGGTCATAACTTTTCTTCCAAGGAGTAAGCGTCTTTTAATTTCTTGGCTGCAATCAGCATCCACAGTGATTTTGGAGCCCAAAAATATAAAGTCTGACACTGTTTCCACTGTTTCCCCATCTATTTCCCATAAAGTGATGGGACCAGATGCCATGATCTTAGTTTTCTGAATGTTGAGCTTCAAGCCAAACTTTTCACTCTCCTCTTTCACTTTCATCAAGAGGCCTTTGAGCTCCTCTTCGCTTTCTGCCATAAGGGTGGTGTCATCTGCATATCTGAGGTTATTGATATTTCTCCCGGCAACCTTGATTCCAGCTTGTGCTTCTTCCAGCCCAGCGTTTCCTCATGATGTACTCTGCATATAAGTGGCTATACTCCAATATAAAATGAAAAGTTAAAAAAAAAAAGTGAATGATATATATCAGTGTCTTAAGGCAAATGATGTTTAGTACATATAATAGACACGTGTGCTCAGTAGCTTCAGTCATGTCTGATCCTTTGTGACCCTGTGGACTAGCCCACCCAGGCTCCACTGCCCATAGATTCTTCAGGCAAGAATACTGAGGTGTTTTGCCATTTCCTCCTCCAGAGGATCTTCCCGACCCAGGGATCAAACCAAATGTGTCTTCTGCATTGCAGATGGATTCTTTACCTGCTGAGTCATTGGGGAGGCCCTATATATATATATATATATATATATATGTATATATATATATACATTTTTTTCACTTGCATAACATTTTATTGTTTGCATATTGCATAGCAAAAAGAACAGAGTCACAAGACTCATGGTCTGGCTCAATCACTAACTTGCTGTGTGAGCTGGGTAAGTCTCAACCTTGCTAACCCCTTATTTCTTCATCTGAAAAATGGAGATGATGATCATACCTGCTATGTAGGATCACTACAGACTGAAAGAGATAGTTAACACAAATGAGAATGAGATATATAACTCAAAAATATTTGTATCTATAAGCTTTGAACAATAACCTGTAAATAATGAATCATAATTAAATATAGCAAAATTAATAGCTTATATTGGTACAATACTTCATAGTGTATAAATCATTTTCCTGACTGTCATTGCATTTCTTAGCACAGTTATTTGTGTGTATATTATTATTCCTATGTCAGAGCTGAGAAGAGTGAGATTCTGAGTATCAAGTAATTATCACAGAGCACGTAACTCTCAGGTTTCGGGACAAGGACCTGACTGTAAAGGTGTGGATGGCACGTATCCCTCCCACGAGGCCACAGTGGCCTTGGAGGGAGAGTGCCTGCGGGTCGCCCAGCCCCTCTGATACGACATGCTCTACTCTCTTCAGGGGGACTCTATCTTGGCAGCTCTCCAACAACAGAGCATGTCTCTCCTCATGCTTCAGT
The DNA here is from genome assembly GCF_049115385.1 of Moschus berezovskii. NCBI lineage: Eukaryota > Metazoa > Chordata > Mammalia > Artiodactyla > Moschidae > Moschus > Moschus berezovskii. The sequence goes on from NC_142466.1 coordinate 10,289,546, forward strand.
ACATTTCCCCAGTAGAGCTTCCCCTGTTTTTACGCCCTGGAGGGAAAAGATTGAGAAAGATTCAATTCCACAAAACTAGAACTCTCAGAACCCACAGTTCATGTGAGGAAAGGGAGGAAATGATATGCGGAACAGAGGTATAGAATGCAGAGGCTTCCATGGGGGTCCAGTGGCTAAGACTCTGGATTCCCAGCGCAAGCGTTGTAGCTTCAGTCCCCGGTCAGGGAACTAGATCCCACACACCACAACTAAGACCCAGCACAGACAAATAAATACTAAAAAAAAGAAGAAGAAGAAGTATAGAATCCATAACCAGGTGGATAATAACCAAACTAGAGAGATAAAACATGAACAGATAGGATGTAGAATATTGACTGACGGAATTATTCTATTTTATGATTCAGGATAATGAAACAAAAAACAAATTGAGATCTAATTTTAGATGCTGTAAATGCAGTTTTACAAGAATAGTAATCTTAGCATTTTTCAAGAAGACAGAATTTATTTCATTAATTATTTTTAGTGTGGCAAATTCTGTATAGAAACTGGCATCATGTACAGGAAACCAATGGAATGAAACACACATAAAATCCAGGTGACAGAATATCCAACAGTGAAATCAAGGATCAGATTAAAAATAGCCATGTGTCTAGAAGAAACTTTGTAAAGGAATTGGGGCTAGAGTTTTCAGTATTCATATAAGGAATTTAGGTTAGAGGATAGCAGTTCAATTTGAATTTTAGATAAAGAAATACTTTATCAGTGTAAGTGTGTTCCAAGCGTTGTGTCCTGCATTTTACTGCCAGGTCTGACTGTCCTGTTTGGGGCCAGTGTAGGTGGGATGTGCTAGCAGGTACCAAGGGTGCCTGTGCAATGAGTGGCACAGGGGCAGTGCTTTCTCCCCATTTGGAAGCACCTTTATCGATGGCTTTGGTGACATTTAAAATCCCTTTAACCTGGTCAATTCCATGAAGTTTTGCAGATAGAGATTTTAGTTTGATACCCTGCCTGAATGTGTTGCCCAAGAGCTAAGAGAAGGACAAACTTACTTGGTGGTCCAGTGGCTATGACCTCCTCTCCCAGGGAGTGTGGATTTGCTCCCCAATCAGGGAATTAAGATTCCATGTGCTGAGTAGCCTCCCCCGCAAAAAAGATAATAAAACAGAAGCAATATTGTAACAAATTCAATAAAAAAGACTTTAAAAATAATTCACAGACAAAACGTCTTTTAAAAAAAAGAGAGATAAGAGAAGGAAACTAGGGGAAAATATTTGAGCCGCTCTTACAATAAAGTTGAAATACATTCAGTTCAGTTCAGTCGCTCCCTTTAATTCTTTTTTTTAAAGACTACTCTGTTGTTTCTCAAAGATTCTTTTACGTGAACTATTTTTTTAAATCTTTATTGAATTTGTTGCAATATTGCTTCCACTTCATGTTTTGCTTTTGGCCACGGGGCATGCGGGATCGTAGCTCCCCAACCAGAGACTGAATCGTATCCCTGCATTGGAAGGCAGTCTTAACCACTGGCCCACCAGGGAAGCCCTGCCTTTAATTCTTAAAACTCCTCCCTACATGATAGGTATACCTAACCCCTTCTGGGCTTCCCAGTGGCTCTAGTGGTACAGAACCCGCCTGCCAGTGCAGGAGACACAAGAGAAATGGGTTTGATCCCTGGAGACGGGCACGGCAGCCCACTCCAGTGTTCTTGCCTGGAGGTTCCCCACGGACAGAGGAGCCTGGCAGGCTACGGTTCATGGGGCCACAAAGAATGACACACGACTGGAGTGGGACTTACCACACATGCAACACGCAAACGTAATCTACAGAGGGAAGAAATGAGCTTCAAAAGGAAAACGAGCTCCCTAAAGCGTCAAACAGGACCGTGGGCCTGTTTCCTATGCTTCTTCCTCTCAGGAACTCAGCTTCGGTGAGAAATGCAGGTGTGTGTGGAGAGATTCTGGCCAAAGAAGGAGACCTAACCCAGCCAAACAGCAAACACGATCAGAGCCAGAGGGACAGACCCACAGAGAGGCTGTGGCCTCCGTCCTGTCCTCCTCGGGGTGCTGTTGTTCCTCTGCTCGTCATAATCTGTGTCCTGATCACATCCTCATGGCTGGGAAGAGATCAGATCCCAGAGATGAGACTTCATTCTCATTTCTTTGCGTGTGCTTTACTTGGTGATGAAAAATGATCCATCATGTCCCTGTTAGGCAACATTGAAATACTTTGGCCACTGTTTGCAGCCAACATGAGGATGTCCCTTGTTGAAACCAATGTGTCAAACTGTGTCGGATATAATTCATTTAACTCTTCTAACTCAAAACCCTTCTTACACTGACCCTTGAAAAACAGTTTGCATTCATTCATTTTTAAAGTAAATCATACTTACGTAGCTTTTTTAAAAAACTATTTATTTTTGCCTGAGCTGGGTCTCCAGTGCTTCGTGGGCTGTTTCTCTAATTGTGGCGACCGAGAACTGCTCTCCAGCGGGGGAGCGTGGGCTTCTCGCTGCCGTCGCTTCTCTTGTTGCAGGAGCGCGGACTCTAAGCACGTGGGCTTCGCAGCTGTGGCTCCCGGGGGCTAGAGCACAGGCAAGGCCAGCGGCGTGGGCTGCCACTTCCTTCTCCCTATGCTGCTATATCTGAAAGTCTTTACAAGGTGTCAAGCGTTCTCAGTTTCTGACGTTCCGTAACTTCCATACATTTAGCCACTCAAACACCACCTAAACTTAAAGCTAGAAAAATTTGCATCTTCTGATAACCAGACTCATTTTCGGAAAATGCTCCCTGTATTTTAAGTACTGCAGGGCCCCGCTTGCCCTTTGCAGGTGTTTAGGATAAGGTAGACAGCTCCAGCTTGAGGGTATAGTATTCTAAGGGTCACATTTCTAAATGGTGAGGCTCACCCAGGGCTGGTACTTCCCCATCCTCTCCTCCTCTGCCCCTGCTAGAGACTCCACTGTGGGGCTCGCGCGTTGAGTCTTTTTACTGCCGACTCTAAGATTTTTCTCAGTATGCCATTGCCCAACACATTGGTCAGGGGTGATGCATGAAATAAACTCTGAGTGTACTTTCATCTACTCTCTTCAAAGCACTGTGTGAACTTCAGTCCAGGAAGGCCTTGTATTTAATGAGCATTCATAAGATTCTTGCAGTATTCAAAAACGACAGAATGATCTATTTCCATTTCCAAGGTAAACCATTCAATACGACAGTAATCCAAGTCTATGCTCCAACCAGTAATGCTAAAGAAGCTGAAGTTGAACTTGTAGGTTCTATGAAGACCTACAAGACCTTCTAGAACTAACACCCAAAAAAGATGTCCTTTCCATTATAGGGGACTGGAATGCAAAAGTAGGAATTCAAGAGATACCTGGAGTAACAGGAAAACTTGGCCTTGGTGTACAAAATGAAGCAGGGAAAAGGCTAACAGAGTTTGGCCAAGAGAACACACTGGTCATAGCAAACACCCTCTTCCAAAAACACAAGAGAAGACTCTATACGTGAACATCACCAGATGGTCAATACCAAAATCAGATTGATTATATTCTTTGCAGCCAAAGATGGAGAAGCTCTAAACAGTCAGCAAAAACAAGACTCGGAGCTGACTGTGGCTCAGATCATGAACTCCTTATTGCCAAATTCAGACTTAAATTGAAGAAAGTAGGGAAAACTACTAGCCCATTCAGGTATGACCTAAATCAAATCCCTTATGATTATACAGTGGAAGTAAAATTAAAAGACACTTGTTCCTCAGAAGAAAAACTATGACCAACAAAGACAGCATATTAAAATGCAGAGATATAACTTTGCCAACAAAGTTTTGCCTAGTCAAAGCTATGGTTTTTCCAGTAGTCATGTGTGGATGTGAGAGTTGGACTACAAAGAAAGCTGAGCTGAAGAATTGATGCTTTTGAACTGTGGTGTTGGAGAAGACTCTTGAGAGTCCCTTGGACTGCAAGGAGATCCATCCAGTTCATCCTAAAGGAAATCAGTGCTGAATATTCATTGGAAGGACTGATGCTGAAGCTAAAACTCCAATACTTTGGCCACCTGATGAGAAGAACTGACTCATTGGAAAAGACCCTGATGCTGGGAAAGATTAAAGGCAGGAGGAAAAGGGGACGGCAGAGGATGAGATGGTTGAATGGAATCACTGACTCGATGGACATGAGTTTGAGTGAACTCCGGGAGTTGGTGATGGACAGGGAAGCCTGGCGTGCTGCCGTCCATGGGGTTGCAGAGAGTAGGACACAAGTGACCTGAACTGAAGATTCTTGAGTGTTATCTTACACAAAATATTATAACTAGCACTTTCAGCAATCTTGTGAGAAAAACAAAATATCCCCTTTTTACACATGAAGTAATCAAATCCAGAGAAATCAAACAGCATGCCTAAGACTATATAGGTATTGTTGATAAAATCAATTCCTAAACCCAAGCCTCTGACTCCCAAATCAAATTCTGGGATATAAAAAGCCCTAAAAAAGGAACACATCAGTTTCCCACATCCTAGGGTCTGATTCAGTAGCATAACCAGACACATGAAAGTAGATTTATGCTTATTAGACTGTTTTTTATAACAGTGGTAAAAAAAAAAAAAACCTGAGTTCCCTTCAACATGAAATTTATTAAAGGAATGCTACTTCCCATGGAAAACAGAACATTAGATAGTCACTAAAATTATGTTGTAAGTTTATATTTATTGGCATTAAAATTCTACAATGACCTGTATCAAAATTGCTAAAAAAAAAAAAAAAAAATTAGTGATAATAGCAATTGCTGGTGAGGCTGCAAAGAAACTGGATCACACATATGTTGCCAATAGGCATGAGAAAGCAATTTGATGTTTCTTACAAAGCTAAGCATGCATTTACCCTAACAATCTAGCAATTGTACTTCTGGGCATTTGTCCCAGAAAAATGAAGTTTCATTCACACAGAAACCTGTGTGGTGGCTCAGTGGTAAAGAATCCACCTGCCAGTGCAGGAGATGTGGGTTTGATCCCTGAACTGGGGGGATCCCACGGGCCACGGAGCAGCTAGCCCGTGCACTGCAACTCTTGAACCTGTGCCCTGGAGCCCATGTCCCACAACAACAGAAGCCACCTCTGCACATCAGGAGACCAGAGTATTGCAGCTGCAGCTTCAGCATCAGTCCTTCCCATGCTAATTCATTAATATAGTATTTATCTCTGTAAGTGTGTCTCCCTGACAAAATTTTATCTCCTATAGCACTGAAGATATTGTTTTTAACATATAGTAAGCAGTCCACAACTGCATTCTCAAAAGTTTCAGATGTATAGGTGAACATACTATGGGAAAATACAAGGGGCAGAAAAGCGGAGACATGTAGAAGAACAGAAATGAAAAAAAAAAAATTTAACAAGAGTCACATAGTAGTGTAGTGTTGAAAAACCTGGGTAATGAAATAGCAAAGCAAGTCCTTTAGTACATTTTGTTCGTCAGTTTAAAATATAACTAATCATTGGCATTTGCTCACTTGTTTTTCATGGGCATTTCTACTCGATTACAATGTCTCAATGGCTAAATTCAGAGCTTGTGCCAAGACAGCACTCAAGACAGCTTTTCAGAAAATGTAGTCCCATTTCATTTAGTTCCAGTCTCTTTGTGCATTCACCAGTTTATTCACTCTTATAGGAACATCTGTTGTGGCAACTTGATGCAAAGAGCTGACTCTTTGGAAAAGACCCTGATGCTGAAAAGATTGAGGGCAGGAGGAGAAGCAGGTGACAGCGGATGAGATGGTTGGATGGCATCACCAACTCAATGGACATGAGTTTAAGCAAACTCTGGGAGACAGTAAAGGACAGGTGTGCTGCCGTCCATGGGGTCGCAAAGAGTTGGACACAAGTGAGTGACTGAACAACAGTAATCCAGAGGCACAGAGAAAGGATGACGCTGGAATGAGGGGCAGAGGAGCTAGCATAGAGAGCAGAGTCTGTAACTCGGCTGTGCTGTGCACAAAGCCTCGCTGTCCAGAAAGAGGCACCGAAAACTCTCTGCCATCTTCCTAGAGCTCTAAGGACAACACTTTTTTTAAAGTATTTGTTTATTTTTGTATTCATTTATTTTTGGTTGTGCTGGATCTTCATTGATGAGCAGGTTTTTCTCTAGTAGCAGCAAGCAGGGGGCTACTCTTTGGTTGTGTACTCGGGCTTCTCATTGCGGGGGCTTCTTTTGTTGCAGAGCTCTGGCTCTAGGGACAATAGGGTTCAGTAGTTGCAGCTCCCAGGCTCCAGAGCATGGGCACAGGAGTTGTGATGCTCAGATGGTAAAGAATCTGCCTGCAATGCAGGAGACCCGGGTTCAATCCCTGGGTTGGGAAGATCCCCTGGAGAAGGGAATAGCAGCCCACTCCAGTGTTCTAGCCTGGAGAATTTCGCGGACAGAGGAGCCTGGTGGGTCTCATGAGGTCGTAAAGAGTTGGACAGGACTGAGTGACTAACACTTTCACTTTCACAGGCTTAGTGGCTCTGCAGCATGTGGGATCCTACCAAACTAGGGATCAGACCTGTGTCTCCTGCATTGGCAGGAGGATTCAGACCAATTCTTTTGTCAGCTTCTCATCCACCAATCTCCCAACCGCCCCCCACCCCACTGCTTCATATTTTAAAATACTGCTGCTGCTGCTGCTAAGTCTAGGTGAGATTAAATTCTATCTCTTAGCCTACAATGACATAAAGTGTTATTTAACTCTGTTGTTATTTAGTTGCTCAGTTGTGTCCGACTCTCTGCAACCCCACGGACTGCAGCATGCCAGGCTTCCCTGCCCTTCACCAATTCCCACAGTTCACTCAAATTAAGCCAGGCAAACTTTTTTAAAGATGACCAACAGATTTCATGGCCTGTGAGAGAACAGGGGACTGGGGTGGGGGTGGGGAGTCTATTTCTGTCCTCACATCTTGTCTCCATCCCTTGGCTCCAGGCCAGTCCCAGGTACAGGCAATCAACAGGTAATCTGCCTTGGGAGGCTCAGATGCTCCTTGCCATCTGGCAGAGTCAGATGGTAAACACAGCACTATCCTTGCTAAGGAGATCCCCAAGGAGATGACATCAACTTACGTCAACTTACTCCATGGAACAAGCCTGACCGATATTCACAATGATTATACCACCTCATGTCAGATATGTCTGGTAAGTGGCTCAGATGATAAAGAACCTGCCTGCAATTTGGGAGACCTGGGTTCGATCCCTTGGTTCAGAAGATTCCCTGGAGAAGAGAATTGGCAACCCACTCCAGTATTCTTGGTCTGGAGACTCCAAATGGATTAAAGATCTAAATGTAAGACCAGAAACTGTAAAATTCCTAGAGGAAAACATAGGCAAAACACTCTCTGACATAAATCACAGCAGGATCCTCTATTACCCACCTCCCAGAGTAATGGAAATAAAAGCAAAAATAAACAAATGGGACCTAATTAAATTTAAAAGCTTTTGCATAACTAAGGAAACTATAAGCAAGGTGAAAAGACAACCTTCAGAATGGGAGAAAATAATAGCAAATTAAGCAATTCTCAAAGAATTAATCTCAAAAATATACAAGCAGCTCCTGCAGCTCAATTCCAGAAAAATAAACCACCCAATCGAAAAATGGGCCAAAGAACTAAACAGACATTTCTCCAAAGAAGACATACAGATGGCTAACAAACACATGAAAAGATGCTCAGCATCACTGATAATCAGAGAAATGCAAATCAAAACCACAATGAGGTACCATTTCACCCTAGTCAGAATGGCTGCTATCCGAAAGTCTACAAGCAATAAATGCTGAAAAGGGTGTGGAGAAAAGGGAACCCTCTTACACTGTTGGTGGGAATGCAAACTAGTACAGCCACTATGGAGAACAGTGTGGAGATTCCTTAAAAAACTGGAAATAGAACTGTCATACAACCCAGCAATCCCACTGCTGGGCATACACACCAAGGAAACCAGAATTGGAAGAGACACGTGTACCCCAATGTTCATCACAGCACTGTTTACAATACTTGGGATATGGAAGCAACCTAGATGTCCATCAGCAGACAAATGGATAAGAAAGCTGTGGTATATATACACAATGGAGTATTACTCAGCAATTAAAAAGAACACATTTGAATCAGTTCTAATGAGGTGGATGAAACTGGAGCCTATTATTCAGAGTGAAGTATCAGAAAGAAAAACACCAATACAGTATACTAACGCGTATATATGGAATTTAGAAAGATGGTAATGGTTACTCTATATGCGAGACAGCAAAAGAGACACAGATGTATAGAACAGTGTTTTGGACTCTGTGTGAGAAGGTGAGGGTGGGATGATTTGGGAGAATGGCATTGAAACATGTATATTATCATATGTGAAATAGATCATCAGTCCAGGTTTGATGCATGAGACAGGGTGCTCAGGGCTGGTGCACTGAGATGACCCTGAGGGACGGGATGGGGAGGGAGGTGGGAGGGGGATTCAGGATGGGAGACACATGTACACCCATGGCTGATTCATGTCAATGTATAGCAAAAAGCATCACAACATTGTAAGTAGCCTTCAATTTAAATTAATTAATTATTTTTTTTTTAAAAAAGAGATGCAGGTTCAGTGAATAGGGGAGATCCCCTGCAGGAGGGCATGACAACCCGCTCCAGCATTCTTGCCAGGGAAATCCCATGGACAGAGGAGCCTGGCAGGCTGCAGTCCCTGGGGTCTCAGGGTCATGACTGAGCATGCACACAGCATGTGGAGGGATTAGAGCAATAGGTGCAGCTGACATCCATCAGCTGATGGTGCAACAATCAAAAGAAAACATTGTCTCCTCGGGATGAGCACTCTTAGGGTTTTATTCTGTTAACAACTTTCCTAGACGATACCATGTAGCAGTGTTGACTACAGTCATCCTGCTGTTCATTAATCTCTCGTACTCACTTATCCTATACCTTAATCTTAGATACCTTATATCTTAAACAGAGATCTGTATATCATGGAGTTTTGCTTTTAGTCAACTAAAACACAAACATGCACACACACACAAATATGCACACACACACACACAAACACGCATACACACACAACTCCCAAGGCCTTGAATGTGAAGTGTGCACCTGCCATGTTTGATAAGAGATGCTCTGTGAGTCAGCCGGAGTAGTGCCTTCCAGCGAATGGAGAGTTAACCTTGTTAACCACGCCTTGAAGTGACTAAATGTTGCCTTTCATGATCCTGCCAACAGATGCATTTTAATGCTAAGATAATTTGACTGCATTTTGGAGAAAATAGTTTTAACACTTGGCAGACTGCAGAGATTGTCGGTTTCCATTTCTCCTCTGGGCTGGGGGAAAGCCTTGAGGAAGACACCAAAGTGCAAGTTAGCATCGGGATTATAAATATTCTGTTCCCTGCTGCCTTTTTAAAGGCAGAAAATGTCGGTTTTACAGCTATCAATAAGCTCTAAGTTTATGCTGAAGCTGAAGCTCCATTACCTTGGCCACCCGATGAGAAGAGTCAACTCATTGGAAAAGACCCTGATGCTGGGAAAGATTGAGGGCAGGAGGAGAAGGGGACAACAGAGGATGTGATGGTTGGATTGACTCAATGGACATGAGTTTGAGCAAACTCCAGGAGATAGTGAGGGACAGAGAAGCCTGGTGTGCCGCAGCCCATGGGGTAACAAGGAATCAGACATAACTGAGCAACTGAACAAAAACAAATTTACTCAGAGAAAGTGGATATATGACCTGTCATAACTATCCTTCTTAAAATTATTTTGGTATTTAGAATGGATGATAAATGTGTTCCCAGAGACAGGATACATTGTAATAATGTTTCCTAGAGATAATTCTCTTTTCATTCACCAGACTTTGAGAATTACTTACAAAATTTCATGACCTGATGAAAAATTAATACAATAGTTATAGTCTACCAAAGGGGAAAGACCCCATAAATAATGCACAGGGAAAACTTAGGACTAGCTAATAAATTTAGATTTGTACTAAATTATTAACTTAGAGGCAGCTTATGTGATTCTGTGATTTTGCTCAAGTTTGGAATGTTTCTGTTTTAATGGATTTGGCAATAGATTCCTTTCTGCAGTCCAAAGTGAGAAACTATGGGAATAAGCTGAGGATATTGAGAATGAATTTAATTTTGACATTTACCATCATTAGGCAGAAAATATCTCCTAGAAGTTCTTATTAGGATTCTGCAACAGTATGAATGATGCACTGTGCTCTTCACTGTGATGGGCACTCTACAACTGGATGTTTCTGGTGCAAGGTTAATCTCCCAGTGACCTTGAGGGGCAGGTCTTATCCCACCCTGGCCGATGCCGCTGACTGGAAAGACTTTCCTCAGAATAACGAACCCAGGCATGGGACCATTATGACACTCACCCTTCATCCTCAAATGCTCTCTTCTTAAGAGGAGGAAGAGATCACCACTGTCTGGATGGATTGATCCTCCTCTCAAAGAATTGAAAGTTCACCTTCTGGACAACCCAGAAATTCCCCTTTTCTAAATATTCTGCACATAATCTTTAAGGAGAGATGATGCCTAATTCCTCAGCAGATATCTCCTAAACAAAAATGCACCTCTGTGAAATATTGCTTCATACCTGTTAGCATGGCTTTTACCAAGAATACAGGAGATCACAAGTGTGGGTGAGGGTGTGGAGAAAGGGGAACCCTCCTACACTGTTGGTGGGAATGCAAGTTGGGGCAGCCACTGTGGAGAACAGTATGGAGGGTCCTCAGAGTACTAAAACTAGAGCTACCATATGATCCAGCCATTCCACTTTTGGTCTTTATCTGAAGAAAATGAAAACACCAACTCAAAGATATATGCAACCCCGTGTTCATTCAAGCAATAGCTAAGATACAGAAACAATCCAAGTGCCCATCGATAGGGGAATGTACAGAAAAGGTTCAATACACATAAACAATGCATACGAGTCAGTCATAAGAAAGGAGGCGATCCTGCCATTCGTAACAACATGGATGGGTCCTGAGGGTATTATGCTAGGTGAAATAAGCCAGAGAGAGAAAGACATAGTACATGGACTCACTTATATGTAAAATTTAAAATAACAACAATAACAATAATGAAGTCAAACTCAAAAGAAACAGAGTAGAATGGTGCTTGCCAAGGGCTTGGATGTGGGGAAATGGAGTATGAGCTTTCGTTTAGAAGGAGAATACATTCTGATAAAAATACAAACTCTGATTATGGCTAACAGTACTATATTGTGTTGGTTGACCAAAATGTTCACTTGAATTTTCCTGTAACACCCTATGGACAAACCTGAATGAACTTTCTGGCCAACCCAATATATTTGAAATTTGCTAAGAAAGCAGATCTGAAGCATTCTTACAGAAAACAAACAAACAAACAAATCCAGACAACTGTGTGAGGTGACCATATAAGATCGTCACATTGCACACTATGAATAGACACCATTTTGATTCTAAATTATCTGCCAATAAAAGTAAGTATCAGGGGAGCATGGAATCCTAGTAACAGGTACCTGTCTCTCGTGTCTGTGCCCCAGCTCCCTGACTCCGCCGCTCCCTGCGACAGCTGCACCTCTGGATCGGGTGCAACTCTCCTCCCTTCAGGGATGCCCACCCTGTGAGCGGCTCCCTTCCCAAAAGACAGCTTCTCTCTGTGCATGCACTCTTTGTATGGACTCATACGTGCCCCAAATAGGGCACACACACTCCTCTGCTGGTGTGAGGGCATGTGTGCACAGTCGCACCCTCTGCTCGGCGGTGTCACAACGGTGGCTTGAGGTCAGTGCTGCTGGGGCTACATACACCACGGGACTGGTGCACTGGAGGTTACACACCCACGGCCACCTCCCAGAACTCTCTGTTCCAAATGTTCTGTAATCACTGCGGTCAGGATGCAGTCATAGCTGAACTGGTATAGGATGTATGTTTATTACTCATAGTTATTATTACTATGAAAAAGATAGATTGTATAATATCATGGAAAGAGAACTAGATCAGGACTTAAAGTAGCTTTCTATTCTTTGAATTTCCATTTCCAAGCAAACCTGAATGAGCCATTTTACTTGCTCCACATCAATAAAATAGAAAACTTACCCGAGCTAATTCAGATTGTCGTAACATGGGAAAATTTTTAGATGTTAAAGGTCAAAGTATTTTCTTATTTTTAAGAAATTTTAAGAAACTATTACCTTCAATATTTTCAAGTCACTGGTATCTCTTATTCTGTGTAGGGCTACATATTATTATTGTCCTTTAACCTACTTCCAGCAAAGGACAAGCTCTTCCAATGCCAGGACGTTTTCCCCGGGGTGTGTGCCCACTGGTTGCACAGCAGTTCATTTGTCTGCTGATAGTTCTTGTCCATGTCTTCATTAATCACCATGTTCTCAGGAACTAAATATTTGTTGCTGGCCTAGAAAGGAGACCAAAGAGTATGAAACCATCCAAGAAATCTTTAGTACGTTGCTTCCACCTCAAAATATTTTCTGTGTGATTTTTTCTTTTTTGTGGAGTATAATTGCTTCACAGTGCTGTGTTAGTCTCTGCTGTACGATGCGTGAGGCAGCGATCTGTATGTACACAGCGCCTCCCTCCCCAGCCTCCCTCCCTCCTCCCCTCCCACCCTCTAGGCCCTCACAGAACACTGAGCTGAGCTCCCTGCGCATCCAGCAGCTTTGCACTGGCTAGCTGTTGTACGCGTGGGGGTGAACACAGGGCAGTCCCAAGCTCCCGATCCGCCCCGCCCTTTCCTGCCCGCTCTGTGTACACAAGGCTGTTCTCTGTGTCTGCATCTCTGTTCCTACCTTGGAAATAGGTTCATTTTTCTAGATTCCACATATGAAACATTAATATATGGCATTTATTTTTCTCCTTCTGACTTACTTTACTCTGTATGACAGGCTCTAGATAATGTTTTTAAAATTAAAGAAAGCTTGGTGATAGTTTATTTAGATAACACACCTTTTGGCTAAAGTTCAGGCTTTAAAAAAAAGTGCATCCAGTATGCAAAATATACAAAGGTCTTAAGGTATCCCTATTTGACAAAAAAAAATTATAAAGTGTCTTCAAAGATATGAAGTCTATCTGTGAATAATTGTAAAAGAGCTCAGATGAAGAATTAATAGTAACAGAATAGTAGAAATTAAAGCTTATAAATGAAAATTTCCTCCACGATTTTTTATTAATCCTGGGGGAAACTTTAGAAATACTATGGTAAAAATCTCAATCTGTCAGGAGAAAAGTAACAAAATCATTCAATTAAATGGAATTAATTTAGCTCATTTTTCTAAGGAAAAACATCAAATAAAATTAAGCTCAGAATGAACTTTTGATGTAAGCTGATTGTTGATTTGTCGTGGTGACACTACAGACTTAACCTCAAACCCTCTAAAAAACTCTGATTTTGATATTGAGAATGATGACCCTTTGTATTCTTTGAATTTCAATTTATTTAACTGACATTTTGATCTTTCCTATGTTCAAGATACTATGCCAGGCCCAGTGGGGAATGTAAAAGCTAAAAAAAAGGAAGCTCTTCCTGCCCTGCGACAGTGTATAATTGAATGCTAGGTTTAAATGTGCTGAATCAATACACCCCAAGAAAAATCAAGCAATATTCATATGATGGTCATTAACAAATTACTTTCTATAAGCTTATAGACTTTTATATTCAAATCAGAATGGTATCCATGTTGTAGCACTTTTCCTGGAATCAGACAATCTTTATTTCAAAAATTATTTCTAAAATCATGTGTAAAAATCACACGTCATTTGTTTAAATTTGAATCCCCTTTAACAAAGTAAGGATGAATTGGAGAATTCATCTGCCAATGCAGGAGATTCAGGAGATGTGGGTTCGATCCCTGGTTTGGGAAGATCCCCTGGGGAAGGGAATGGTGACCCATTCCAGTATTCTTGCCTGGGAAATCCCATGGACAGAGGCGCCTGGCGGGCTGCAGTCCATGGGGCCACAGAGTCAGACACGACTGAGCGACTGAGCCTGCAGGCAAGGTTGAATTACTTTGAAAACATTTCAAACAAAAGACTTCTTCTTTTATGAATTAGCTTTTTTAAAAATTTAATTTGCTTACTGTAATTGGAGGATAATTATTTGACAATATTTTGATGGGTTTTGCCATACATCAACATGAACCGGCCACAGGCACACACGTGTCACCCCCTCAACCTGAACCCCCTCTCACCTCCCTACCCACCCCATCCCTTTTTGTTCCCTTTATTTACTTTTTATGGTAAGACCTAAGAAACTCCTTCCCTAACTTTCATGCTCTACAAAAAGATGCCAGAGTATAAACATGTTAGATAATGAGAAAAATGCAGTATTCTAAATAAGTTGTTAAATGAAAGTTAGGAGTGTCCAGGACACACCCATAATATTTTATCATTGGGGTCTTCAAAGCAATATCTATAGTCTTCCACAGTATAGTCTTTGGGGTCATTCGGAATCTGCAGAGGGCCATGGTGTGACCCAGAATGGCATCTCCAAAGTCAAGGATGCTAATTAGCCACTCCTGTACAAAAAGAACAGGAGAAAATTAAACAAATGAAAACTGCACTATGAGAGTTTAACATTAGGAATGATGCTGTGCATGGGGTATCAACACTAGGATCGGCTGGAGTGTCCATAAAAGTGCACAGTATCTTCCTAGTTAATTAAGAATAGATTACATTCCCTCTTTCTCTAACTCGGAGCACTAATTAAGGTCCAGAAGCATCTACCTAATTTTTAAAATAGGCAAAATTTCAGTTCTGAAATTGTTCATAGATTATAAATTATGCTAACTGTTCGGATTAGGGAGTGGAGTTTATTCCTCCCACTCCCTCATCCCACTTACTAATAAATCATGAAATTCTCTCTTTTAACTGTCTCAGGAATCGCTTTATTTGCCCCCAGCCCCCTACACCACTGTCATGGTCCTGATCAAGAACATGGTCATTCTCTGCATCTGGACAAACACAGCCACCTCTTGTCAGGGTCCCTGACTCTGCTATAAACAAAACCACAAATCCAGTGTCTCTCTATCTACTCCCAGATCAAGGTTTGTTGTTCAGTCGCTAAATCGCGTCTGACTCTTTGCGACCCCATGGACTGCAGCACACCAGGCTTCCCTGTTCTTTACTGTCTCCCAGAGTTACTCAAACTCATGTCCATTGAGTCAGTGAGACCATAAAACCATCTCATCCTCTGTCACCCCCTTCTCTTCCTGCCCTCAATCTTTCCCAGCATCAGGGTATTTTCCAATGAGTCGGCTCTTCTCACCAGGTGGCCAAAGTATTGGAGTTCCAGCTTCAGTCCCTCAAATGTATATTCAGGATTGATTTCCGTGAGGATTGACTGGTTTGATCTCCTTGCTGCCCAAGGGACTCTCAGGAGTCTTCTCCAGCACCACAGTTTGAAAGCATCAATTCTTCAGTGCTCAGCCTTCTTTATGGTCCAACTCTCACATCTGTACGTGACTACTGGAGAGGAATAAACTCTTTACCCGCTCCATCGAGCTGGTCCCCAACTGTTCAGCTCCCTGTCACCATTTTCCCTTTGCACTCGGAGTTCCTGCCTTGGGGACACACTCTGTCCTCCTGCAGTTTCCCCGAGATGACTCACCCTCTGCCTCCAAGGGCCCCACAGAGCCTCTGACAAAGCTGAACCCTTGCAGGTCAGAGATCTGGATCCATTTCACCTCGTGGGAAGCCAGGGAAACTTCCTATTTTAAATCTGACTCCACTGTGCCCCAGGCTACTGCTCTCTTCTACTTGATCGACAATCCCTCTGAGACTCTGAGTGGCACCATTTTCATTCCGTTCAAACGCTCTGTCTGCAAATCATCCTGGCAGAGATGCCTCCTAGGAGCGCCACTATTTAGAATACTTATGACACAGATACATTGTTTAACGATTCCTCTGGGAACCAAAGCCTTTTTTTTAACAAAATTGGCCTGTGCACAGAGGGCTCCAGAGAAGTGGATCCTGAGTAGTCAGACAAGACAGGTCTCAAGCTGCTGTGCTGTTTTTGTAAAAGACTTTGCAAGGCTGAGCGTGAAGTGGGGAGGGAAAGCCAGAAACCTGTTGAACCTGCCAGAGAACCTCAGGTCTTTGAACAGAGGCTGGAACAGCACCAGGAAAACGAGAGCACTCCCTCCAGCACTCAGACCTCACACTTGGTCGAAGTTACTTCCCCGATGGAGAGACCCACCCAGTCTCAGGAAAGCCCTCGTGTTGCCATCAGCTGGCAGGAGGCATGTGCTTCATTACACCCTTAAGCATTTTGTAGTATTTCTTTTTTTTTAAGTGAAATATAATCGCTTTACAATGTTGTATTGGTTTCAGCGGTACAGCAGAGTGAATCAGCTACATGTACACATATATCCTCTCCCTCCTAGACCTCCCACGCCCCCATCCCATCCCCTAGGTCATCACATAGCACTGAGCTGAGCTCCCTGTGCTACAGAGAGCCTCCCACTAGCTGTCTGTTTCACACACAGCACTGCATATATGTCAGTCTTAATCTCCCAGCTCATCAACCCATCCTACCCTCCCCTTCCTCCTGTGCCCACAAGTCCATTCTCTACGTCTGTGTCTCTATTCCAGCCTTGGAAATAGATTCATCTGTACCATTTTTTCTATATTCCACGTACATGCACAGTAGACCATATTTGTTTTTCTGACCATTCCATGTGACAGACTCTAGGTCCATCCACATCTCTACAAGTGACCCTATTTCATTACTTTATATGGTTCAGTACTATTCCATTGTACATGTATAAGACATCTTCTTTACCCAATCATCTGTAGTTGGACATTTACGTTGCTTCCATGACCTGACTCTTGTAAATAATGTTGCTGTGAACACTGGAGTACATGTGTCCTTTGAATTCTGTTTTTCTCTGGATATATATCCAGTAGCGGGAATGCTTGGTCATATGGTGGTTCTGTGTTTAGCTTTTTAAGAAACCTCCATACAGTTCTCCACAGTGTAGTATTTCTACCACCAGTGATAAAATCAAATCAAATAGGTTGAATGTGAAGGAAAGAATTATTTCTACCCTTTTGAAACTACATTGATAGGATACACTGAATAGTAATCTTTCCTTAATGGTTCCACAGTGTCCCATGTTCATAATGATGGTTACCAATTACTTTAGAAATCACTAGAGTGTCATGGAAAACATGCTCCCTAACTGACCTTGGTCATTTGCAAGTTTAATAATCTTTGGCCTCTCATGCTTGCAATTCATCATCTGGAAAATAAACATAATTCTATGTACCTCATGAATTTTTGCAAAGATTAAAGCAGATCATAAACAGCACCCAGAATACTTCCTTAGAGCATAGTTGAAATCTTATAAATGCCTGTCCTCTTTTGCTTCTGCCTTTTTAATGTAGATACAGAAAGTGTGAGGTCAAAGGCTCAAAACATCCTAGTACTAGACAAAAGATATAATAAGTAACTTTCCTGAATCCAGAAGCCATGAGAAAAGACAGGTAAACCATGACACAAATGGATTCAGGGTATCTTGTGTGTCACCGACTCATTCATTGATTGACATTAATCATTATCTCACAGATTTAAAGATTTATCTTTTTAGGTTAATGACTTCCTGACCACATGTACTATTCCTCTCCTGATGTTGTTCTGTTGATTGTAACATTTTAAATTCTTATTATCTTCTTACTGTAGATGGAAAGGAAAATAACTTTTAGCAATGGCATCATATTTCCGAAAGGACTTATAGACACGACCCCCTTGCAGGTCATGGTGAGGTTTTCCTATTGACTCCTCTTTGTCAGAGGTTTCATTCTGCCAGATTTATCTCCACGTTATTAAATGTTCATATTTGATAGAGTATGTTTTCTTTGCACTTTGTTTTTATTATCAATATGTCTCTCTTCAAGGAATTGTAATCTTGCACAATCTCCCCAAGTCATTGAATTTCTTGAAGGCTTCCTTCCTGGACATTAAGACTCCTTTGTCATCTCTAATGCATTATTCATTTTTTCTCCTTGGGTCGGGGATAATGAGTGTCACTTGATCAATACCAAGAAAACTCTGCACCTTTCCTAACTATACCTCTGAATTTCCAAAGGCCTAATGCTTCTCCAACTACTAATTAGGATGTCTTCCTATTTTCCATCACACAGGACCTGAGAAGACTATCCAGGGCTTTAATTTTTCTCTTTACAAATCACTCACCCTTAATTCTTTCTATCCTTCAGGTCAAACCTTAGGGAAAGGTTTTATACAATTCGAAAAGTTTGAATAACAAAATCTTATTTGCCTCAGAGTAACAGATGTTTCATCCACCTCTTAGGCATTTCCAGTTTGGGTGCTTTGCTTTTTTGTGTTTTGTTTTCCCCTGACTGCTTTCTATACCACAGATGAAGTGGGAAAAGCACCACCTCTGCAAATGCAGTTTCATTTTCATGAAAAAGAAAAGTGAGAGATTATACATATCAATAATGATTCCCACAGTATCTAGAAAAGATGTACTTATCTTAAATGACTATTATATATTCAATAATTATGTCTTTCATTTGTGTCCTCTGGACTACATAATTTAAATTAATTTAAATAATTTATTTAAAAAGACAAATTAATTAATTAAATATTTTACTTTTAAAATAAGCAAATTAAAAGTAATTCTATATCCAATTGGCTTATGTACTAAACAGTAGTTATTTAAAAATCTTTATGTCAGGACACTAAATCATCAAAAGTGTCACATTCACTTTTTTGGTTAATGATTATCAAGAAAATTAAGATTTTCCAAATTCCTTTTTTTAAAGCAAACTGTATTAAAAAGCAAGACATTACTTTGCCAACAAAGGTTCATCTAGTCAAGGCTGTGGTTTTTCCGGTAGTCATGTATGTATGTGAGAGTTGGAACATAAAGAAAGCTGAACACTGAAGAATTGTGCTTTTGAACTGTGGTGTTGCAGAACTCTTGAGAGTCCCTTGGACTGCAAGGAGATCCAACCAGTCCATCCTAAAGGAAGTCAACCCTGAATATTCATTGGATGGACTGATACTCAAGCTGAAGCTCCAATACTTTGGCCACCTGATGCGAAGAGCTGACTCATTAGAGAAAACCCTGATGCTGGGAACGATTGAAGGCAGGAGGAGAAGGGGACAGCAGAGGATGAGATGGTTGGATGGCATCACTGACTCAATAGACGTGAGAATGGGGAAGCTCCAGCAGTTGGTGATGGACAGGGGGGCCTGGCGTGCTGCGGTTCATGGGGTCACAAAGAGCCGGACACGACTGAGCGACGGGACTGAACTGATATGAATAAGATAATAAAAAATAATACAGCCCCCTCCCCAGAATTTCTGAGGACTCTAAGCACTGTATATATTCATTTAGCCCAGTCTTGAATGTAAGTAAGTTCATTTGTATCATCTTTTTTAGATTCTGCATATAAGTGATATCACATGATACATGTCTTTCTCTGTCTGTCTGACACAAGAGACAGGGGTTCAATCCCTGGGTTGGGAAGATCCTCTGGAGAAGGAAATGGCAACCCACTCCAGTATTCTTGCCTGGGAAATCCCAAGGACAGAGGACCCTGGCGGGCTGCAGTCCATGGGGCCACGAAGAGTTGGACATGACTGAGCCACTGGGCACAGCACATGTATTAATAGATATATTAATACAGAGAGCTTCCCTGGTGCCCTAGCCGGTAAGATCATCTGCTTGCAATGTTGGAGACCTGGGTTCAATCCCTGGACTGGGGAGATCCCCTGGAAAAGGAAATGCAACCCGCTCCGATACTCTTGCCTGGAAAATTTCACAGATGGAGGAACCTCGTAGGCTACAGTCCATGGGGCCGCAAAGAGTCAGACACGACTGAGTGACTTCCTTTTCACTTTTCTTTCGTGTATACAGATTGTTTAAACACAGAATGAAATGAGTTCCTCATATCATGCACGTGTACACATAAAGTCCACTCTGGTACAGGAACTGTCACAGCTTTGTGATTCAGGAAGAGAAATGAGCTCATCTTATAGACTACCTTCTCTCAGTGTCTTCAGAAAAAAAGACAAATGCAGCAAGTTTCTCCTTGAAGTAAACCCACAATAAAAACGGGCTGACAGGAAAAGCTCACGGAAGACTCTTACGTGAAGGGCTGAGATGCCAGATCTCAAACGCTATACCCAAGAAGGAATAAGACAGATGTTACAGTCGTGAAGGCAGACATGACGACAAGCAGTTAGGTAGCAATCGACTTACCATGAACTTACAAATGGGCACTTTAAGTTACATTCCAATAGATAAGTTAAGTGCTCTGGGCCAGTAGCAAAATTCAAAGGAAATGTATGAAACAAATTTTTGTTTATTTGCTTTTTCCCAGTAAAGATTATTCTCTTCTGCAAAGGGTGAACCAAACACTGATAAGAAGCAGTCGATGCCCATGACAGAATACAAGCATGTAGAGAATCTAAATGCATCCAAGACTTTTGAAACAAACTGCATAAAAGATTACTGAGCAAATTTACAAAGGATACCATTGGACTCCGCTCACAGATCCATCCAAAGGAAGTCATCCGGGATGGGAGAAATACTGGAGGGATAAAACCGATTGTTGCAGTTCTGAAACATCCACCAAACATTGGTATATACAAACTATTATATATAGGACGGATAACTGACAAAGTCCTACTTACGGCACAGAAAACCACATTCAACACCCTGTGATTAAACCATAATGGAAAAGCATATGAACAAATGTGTATATAGTATATACATATTTATGTGTGTATATATATATGTATAGCAATCACTTTGTTGTCCAGTAGAAATTAACACAACACTATAAATCAACTATATGTTGTGAAAGTTTTAGTCACTCAGTCATGTCTAACTCTTTGTGACCCTGTGGACTGTAGCCCACCAGGCTTCTCTGTCCATGGAATCCTCCAGGCAAGATTAGTGGAGTCAGTTGCCATTTGCTTCTCCAGGGGATCTTCCTGACCCTTGAGCCAAACCTGGGTCTCCTTCATTGAAATGGCCAATAGGGCATGGCAACCCACTCCAGTTTTCTTGCCTAGAGAATCCCTTGGACAGAGGAGCCTGGTGGACTACAATCCATAGGGTCACACAGAATTGGACACGGCTAAAGCAACTGAGCAACTTCAATAAAATAAGTTATAAAAAACAATTAAGGAATGTTGAAAGATAATTGATAAAATGAAGAAGCTTTGTAACTGGTTCATCAGCTAATGGCCAAAGAGGCTAATTTGAGTGGATATAATTGGAGAGGGTTTGTATTGTTAATTCACTCACTACTCATGCCCAGATGCAGTGTTGATAGTTGTCCGCCAATGCAGGATTCCTCGACTGTCTAGTTGGTCCAGGGCTCCAGAGTGCATGTGGATTACCTGGTGATGAGAATAGAGACAAGGTCAGTCTTGCCTCCCACAGTCCAGCCTCTAGGGGACAACCAGCTGACCTCACCCAAGGGAACAGGCAGGGGGTTTCCTAATCTATTATTTTGCTTCCTGCAAAAACTATTAACACTGATGGTGTCTAGTCATGCCTCATTGCTTTGAAGAGAAGCACTGCTTTACTAAGTCAAACAAAGCAAGTAAAAATGGTTTCTAAACAAATAGGGTTTTAAGAATATCATTTTGAGACATTCTATGGTCTCTTCCTTTACCTCAGACAGGCAGACTGTAGAAGAAGTGGAACTGTGCTTGGTTTTAGCAGACAATGTAATAGTCTGTTAATTCCATCTGTTTCCCACGAGAAGGAAAGAAGTGGTACATATGGGGCTCCTGGAGCCTGACGCCTTACAGAACCTATCCCAAAAACCTTTCCCTGAGAAATAGAAGTCTATCAATCTGGCTTATGTAAACAGATTTTACCTTCTTTTAGAGAAGCCTTGACACTACCCTTATGGCAGAAAGTGAAGAGGAACTCAAAAGCCTCTTGATGAAAGTGAAAGAGGAGAGTGAAAGGGTTGGCTTGAAGCTCAACATTCAGAAAACAAAGATCATGGCATCTGGTCCCATCACTTCATGGGAAATAGATGGAAAAACAGTGGAAACAGTGTCAGACTTTGTTTTTTTGGGCTCCAAAATCACTGCAGATGCTGATTGCAGCCATGAAATTAAAAGACGCTTGCTCCTTGGAAGGAAAGTTATGACCAACCTTGATAGCATATTAAAAAGCAGAGACATTACTTTGCCGACCAAGGTCCGTCTAGTCAAGGCAATGGTTTTTCCCGTGGTCATGTATGGATGTGAGAGTTGGACTGTGAAGAAAGCTGATCGCCGAAGAATCGATGCTTTTGAACTGTGGTGTTGGAGAAGACTCTTGAGAGTCCCTTATACTGCAAGGAGATCCAACCAGTCCATTCTAAAGGAGATCAATCCTGGATGTTCATTGGAGGGACTGATGCTAAAGCTGAAACTCCAGTACTTTGGCCACCTCATGAGACGAGTTGACTCACTGGAAAAGACTCTGATGCTGGGAAAGGTTGGGGGCGGGAGGAGAAGGGGACGACGGAGAATGAGATGGCTGGATGGCATCACCGATTCTGTGGACATGAGTTTGAGTGAACTCCGGGAGTTGGTGATGGACAGGGAGGCCTGGCGTGCTGTGATTCATGGGGTCGCGGAGAGTCGGACACGACTGAGCGACTGAACTGAACTGAACTGAACTGGGTATCTTTTTATCATATCATTCACCCTATTTATTGATACATTTTCAAAAAAGATTGAAGATGTGTTCATTGATTCCAATTAGATAAATTGGCTGTCAGTACTGTTTTCCTTGGTGCGGAATTGTGTCTAAGAACAGAGGGTAAGCATGATGCACCTATACTCAGACCTCAGATATTCACACATTGGTGAAGCTGGTTCATTAGTCATGTAGACAATTCAATTTAATGTAGAGAGTGGTTAGGGCTTCCCAGGTAGGTGGTGCAGTGGTAAAGAATCTGCCTGCCAATGCAGGAGACACAGGAGACTCGGGTTTGATCCTTGGGTTGGGAATATCCCTTGGAGGAGGAAATGGCAACTTGCTCCAGTATTCTTGCCTGGAGAATTCCATGGACAGAGTCTGGTGGGCTACAGCCCATGGGGTTGCAAAGAGTCAGAGATGAAGTGACTGAGCATGCAAGCAGAACATACAGAGAGCAGTTGCTGTAAGTATTTGTAGCAAGCAAGCAAACAACTGAAATTGATTCGGGCTAAGAGCTTGATTTCCTAGAAGACCATTACGTTTCTCACAGAACCTAGAGAAGAATACAGCATCCAGGCTTCCACGGCAGGAACCAAGGCAGATCAGTGTCTCTCATCAATAGGAGGACTCTTCCCAAGTTCAAATGCCCAGGAAAGAAAATCTTAACTGGGCTTGAGTCAAGCTTTGAGCATTAGCTCTGCTAAGGGCAAGAGGCAATCTGATTTGACAGTCTCATTAGATCATCAAAGAATGGAGTTTCCCTAAAAGAAAATCATCACTAGATCTCCTTCCCAGAAGAAAAAACAAAGAACACTAGGCAAGCAATAGTAACAGATATCCATTGCAAAGAGTGCCCTTTAAAACAGGTTCACTGCATTTCTAGTTTGAATTTTGTACACTAATAATATAGGTTCTAATTCTTGAACTGGGTGACAGGTTCATAGCGGTTCATTTTTCATGGTGTAAATAAAGAAGAATAAATTACCGCTAAGCATTGACCAATGATAGCCGTGTGTTATGAAATGACAATTATGATTTAATAGCATGATATAAATCTAAGGAGCAAAAATAAACAGAACAAAATAAACAAAATCCAAAATGTTATCCTTAACATCATAGAGAAAAATCCAAACTGAGCAGGTACGCTTTGAATACTTAGGTCAATTTATTTATTGCTCTCTCTGGATAACAGCATGAAAAGTAATGAGATCATCAACTTGGCATAAAATTCTCCTAATTCAGACTCCCCCCACTGCATTGTTGGGCTTTCTAGATTGCTCAGTGGTTGAGAATCTCCCTGCCAATGCAGGTGACACGAGTTTGATCCCTGAGTTGGGAAGATCCCCTGCAGAAGGGAATGGCAACCCAGTCCAATATTGTTGCCTAGGAAACCCCATGGACAGAGGGTTGCAAAGAGTCAGACATGACTGAACGACTGAGTGACTGCATCGTTAACTCACAAATGACAAGTTTATCTGAGCCATTCTAGATTTTCTGCTCTTATGGATCAACATCGGAATCAGTTTGTCAAATTTGACATACACACACACGTGCACACAAAACATATTGGAACCTTTATTGGCATCGTATTGAACCCATGGGTCATTTTCGGAAGACTCAACATTTGTGGGATTATTTAATTTCTATTCTGTGAACACACTTTCACATCTCATTTCACTCAGTCTCATCCCATTTTGTCCTACCTCTCAATTCATTGTCATTTTCAATATACCTCTGGAACATCTGTACTTTTCTATATTGAAAGTGAAAGTCACTCAGTTGTGTCCGACTCTTTGCGACCCCATGGGCTAGACAGTC
Source organism: Moschus berezovskii (assembly GCF_049115385.1). Taxonomy (NCBI): domain Eukaryota; kingdom Metazoa; phylum Chordata; class Mammalia; order Artiodactyla; family Moschidae; genus Moschus; species Moschus berezovskii. Next base: position 10,314,059 of record NC_142466.1, read on the forward strand.
CATGGAATTCTCAAGATCAGAATACTGGAGTGGGTAGCCTTTCCCTTCTCCAGGGGATCTTCCCAACCTGGGGATCAAACCCAGGCCTCCCACATTGCAGGTGGATTCTTTACCAGCGGAGCCACAAGGGAAGCCCAAGAATATGGAGTGAGTAGCCTGTCTCTTCTCCAGGGGATCTTCCAGACTTAGGAATAAACTGGGGTCTCCTGCATTGAAGGTGGATTCTTTACCAACTGATCTACCAGGGAAGCCCTTTCTACATAGAAGCCACTGCAAAATAGCTGTTAGATTTATCCCTAAGGTGCTGAATAGCTTGTGCTGCCATGATAAATGGTGTCTTTGCCTTAATTTGTTCTTTTTAAATATGTCACTTGTGCATGCAGTTGACTTTTGCACAGTTAACTATCTGCCTAAATTCTCTCATTTCTAGTTATTTAACTAGTTTAGTCTTGTTTTATGTATACAAGCAAATAATTTTCAAAGAATGACAGTTTTATTTCCTTTTTTCAAATCTTCTGCTTTAATTTTTAAAATTTTTATCACACTGACTAGATTATTGCACTGACCAGAATATAAGGAAATGTTAAAAGCAATAAAGCAGTGAAAGTAGGTATCTTTGGTCCTGAATTTAAAAAGAATGCTACTTATAATTTTCTATTTAGAATAATGCTTGTAAACATAACCAGGTTAAGAAAATGAGTTTAGATTACAAGCTTTCTTTATATTATGAATGAGTGTTGAATTTATTGCAAGTTTTTCTACACCCATTGAGATGATCATATGACTCAGTCTTTCAATCACTGGGGTCACTGAAAATGGTAGAATTTGCAGAACGATCCATACTTACATCTTCAGGGCAAGCTCAATCTAGTCACAATATAGTTATCTTTTTATACACTTTTAGTTTGGGGTTATAAATATTTTATATTATAAAATTATATCTATCTTCATAAGTAAAATAGGTTTGTAATATTTTTTATCTCATCTTTGTTTTTTTTCTTTTTTATTTTCTGGCGGTGCTCCATGGGGCATCTGGGATCTTATTTCCCTGACTTAGGACTGAACCCTTGCCTCCTCTGCTGTAGCAGCACAGAGCTTTAACCCCTGGATTACCAGGAAATTCCTTCATGTCTGGTTTTCATATCAAGATTAAATCAGTCTTTTACAATGAAAGGCAGTGATTAATTGTGAGATACTAGTGGCTTAATCTTTGCAAATATGGTAGAACTGACTCATAAAATCACCTAGGATGGGTGTTTTGTTTGCAGGAGATGTTTTGAAATAGTTATAGGACTATTCGGTGTCTTACCGCTTTTGGAGACAGTCTTGAAATTTATTCTTTCTCTAGGATTTTGCCCATTTCAAGAAAGATGGGTCTCTCTCTCTCTCTCCTCCTCCTCCACCCTGATCCCTAATCTGTCTTGTCAATCTCAGCTAAGGTTTTCCTTTTTCTTGGTCATTTACAAACCAACTTTGGACACCATTGAGCTAGTCTATTTTCTTTCACTGTTACCTGTCTGCCATTATCTACTTCCTTTCTTTAGGCTTATCTGTATTTCTTTTAAGAGCTTGAAGTTGGACTTTTATCTCATTGATTTTCAGCTTTTGTCTTTTTCTAATATAATCATTCAAAATGACAAATTTCCACTGAAACTCCACTTTCGCTGATGCCACAAATTTTTGTAAGCAATTTCTTTTTCATTTTTATCAGTTCTAAGTGTCTCTAAAATTTCCATTAAGATTTCTTCTTTGACCCATGACTTATTTTAAATGCATTTTTTCATTCTGAAATATATGGAGATTTATTGATTGATTTATAATAACTTTTAACTTAATTGCCCTGAGGTTAGAGAATATGTTGTCTATGACCCTGTTCTGTCAAATGTGTTAAATCTGATTTATGGACTCATATAGTACCAATTAGGTTTTAATTAAGAAGATGTGTAGTCTCTATTTAGCCAATAAATATAAAAAATCAAATATACAAAAGCAAGTCCTGTATTTGTACGTCAGGTGAAATGAGACAGCTGGGCTACACAGAACTGGTATATGTCTGTGGGTTTCTTCCCTGCTTTATTATCAGGAGCTGATAAGATTCTCTAGAAATTTCCTTCTATGGCAGTGTTGTTGAAAATTTCTGCCTGTAATTTTCATCACATATTTCCCTTATTTTTTTTGAGGCTATATCATTAGGTACAGTTACAATATTTACATCTTCATGGTGCGTTGGAAATTTTATCATTAAGTAGAGGTTGCCTTTGCCTTAGAACTGACAGTCATTGTGTGTGCTGCAAGCTAAGTCACTTCAGTCGTGTCCAACTCTTCGCAACCCTATGGACTGTACCCACCAGGCTTCCCTGTCCTTGGGATTTCCCAGGCAAAATACTGCAGTAGGTTGCCATTTCCTCCTCCAGGGGATCTTTCCCACCCAGGGACTGAACCTTTGTCTCTTACATCTCCTGCATTGGCAGGTGGGTTCTTTACCACTAGCACCACCTGGGAAGCCCAATAGTCATTACAAGTTCTGTTTTATGGGCCTGGGGTCTGTTTGACTGACAGCTCTTTTTTCTGTCCTTTATTTTCCACTTTTCTGGGCTTATACTTTAGGTATCTCCTATAGGTAGCACCTGGACAATTGTACAATCTGATCTGACTATTCCTTTACTTTAATTGGCAAAGTCACTTTACCTGTGACTGTTGACACATTCAAACTTCTTTCTTCCACTATTAATTTTTTTGGTCCTTTTCTTCTGTTTTGCCTATATTTCTTATTTCTCTTTTTAATGATTAAATTATTGTATGTTTATTTCTTTCCCTTCTTTCTCCTATTACTGTGAGTTTACACATTTTAATTCTTGCTCTTTTAGTGGTTACCCATGAAATATAATCTATGTAAGAGGAAACATTCTAACTTAAATAAGTTGGACACCTCTCTCAAGGAAAACAAACTCTCAAGACAGTGTTAATCATAAACTATCATTGTTCAATATTTTCATTCTATCTTTTTAAACTTCTACTATTCATTATTTCAGAGGCTGTTTTTATTTGCATTCAGAATTTGTTTGCCATATTGTACTTAATGTTTAGATTTCCCCATGCATTACAAGTTACCTTCCAAGATCATTTTTCTTCTGTATGAAGTGTGCTGTTTAGAGCAGCTCTCAGGTGATATATTCCATCAAGTCTTTTTTGTTGTTGTGTTGTTGTTGTTGTGAAAATTTCTCAGTCCTCTTTCTTGAAAGGTTGTTTTGCTGGATACAAACTCTAGTCTGACATTTATTTTCAATCGATATTTAAGGATATTATTCCACCATCTTCTGGCTTCTTAAAATTGTTGTTGAGATTATCCTTTTATTGTAATGGCCTTTTTGTGTCTATTTTTACTCATGATTTGTTCTTTCTCTCTGGCTATTTTAAAGGATGCTTGGCTTTGTCACTCTGCAATTTCACTATTCTGTGTCTAGACATGAATTTCTTTTTATTTGTTCTCTTCGAAATGCACCATGCTGCCTAGAGCTGTGGGTACGTGGATTTCTTCGACTGTGATGGCCAATGCCTTTTAAAATCCATTTCCTCTTGCTGTTGCTGTTCAGTCACTAAGTCATGTCCAACTCTGCAAGCTCATGGACTGCAGCACGCCAGGCTTCCCTGTCCTTCACCATCTCTCAGGTTTGCTCAAACTCATGTCCATTGAGTCGGTGATGCCATCCAACTGTCTCATTCTCTGTCACCCTCTTCTCCTGCCCTCAATCTTTCCAGCATCGGGGTCCTTTTCAATGAGTCAGCTCTTCACATCAGGTGGCCAAACTCTCTGCTTTCTCTCAATTATTTGGGCCTCAAATTAGATATAGGTTATACGTTCTCATTTTGTTTGCCATGTCTTTCAGTCTTTAACGGTTTCTATCTCCTCTCTCTGGAGCATTACAGATAAATCCCTCAGGTGATTCTTCCTGTTCACTAAAGTCCTTTCAGCAGTGTCTGTCCTACCGTTTTCCTGTATGAAGATTCTGCTGTCAGCAACTGCATTTCTCACTTCTCAATACTCTGCTTTAAAAAAAAATAATAAAACTGTCTTTGCATTCCTGAAATTTTTGTGTTCAATGGTCATCTTTTTAATGTATTCTTTATTTCTTTGAGCAATCAGTACAGAGCATCTTAGCACTCACTACAGAGCTTCTTAGCATTTACTACTTAAACATTTCAACGTCTGTAGATCTTCAGGGTATAAAGTTGTTGTTTTGTGTACGATTATCTCTGTTGTGAGTTTACTGTTCCCCACTGCTCTTGTTCTGTGTCAACACCTGCCATCTGTTACAAATTCTTCTGGTTTCTTCCGATGATGAAAATTCTTTGAACTTTAAAAACTGAGGGGATTCCCTGATGGATCAGTGGTAAAGAATCTGCCTGCCAATTCAGGAGGCACGGGTTCAATCCCTGGTTCAGGAAGATCGCATATGCTGCAGAGCAATCGACCCTGTGTGCCATAACTACTGAGCCTGTGCTCTCGAGCCTAGGAGACACAGCTAGGGAGCCCATGGGCTGCAACTACTGAAGACTATGCACCTTCAAGCCCAGGATCTGCAACAAGGGAAGCCACCACAATGAGAAGCCTGAGCGCTGCAACCAAGGATAGCCCCACCCCACAGAAACTAGAGAAAACGCGCATGGACATCGAAGGCCCAGCAGAGCCAAAAATAAAACAAATAAATACAATCACTTCAAAAGAAACTTACTCAGAAGGTCCCACCAAGCAGTTGCAGAGCATTTATAACACCAGGGGCATAGCTAGGGCAATTCAGACCCCACTGGAGCTGCTCCATATACACGTCTCTCGAAATCGCTTGGTGGCCCCGCTGCTGATGGGTTTCCTGTGTCCTCAGAATCTACCTACCAAAGACAGAAGATGAAGTTGCATCCAGCACACCCATCGAGTCATAGCTTAAATAACTCACCTGTGTTAAAACTACAAGGGAGGTGTGGCTTTCAGAAATCCAGTCAAGGTTAACTGGTTATAATGGCCGTTCACAAAACATTTTAGAGAACTGGTGTTAAATACAAAATTATTCTTCTGGCACCTCTGAGAATCATAAGGAAGACTGTCTCAAGATAGCACTGAAGCATGTATGTTATCATATGTGAAACAGATCACCAGTCCAGGTTCGATGAATGAGACAGGGTGCTCGGGGCTGGTGCACTGGGATGACCCTGAGGGATGGGATGGGGAGGGAGGTGGGAGTGGGGTTCACGGTGGGGAACACATGCACACCCATGCTGATTCATGTCAATGTATGGCAAAAACCACCACAATATTGTAAGTAATTGGCCTCCAACTAAAATAAATAAATTTAAAAATAAAAAAAGGAAAGAGAAAAAAAAATAAAAGAACTGCTGTGCTGGGGGCCATGACCATTGCAATACAAAGAAAGATTGGGTCCAATTTCAAATACAGCAAAGACAGCTAAGGATCTACAGCCAGTGAGCAGAAGGAAGGGTTTAATGGGTGGAAAATTACTAAGACGGGCCTCTCCTGCTGGCTCAGTGGTAAAGAATCCGCCTGCCAAAGCAGGAGACAGAGGTTCAATCCCTGGGTTGGGAAGATCCCGTGGAGAAGGAAATGACAACACACTCCAGAGTTCTTGCCTGGGAAATCCCATGGACAGAGGGGTCTGGCAGGCTATAGTCCAAAAGGTAGCCAAGAATCGGACATGACTAAGCAACTAATAGCAACAATAATAATTACTTAGAGGAGACTTCAAAGGTGAGGGGATTCTTGCCAAAGGTGATCAGACATCAAGGGTAAGGAGATTCTTAATGAACTGACTGAACAGAATTTTTGCTACAACGTGACCCAGCAATACTGGGTCCAAGGTGAAGACCTCATCACCAAAAGGACTCAGAGGAGACTGGCTGGGGTTTGGTCAAGTAAAGAACCTTCATCACTGGGCTTGCACTGAAGATCTACCATTCTTCCCACAATCAAAAAGAAAGTGACTTCCAACAGAAGAGTTTTTAGGTTCACAGGCTGTGCCATGCCTTGGTGTTTTCCTACCAAGGTATGAACAAAAATTTGCTTTGTTGTTGTTCAGTCACTCAGTCACGTCCAATCTTTGCAATCCCATGGACTGCAGTGTGCCAGGCTTCCCTGTCCTCCACCGTCTCCCTAAGTTTGCCTAAACTCATGTCCATTGAGTTGTGATGCTATCTAACCATCTCATCCTCTGTCACCCCCTTCTCTTGCCCTCAATCTTCCCCAGCATCAGGGTCTTTTCCAATGTGTCAGCTCTTCACGCCAGGTGGCCAGAGTATTGGAGCTTCAGCTTAAGCATCAGTCCTTCCAATGGATATTCAGTGTTGATTTCATTTAGGATTGACTGGTTTCATCTCCCAGTTTTTGTTTCAGGACTGCAGCTCCAACACCAAAGCCTTGGTTCCAATTCTGGTTCTGCCATTTTCCAGCTAAATAACCTTGGGAAAGGACTTAACCTGACTCTGCCTTAAGTTCCTTGTCTGCAAAATGGGAAGAGCAGTAATGCCCCCTCCCAGGGGAAGTTTGAGAGTAATTGAGTTAATATAAGTCAAGGACCTGGAGACAGATTGAGGGCAGGAGGAGAAGGGGGCAACAGAGGATGAGATGGTTGGATAACATCACTGGTTCAATGGACGTGAGTTTGAACAAACTCTGGGAGACAGGGAAGATGGGCATGCTGCAGTGTGTGGGGTCACAAAGTGTTGGACACGACTGAGCGAGCAGTGCCCGCCACGTAGTGGACCCTACTCTGGGGACTTTAGCCAAGTTTACTTTTTTAAGCTTTTGGTTGTATTTCTTTATCAACCTTTAGGGTTCCTCTAAGCTTTGGTCTATATTCCTTCACTGGTTTTAATGAAAGCATCTAAGTCTGAACACATCTTAATTTTATAGCTTTGGCTGAGTCCTACAAAACAAGCAACATGTTTCTGGAAAACCTTCATTTAACTTTCTCTCTTCACAGCCAATACACTTCAAATTCTTTAATTCTTATTCTACAGAAACATTCAGGTACTATATTTCATGACCGAGTATGACTTTGGGATCTAAGCTTCCACCCCAAGTTGGGTTTTAAAGCCTTTCTTCTGACGGAAAAATTGCAGAGCTCTTTAAAATCATTCTTCTGAATACAAAGCTTCCTGTCTTCTTCTGTGGCTTCTAGGCTGTATATGCATTACTCCTTCATTTTATGGTTTTGCAGGTGTTTTCATGACATGTAAGTATGTGGTCATCTGCCCTCATGAGAAGCCCTACAGCCCCTCCTCCCCTGACCTGTCAGGCCCACCAGGGCTCAGCAATGCTCTGATTCTCCTGATTGAGCAGGAGCAGACGCAGTCCTTGAGACACGTGAGTTCATGCTAAGGTACTTCAGCCGTGTTCCACTCTTTGTGGCCCCATGGACTGTGGCCCACCAGGCTCTTCTGTCCATGAGATTCTCCAGGCAATAATATTGGAGTGGTGGGGATGTTCCCGACCCAGGGATCACACCCACATCTCTTAAGTCTCCTGCACTGGCAGGTGGGTTCTTTACCACTGGGCAGTGCCCTGGGAGACACAACTAGTGCTGAGAAGGGAAAGGCTGGCAGAGAGCAGTGAGTGAGCAAAGGGAGATCACGGGACACAGGGCTTCTTAGCCAGCCCAAAGAGTCCGCTGCGCGTCCTCTAGCTCAGAAAACTGCCTTCAAAGACAGGCGCTCATTCTCAACCAGCCTGATTCTCCACGATCTCCCTTTAACAAACCCGGAAGAAAGGGACCTGCAGGAGAAACAGCTGAGGCTGCACTCAGCCCAGGGATGAGATGGACAGTTCAGAGACTGCAGGCAGATGAGCTTTGTTTTTGATTTGTTTATTCTCTGAAAAGCCTGTGCTGTCAGCAAGCTGGGCCATCAGTCTGGACAGGCCTCCACCTCCCATTTCCCTGTGCAGCCTGGGGTGAGGCTCTGCCTCCACAGACACAACACAGAGCCAGTGTAACTGTATACCTTGCCATTGCACAAGACAAATAAAGCCAGAGCATATTACGGGGTTACGTGTTTGAGAAAAGAATAAGACAATAGGAGTTGCTGGAAAAGACGCTTGAGAGTCCCTTGGCCTGCAAGGAGATCAAACCAGTCAATCCTAAGGAAATCAACCCTGAATATTCATTGGAAGCACTGATGCTGAAACTGAAGCTCCAAATACTTTGGCCACCGGATTCAAAGAGCTGACTCAATGGAAAAGACCCTGATGCTGGGAAAGATTGCGAACAAGAGCAGAAAGGGGAAACAGAGAATGAGATGGTTGGATGGCATCACTGACTCAATGGACATGAGCTTGAGCAAACTCTGGAGATAGTGAAGGACAGGGAAGCCCGGCGTGCTGCCGTCCATGGGGTGGCAAAGAGGGGACATGACTGAGCGACTGAACAACAATAGAAGGATTAGGAAAAAAACGAGAAAACTAACCAAGAAATTGCAAAGAAGATGGATAGGTGTGACATATACAATGTAAGGGGGAAAAAAGTGTAAGTGCTGCTGACCCGAAAAGAAACGGCTGCACCATTTGACAAGCAAAGTGCTCTTACGTGTACTCATTTGCTCAGTCGAGTCTTTGCAACCCCATGGACTGTAGTACGCAAGACTCCTCTGTCCATGGGATTTCCCAGGCAAGAATACTGGAGTGGGTTGCCATTTCCTCTGTAGGGGATCTTCCTGACCCAGGAATCAGACCTACACCTCTAGCATCTCTTGCATTGGCAGGCAGATTCCGTACCATGAGTGCCACCTGGCAAGTCAAGAATCCACCTACAGTGCAGGAGATAAAGGTTCGATCCCTGGGTGGGGAAGATCCCCTGGAGGAGGGGATAGCAACCCATTCTAGTATTCTTGCCTGGAAAATCCCATGGACAAAGGAGCCTGGTGGGCTACAGCTCATGGGGTCGCAAAGAGTCAGACACAACTGAGCAAGTGACACACATACACAAATTGATCATGAGGGAATCAGAGATGTGTTTTTAAGTGTAAGGATTTTCACTAGTTTTATTTGTACAAGTAAAAATTTGTGTGCTGTGTGTGTGCTCAGTCATGCCCAACTCTTGGTGACCAAATGAAGTGTAGCCCACCAGGCTCCTCTGTCCATGGGATTTCCCAGGAAAGAATACTGGAGTGGGTTGTCATGCCCTCCTCCAGGGGATCCTCCCAACCTAGGGATTGAACCCAGGTATCTTGCTTCTCCTGCTCTGCAGGTGGATTCCTTATTGCTAAGCAATTTGTAAACCATCCAATGGCGTTTGTTTTCCAATAGACATTAAAGAGAGGAAGGCTAGAAATGAGGAGAGTCGTTCATGGTGTGGGGCTCCACACTGCATTAACTGCATCTCTGCATCCCCTCCAGAGCTCCTGCAGAGAACTGGACCTGTTCTGCATCTCAGGGCCATCGTTCAGGCAGCTGTGAAGAGTCCCCATTGAGGGTGGGCATCCCTGACATGACACCAGACACATACAACAGCATGCAGGCTTCTCCCTGCACAAGGTGGGCGGGGGCGCTGAACAAAACCAGCCTCTGCTGAGTTAGAGAAGATGACCCAACGAATGTCAAGCAGTATGCACCCTTGTCAGGTACGAAGTGCCTGACACACTGGCTATCTCAGGGATTAATCACTATTCCACGCTGGCCTTTGAATTACTATATACTGAATTCCCTTTCAACCACTGTTTCTGACAGAATCACCATCTTAGTTTACCAAAGAGGGATTAAAGAAAAGTTGTTCTCCAGGAACATAGGATGAATGAAGCGAGGCAGACAATGAAGTGCGAAATGGGCAGGGCAGAATCAACTTTGTCTGCAGACCAGTGGGATCACACAGGTTCCATTAGTTTGGTTACAGTTCAATGGCTTACGAACAGAACCCTTAAAATCCTGGAGAAGGAAATGGCAACCCACTCCATTATTCTTGCCCGGAAAGTTCTGTGGACATATAGCCTGGGGACCTACAGTCCATGGGGTTGCAAGGAGTTGGCTCCAACAGAACATAAATGCAAGATCCATTAACTCCTTCCGGTTTCAGATTTATAGAGAATATCTAATTATTTCAAGAAATAAAACATACTTAGGGACCTATTATTTAAAGCCAGATTTATTTATTTTTTAGGCTCTACTGTGATTTAGACTGGCTCCTTTATCAGGCAGAATGCAGAAACACTCACTTGGATATTATTCTCTAGGAAAGTAGTGAGCAAGCAACATCAGTGGGGTGTGTGTATGCGCCTACATAGAAGAGCCAAAGCTATTATGTTTCTGTGATCTCTATGTTTCCATTTGAATGAGAAAGACCAGTGTACAGGTTCTATATACAGCAGACAGAGATACTAAATAAGGATGAAAGGAAACAAGGTCTGTGCGAGCATTTTGAGAAGTACCAGGTATTCTCCAAACATAAGCAAGTAGCACTGTTGTTATATTATTGTTGTTGCTGTTATTACTGCCATTACTTATGAGTAACCAAAGGAAAGCAAACAGGTCTTTTTGTGTTCATGGAACAGTTGGTCGGGCATATTTTTTTTTCGCATTGTAGTACACAGTTAATTCTGTTATAGAAAGGCATTTTAAATGAGCACTCCTTTTCAGATGCAGAGCTTAATTCACTCTCTGCTTTTCTAACGGCCTGTGTGCTCCGTCAAAGTCCTGTCCAACTCTGCGACTGCCAGGCTCCTCTGTCCGTGGGACTTTTCAAGCAAGAACACCATTTCCTCCTTCAGGGGAATCTCCCTGACACAGGGATCAAACTTGTGTCTCCAACGTCTCCTATACTACAGGAGGATTATCTCACTACTGAGGCACCTGGAAAGCCCTTTCTAATGGCAAAGATGACTAAACAGTCTTGTCTGTGGCCATTTCATTGATAAATCAGGCCCTATTCCTGGTGTCAGCCTTGAGCATCTCTGTGGAAACAATAGGATAAATGAATGCCATATAACTTTGTGAGTCACTCTAACAAACTCAGGATTCTATGTGCTGTGCTTCGTCACTCAGTCATGCCTGACTGTTTGCAAACCCCTGGACTGCAGCCCACCAGGCTCCTCTGTCCGTGGGAATTCTCCAGGCAGGAATACTGGAGTGGGTTGCCTTGCCTTCCTCTAGGGGATCTTTCCAACTCAAGGGCCAAACCAGGTCTCCCCATTGCAGGCAGATTCTTTACCACCTGAGCCACCAGGCAAGCCTGAGAACACTGGAGTGGGTAGCTTATCCCTTCTCCAGGGGATCTTCCCAACCAGCAATCGAACTGGGGTCTCCTGCATTGCAGGCAGATTCTTTACCAGCTAGGCTACCAGGGAAGCCCCCCCAGTGAATTTCCACGCTATCTCTTTATAGGGATGATGGTTTTCTTTAACGACGAACTGAGACAGTGAGTCCACAAAGATTGCTGATACTTAGGACTTTATCCACAGATTAGCATTTAGGCTGTGAATGGCCCCTACAAAGAGATCGTGTGGAAATTCAGAACTATTCCAGGCCAGTTATTCACAGCCAGAAGCATTGCTCCCTCCCCCACCTCCACCCCAGCTTTCAGGACGCTGGCCATCCTTGGACACATTTTGATTGTCACAGCTACCAGGCAGGTGCCAGTGGCCGTGAGCGAGGAGTGCATAGAAGCTGAAGAAGGGTGCTGGCACCCGCCGCACATCACACGCAGGACAGCCCACAACACAGAGCAGTGTGCAGGGGCTGGTCCAAGACGTCAGCGCAGAGTCTTCAATGCCAAAGTCTGGCTGATGGACCCGCTGCCCATCCTCCAAAACCAGGTCCATGACAAGATAAGTAGCTTGCATCAGAATGTAAACCAGTGATGTCCCAGAGCAGTCCAGCTGACAGTGTTCACACGAAGACTTTCTCGATGAAGGAAATGATACACTGATACACATTATGATATAAGTGCCTTATCTTCAGGATGACTGGCACTTTGCGTAGGCTTGCTGTTACCCTCATGCTTAGTCGTTCAGTCTTGTCTGATTTTTTGTGACTGTTCATGGGACGGATGTCCAATGGACATCTCCTGTGTTCCCTACATTGCAGGAGGATTTTTACCCACTGAGACACCAAGGAAGCCCTAAACTTCTGGCCTCCAGTTCCCAGTGGCCACTCCTGTTCATCTTTCTTCATTCCTATAAGTTGACCTATGGTTTTTCAAGGATAAATAGTTTCCTGGACCCATGGCTATGCTCCCAAGAAGTCTTCTCCACACTGAACATTTTTTTCTTTACCACATCTAGGAACAAAGATCTCAGATATGCTTTAACTTACCAAACCAGAGGTTACATATTTCCATGGATACTTCTCTTTCAAATAAATTTTTATTTGTATGACGTTTAACTTGTTTGCCATAGCTTTTGCATTTTTTGAGTGTATAATTTTAATCAGATTCACTACAGAAAATGCAATTTAAGAAAATTAAATTTACTATCCTTTAAACCTTCCATGAATGCTGTTGTTAGGTGCTAAGTTATGTCCCCATGGGCTGTAGCCCATCAGGCTCCTCTATCCATAGGATTTCCCAGGCAAGAATACTGGATTTTATGAATTTTCTGAATAGGATTAATACTGAGTTTTGTTTTTACATATTAAAAGGTATCTGATCAATATCTGCTGATATAAGTGATTACAAAATCATGGTTCTAAGTAGACTCCAATTGCAAAGTTTTGTGAGTGTCTCCATATATTAGTTTTTTAATAATTAAATCCGTGAGTCTTAACACAAATGATATCCCACCAGCCTTAAACATTAATGACTCATTATGTGAAAATATATCACTAAATTACAAGAAATCCAATGCCATTTAATTTTCAGTAGCCAAAATAAACCTTATCCAAAAGACTTTATAAATTTAAACCATCATGTGAAATAGTCTAATAACACTAACAAGAGATTTATGCCAATAAGAGGCAACATGCTAGAAAGAGTTTGCCACTTAAATATTCATGGCACCACAAGGAAAACTCTATTTACTATACCCGACTCAAATTTGATCCTCATTATGTTGAATCAAAGGTCATTTCCTAGAGAAGGAACAGCAGGTGTTCAGTGTGCAAAGCCAGCCCATGTGAGCTACAGCATATACTGGTCAAAATGAACAACAGGAAATTGTAGAGAATCAATAAAGATGCCAGATGAATACCAACTAATGGGTTGTTAGGTGAAGAAAAAGAGGAATCCTTACTGTAGATTTGCGTGTAGGACCTACACACATTTGAAGGTCCCAAATGAATGAAAGACAACATACACGCCACTGCATAGTGTGCGCCGTGTGCTGTGCTAAGTGGCTTCAGTCATGTCTGACTCTTTGTGACCTCAGGGACTATAGCTCACCAGGCTCCCCTGTCCATGGGGATTCTCCAGGAAAGAATACTGGACTGTATTGCTGTGCACTCCTCCAGGGGATCTTCCCAAACCAGAGATGGAGCCCACGTTTAAGTCCGCTGCATTGGCAGGTTGGTTCTTCACCACCGAGTCACCTGGGAAGACCCATTGCACACTACACATGGATAGGACACACCACACAGACACTGGAGTCTAATACTCGAAGGCTCGGAGAGCAAAGTATTCTTCAACCCTAACGCCACAGAGCTATTCATTTACTAAATGATATCCTGCTGACTTGGGTAAACAATATATTTTCCAAAGAAATCTTAAAAGGCCCCCAAGAATACACCTGAAAGCAGAGAAGGCCTCAGAGACACTAAAGGACAGACAAATCACAGTAAAATTTCCTCTAGAGATTCAGTGTCTCTGTCTCTCTGTGTGTGGCATGGCCTCGATTTTTTCTTCCATAGATTGCTTTGCCAGTTCATAACAAGAAGTGAGTGTCAGCAGTTGCTCAGTTGTGACAGCCTTTAAATTTATACAACCACAGTTTCAAGATTACAAATGTAAGCAACATGGCTGTAGTGTTATAGTAAGAATGTTTACATCTACAAAAATCTAATGTCTTATATGCATATATTCCAGTGGTTGGAAAGAAAGATTATGGCCTATTAGCAACTGAGAAATAGCAGCTCTATTTTTCAGGCATTTAAAGAGAATCTGCTTCTTCATCCTGATGCTTCATGACTTAAAGAAAAATGAAGTTATTTTATTTTTGCTATATCAACATTTTATAGTTTATATATCATTATGCCATATTTGCAACAATGAAAAAAAAAACATGCAAAAGGCAAGTTTTAAATTTTAAAACACTCATCTGTAAACATGGAGGGAAACGTCATTTCTCCTCAAAGGACTCCCATATATGTCTCTGAGTCAGCATGTCAGGTGTGGTCTTCCTTGGTGGCTCAGTGGTAAAAAATTTGCCCCCAATACTGGAGACTTGGGTTCAATCCCTGGGTTGGGAAGATCCCCTGGAGAAAGAAATGGCAACCCACTCCAGACTCTTGCCTGGAAAATTCCATGCACAGAAGACCCCAGCCGGCTGCAGTCCATGGGGTCGCATACAGTCAGCCACAACTGAGCAGCTAACACACACTGGACAAATGGCCAGAATGCTGTCCGTTGAAAGGCATCAGAAGAAGCTACCCCCGTGGGCTAATTCTTGTGTCACTCCTGAATAATACATACATTTAAACTACGGTTGTGCATAGTTTAGAAAAGAAACGCTAGCTAAGTTGTGTCTTTTTTGTGACCCCATGGACTGCAGCCCACCAGGCTCCTCTCTCCATGGAATCCTCGAGGCAAGAATAGTGGAGCAGGTTGCCATTTCCTTCTCCAGGGGATCTTCCCAAGCCAGAGATCAAACCCTCATCTCCTGTACTGCAGGCAGATTCTTTACTGCTGAGTCACCTGGGAAGCCTTAGTAAAGAAACTAGCATTCGATTTAGCCTCCTCTGCTTTCATGAAAAGGAGACATATTCAAAATGCATCAGGTCTGTCTGCATGCCCAAAACTCAGACCCAAGCAAGAATTTTTCAAAAACACGCATAGTAGAAAGAATATTTTAAAGTCAGAAAAAAATCCATGTTTCAGTCTACGGCTTGCCCTTTATTTCATTAGGTGACCTAGAACAAGTACAGTATAGTTCAACCCTCAGTGTTCTCATTTGTAAAATGGAGAATATTTTCAAAAGTAGAAGGTAGTTGAAACAATGTTCATGATGAACCTAGCCCAATATCAGGCAAATATTAAAAAAAAAAAAAAAACTGTCGTCTTTTCCTCTCCGTAGAGCTATAAGGACAAAGTGTTATGAAGATTTCACAACATCTAAAGACAACTGGAATAGTATACCTGATTCAGAAAGTGTGTGTGTGGAGGAGGGACACTTTGCCAAATCCACAGATTCAAGATATATTTGCTGTTATTTGTAGTTAGCTCAGTTGCTAAATAATCCACCTGCAATGCAGGAAACTCTGGTTCAATTCCTGGGTCAGGAAGATCTGCTGGAGAAGGGGTAGGATACCCACTCCAGTATTCTTGGGTTTCCCTTGTGGCTCAGCTGGTAAAGAATCTGCCTGCAACGCAGGAGACCTGGGTTGGTAAGAGCCCCTGGAGAAAAGAACTGGAGAATTCCATGGACTGTATAGTCCATGGGGTCACAAAGAGAAACCTGTATGCAGGTCAGGAAGCTACAGTTAGAACTGGACATGGAACAACAGACAGGTTCCAAATAGGAAAAGGAGTATGTCAAGGTTGTATATTGTCACCCTGCTTATTTAACTTATATGCAGAGTACATCATGAGGAACGCTGGGCTGGAAGAAGCACAGGCTGGAATCAAGATTGCTGGGATAAATATCAATAACCTCAGATATGCAGATGACACCACCCTTATGGCAGAAAGTGAAAAGGAACTCAAAAGCCTCTTGATGAAAGTGAAAGAGGAGAGTGAAAAGGTTGGCTTGAAGCTCAACATTCAGAAAACAAGGATCATGGCATCTGGTCCCATCACGTCATGGGAAATAGATGGGGAAATAGTGGAAACAGTGTCAGACTTTATTTTGGGGGGCTCCAAAATCACTGCGGCAGCCATGAAATTAAAAGATGCTTACTCCTTGGAAGGAAAGTTATGACCAACCTAGATAGCATATTAAAAAGCAGAGACATTACTTTGCCAACCAAGGTCCGTCTAGTCAAGGCCATGGTTTTTCCAGTGGTGATGTATGGATGTGAGTGTTGGACTGTGAAGAAAGCTGATCACCGAAGAATTGATGCTTTTGAACTGTGGTGCTGGAGAAGACTCTTGAGAGTCCCTTGGACTGCAAGGAGATCCAACCAGTCCATTCTAGAGGAAATCAATCCTGGGTGTTCATTGGAAGGACTGATGCTAAAGCTGAAACTCCAATACTTTGGCCACCTCATGCGAAGAGTTGACTCACTGGAAAAGACTCTGATGCTGGGAAGGATTGGGGGCGGGAAGAGAAGGGGACAACAGGGAATGAGTTGGCTGGATGGCATCACCGACTCAATGAACATGAGTTTGAGTGAACTCTGGGAGTCGGTGATGGACAGGGAGGCCTGGCATGCTGTGATTCATGGGGTCGCAAAGAGTCGAACACGACTGAGCGACTAAACTGAACTGAACTGAAGCTACTTTCAGAGAAGGCAATGGCACCCCGCTCCAGTACTCTTGCCTGGAAAATCCCATGGATGGAGGAGCCTGGTGGGCTGCAGTCCATGGGGTCACTAAGAGTGGGACACGACTGAGCGACTTCACTTTCACTTTTCACTTTCATGCATTGGAAAAGGAAATGACAACCCACTGCTGTGTTCTTGCCTGGAGAATCCCAGGGACGGGGGAGCCTGGTGGGCTGCCATGTATGGGGTCGCACAGAGTCGGACATGACTGAAAAGACTTGGCAGCAGCAAGCTACTTTCACTTTACAGTTATTACAGGGCTTCTTTGGTTTAGTGGTAAAGAATCCAACTGCAATCAAGAGACTTGCAGGAGACACGGGTTTGACCCCTGGATCAAGAAGATCCCCTGGAGGAGGAGATGGCAACCCATTCAGTATTCTTTCCTGGAGCATCCCATGGACAGAGGAGCCTGCTGGGCTACAGTCCATGGGGTCACAAAGAGTTGGACACAACCAAGGGACTCAACAACAGCTATTATACATAAACAGTGTTTATAATAAACAACAGTTACTATAAATAAGCAGAATTTGTCAAGAGATTTTTTTCATCTAGACTATAAGAAATGAAAACTTCTGTCAAATCAATATAAATGAAAATAAAAATGACTGACCATTTTACCTTTTTAATCAAACTGAGGATATAGACAGTCCTATCCAATCTGGCCACCTCATGCGGCAAGTTGACTCACTGGAAAAGACTCTGATGCTGGGAAAGGTTGGGGGCGGGAGGAGAAGGGGACGACAGAGAATGAGATGGCTGGATGGCATCACCGACTCTGTGGACGTGAGTTTGAGTGTACTCCGGGAGTTGGTGATGGACAGGGAGGCCTGGCGTGCTGTGATTCATGGGGTCGCGGAGAGTCGGACACGACTGAGCGACTGAACTGAACTGAACTGAACTGACCCAATCTGAACGACCCAACTCAGTGTGTCCTTCCTTACTGGTGAAGAATTGAAAACAGATTGAAAACCTGTCACTGCTATCCGGTCTAAATTAGAATATTACCTCTAATGGTTCTGCCTCTCATTTCTAAAGAAGTTTACCTTTTCTTATTTTTATCCTTCTCATTTTTAACTTGATACAGTTAGAATTGTTGAGTATCATAGGCTCTAAATGTTGCCTGTCACAATGGAAATGGCAGAAGCAAATAGACATTTCTCCTTTTTTATGTCTCTTTGTTCAGGCATTATGAAAACGCATCCAGTAATAGAGCGATGAGTGAAAAGGAGGGTATAACGATTTGACAGATGAAAGGACACTTCTAAGATGCTTTGTGAATTTAAAATGCTATGGCACAGGGTCTTCCCTGGGGGTCCAGTGGCTCACCTTCACCTTCCAAGGCAGGGGTGTGGGTTTGATCCCTGGTTTGAGAGTGAAGATCCCTCAGTTCAGTTCAGTTCAGTTCATTTCAGTCGCTCAGTCGTGTCTGACTCTTTGCGACCCCATGAATCACAGCACGCCAGGCCTCCCTGTCCATCACCAACTCCCGGAGTTCACTCAAACTCATGTCCACAGAGTCAGTGATGCCATCCAGCCATCTCATTCTCTGTCCTCCTTGTCTTCTCCCACCCCCCCAGTCCCTCCTAGCATCAGAGTCTTTTCCAGTGAGTCAACTCATCACATGAGGTAGCCAAAGTATTGGAGTTTCAGCTTTAGCATCAGTCCTTCCAATGAGCACCCAGGATTGATCTCTTTTAGAATGGCCTTCAGTTCAGTTCAGTTCAGTCGCTCAGTCGTGTCCGACTCTCCGCGACCCCATGAATCACAGCACGCCAAGCCTCCCTGTCCATCACCAACTCCCGGAGCTCACTCAAACTCATGTCCACAGAGTCGGTGATGCCATCCAGCCATCTCATTCTCTGTCGTCCCCTTCTCCTCCTGCCCCCAAACTTTCCTAGCATCAGAGTCTTTTCCAGTGAGTCAACTCGTCGCATGAGGTGGCCAAAGTATTGGAGTTTCAGCTTTAGCATCAGTCCTTCCAATGAACACCCAGGATTGATCTCCTTTAGAATGGACTGGTTGGGTCTCCTTGCAGTCCAAGGGACTCTCAAGAGTCTTCTCCAGCACCACAGTTCAAAAGCATCAATTCTTCAGCGATCAGCTTTCTTCATAGTCCCTCATGCCTTGGTCAAAAATTCCGAAACATAAAACAGAAAAAATACTGTAACAAAATCAATAAACACCTTTAAAATGGTCCACATTAAAAAAAATATGCTATGGCATAAATGTCTCTTATATTAGTCGATAATCACATCTGAAAAAAGGGCTTTCCAGGTGACACTAAGTGGTAAAGAACCTGCCTGCCAATGCAAGATGTAAGAAACAGATTCTATCCCTGGCTCGGGAAGATCTCCTGGAGGAGGTCACGGCAATCCACTCCAGGATTCTTGCCTGGAGAATCCCATGACAGAGGAGCCTGGTGGGCTACAGTCCAAGGGGTTGCAAAGAGGCGGACATGACTGAAGTGACTTAGCATGCACACACATCTGAAAAGATTCTGACCCCAGAGAGTTATGGATTTTATTTTCACTACATCTTTCTTGTGGAGCATCTGCTCCACAGTGATAACTCTAAGAAACTGCATAGTTGGGAGATGAGGCTAGAGAATAGAGAACGGGGGAGAAAATGAAAGAGAAAGGGAATTTCTGTAAAGATACTAGGAGCCTCTGAAGCAATTTCTCGGCACAAAAACCAGGAAGAAGCAAACTTTCTCAAGTATTAAAATTAGACTTTCTGCAAAAATAAGATAAACTTTGAAACAGAAAATAAGTTTCAAAAGACATATGGAAACCATCGGGTAATTTCAACCTTCAGCTTTCCCCAGAATCTTAAAGACTATGTAACGAGGTGTCCCTGGAGTTGGTGACAGCCAGTGTTGCAATTTGCACAACTCTGTGACCTGGCGGGACGGAATCATTAAGGCTTTACAATCCTGGGACACATTTAACAACTGGTTGTACTACACTCCTTGTCGGCCCAAATGAATGCTCTGAGCAGAAAAACACAGTAAATGACCGTCATTAGGTTCACCCAAATCAATACTTTATTGGGTCTTTCAGACGCAGGTGCACTAAACAGCACTCCGTCTACTCCTCGCCACCCCCAATCAGGTACTGCGTGTGCAACACAGCTCCCGAGGTGGGATAATGAAGTTGTATTAAGCCTTATTCGGAGACTGTACTGCCAGCATCATTAGGGCTTTGATAAACAGGAGAGTTTTGTTGCTTAGTAACACAAATATTGCAGTGGAGGTGTCATAAGGCTATTTTTCGTTCTCTGAAATCCTGACTCCCTAATTCATTTTCAGTCCTGCACGCATCAGAGTTCTGATTAATGAGGTGGCTCCTCTCTGACAGTGTGATCAGCCTAGCTTTTGTTCACCTAGCAAGGTGCAAACCAAATCTCACTTGTGTGCAAAACCTTTGTCTTCAATGAATTCAACTTCCTTGTGTTTTCATCAGCTTCCCCACCCAAACTGAAAGCAGAGCATCCCAACCCCACGTGCATGCGTGCTGTGTGCTCAGCGGCTCAGGTGTGTCTGACTCTTTGTGACCCAGTGGACTGTAGCCCACCAGCCTCCTCTGTCCATGGGATTTCCCAGGCAAGAATAGTGGAGTGGGTTGCCATGTCCTCCTCCAGGGGATCTTCCTGACCCAAGGATTGAACCTGAGTCTCCTGTGTCTCCAGCTCTGCAGGCAGAGTCTTTACTGATGAGCCACAGGGGAGCCCCACAACCCCACAGTCCAGGTTTAATTGACTAGAAACCCCCTGAGAAAGGGAAATGCATTTCTGAAATGAAACTCAAACGTGACCAGAAATAAATAGGTCTGATAGGTACATATGAGCCACAAATAGCAACGGCAAGGTAGGTCTGATACTTAAGCCTATGCTGCTTGCGGCACGACAAGCCAATCAAGGGGTGAGCTGTTGGGACAAGCAACAGTGATTTGATAGGAAAGGCAGCAGACCAAGAAGAGGGTGGGCTAGTGTCTCAGAGAACCATCTTGCCCCGGCTCGTTCCTTTCACAGAACAAAGAAGGAGAGGTGAGGGGGTAAAGCAAGAAAGGGCGATGGTGGTGGTTTAGTCATCAAGTCGTGTTCAACTCTTGCAACCCCATGGACTGTAGCCTGCCAGGCTCTTCTGCCCATGGAATTCTCCAGGCTAGAATGCTGGAGTGGGTTGCTATTTCCTTCTCCAGGGCATCTTCCTGACTCAGGGATCAAACCCAGGTCTCCTGCATTGCACACGGATTCTTTACTGACTGAGCTATGAAGTAAGAAAAGGTGACACGTTGTGGAAAATATTTCCTGGTTCCAGTCAGGCTCAGGAGGGGGATGTGTCGATTTCTTCTTTCCCACAGCCACTCAGAGCAGGGTCCATTCAGGATGTTTCCTGAAGCTAAATAAAGGTATTTTAGCTTAACATTCAGGCCTGGAAGGCAGGGTTCCCAGAGATGGGCCATTATGTAGACTTTAAGCTTATAAGCAGTATCCCTTTAGTGATGAACTTGCAGCAAACACAACAGAAGACAAAGGTTAAAGTAAAAGAAGCAGATCCAATATGTATTTGTTCTTCTTAGCGACAGTACCTCTTCTCAGATAAGTATTCCCAGAGCATTTATAAAGTTGGACAAAATTTTACATTATTTTTTTAATTTTTAAAAAAATCCCTCAAATGTGTCTCTCGATATCACTGAGACACTTCAGTTTAAAAATCAACTCTCCACCTTCATGAAAAAAGCCTAACTGGATCCTCTGTATCTCTCTCTCTCTCTCCTACCTTCAATCCACCCGTCTCACCCTCCTTCACTCTCTCCCTTTGATGTAAAAATACATCATCCAGGTTCCTGTGAACATACACAGGAAAATGCAAGAAGAAAGAAATAAGAGATCAGAAAACATAAAAATTCTTTCTTATTGAAGTATAGTTGATTTGCAATATTGGTACATAGCAAAGTGATCCAGGTATATATTTTTTCAGATTATTTTCCATGATGTTATTAAAAGATATTGAATGTATTGGGTTGGCTAAAAAGTTCACTCATGTATTCTGTACCATCTTATAGAAAACCCTGAGCGAACTTTTTAGCCCACCCAACAGATCCCTGTGTTGCACAGTAAAGCCTTCTTCCTTATCTACTTTCTATAAAGTAGTTTGTATCTGTAAATCCCAAACTCCTAATTTATCCCTCCCCTTTCATTTGGCAATCATAAGTTTGTTTCTTATGTCTGTAAGGCTGTTCCTTTTTTGTACATCGATTCATTTGTATTATTTTTTAGATTCTGCATATAAATGAGGTCATATAATATTTATCTTTCTCTGCCTTACTTTATTTAATATGATAATCTCTAGGTCCATCCACATTGCTGCAAATGGTGATATTTCATTCTTTATATAGTGATACACACACACACACACACACACACACCACATCTTAAACCAATCATCCTGTTGATGGTCACTTGGATTGTTTCAGTGTCTTGATTATTGTGAATAATGCTGCTATGATGCACATATCTTTTCAAATTGGAGTTTTCATCTTTTCTGGGTATATATTCAGGAGTAAGATTGGCAGATCAAATGGTAGCTAGATTTTTATTTTTTTAAGGAAGCTCCACACCACTCCCCATAATGGCTGCACCAATTTACATTCCCACCAACAATGTAGGAAGTTTCCATTTTCTCCACACCCTCTCCAGAACTTATTATTTGTAGACTTTTTGATGACAGCCATTCTGACCAGTATGAGGTAATTTTTTTTTTGCTATAACTAAAATTGAACTCTAAAATTGGCTTTAGCTTTCTAATCAGCCAACACAAAAAGGAAACATCATTGTCCTCTGAATAAATGTCATGCCAATTTTAATGAATAACAGCTTTTCCCAGAACTGAAAGTAAGGAGAAATTTAGAAGATGCGTTGGAGAGTCAACACATGCATTAGTTTCCTGTTGCTGCCATAACAGATTCACCTCAAAAAATGGTACAACTTATGGTCTTGCATTGTCCTAGGTTAGCAGTCTGAACTGGGTCTCACTGGGCCGTCAGAGACCTTCTGAGCCTAGCGCAGAACACAGAGGAGTCCCTTTCTTTCTGGACAAGTTCCAGAGGCTGCTGACATTCCTTGACTCAAAAATCTCTTCCCCTGTCTTCGGAACCAAGGGGGGTTTTCTCCAACCAGCCTTCTACAGTTACATTTTCCTCTCTCCACATCCAGGAAGGATTTACTGTCCTTTAAAGAACCATGTGGTTACTCAGGAAACTCAAACAGGGGCTCTATCAACCTAGAGGGGTGGAATGGGGAGTAAGACAGGAGGGAGGTTTAAAAGGCAGGGGATATATGTATACCTATGGCTGATTCATGCTGAGGTTTGACAGAAAGCGACAAATTCTGTAAAGCAATTACCTTCAATAAAATAATTAATTAAAAAAAAATCCATGTGATTAGATTAGGGCTTCCTAGGTGGCTCAGTTGGTAAAGAATTTGCCTGCCAGTGTAGGAGACACAAGAGACATGAGTTCCATCCCTGGGTCAGGAAGATCCCCTGGAGAAGGAAATGGCAACCCACTCCAGGGTTCTTGACTGGAAAACTCCATGGACAGAGAGCCTGATGGGCTATAGTCTATGGGGCTGCAAAGAGTCAGACACAACACAGCACACATACACACACGTGGTTAAATTCAACTGGCAGCATCAATTCCCCTTCTCACTGTCCTAACTGAGTCATGTCACCTCACACATTCACAGCTGCTGGGATGAGCATGCAGACATTATTCTGTCAGTTAGGAGGACCTCAAGTCATAGACCTAGGTTGGAATATTGCTCCCCACCATTACTAGCAATGTGGCCTCGAGGAAACCATTTAACCTCATGAGCCTCAGTTTCCTCATATGAGGAAACTGTAAAGTCCATTTGCTTTGGCTACCAAAGAATGAAGTGGCAGGTTTAACATTCTTTTTGTGGAAAATCAGCAGCCTAGCATAAAATGTTCTTCCAGAAAAAGAATCATATTTCTTGAACGACAAAAGGACCCATGAACAAGGTCACAGATTTTCTCAACAGAGCTCTGGGTGTGGCCAAACGCCAGGGCAAGCAACCATTTGGAACACTGAAGATGTAGATTGGACTGTTAAGGTGTCTCATCATGGGAAAGCTTCTATAGAGCAAATGTTGTTGTTTAGTCATTAAGTCATGTCTTATTCTTTGTGACCCCATGGAATAAAGCCCACTAGGTTCCTCTGTCCTTGGGATTTTCCAGGCAAGAATATTGGAGTGGTTTGCCATTTCCTCCCCCAGGAGATCCTCCTGACCTAGGGATCAAACTCATATCTCCTGTGTCTCCTGCACTGAAGGCAGATTCTTTACCCACTGAACCCTAATGGGAGAGCTTCATGGAGGAAGCCGTAAGCATGCAGATACAGTAATGAACAGAAGACCAAATACTCTAATAGAGCTTAAATGTTTGTAGGGATTATGATTGTAATTGTACGTACATCATAGGGTTACTGGGAAGGTTAAATTACAAAAGTATGAAATACCCTTAGAAGATTGCCTAGCACGTTATAGAACTTCAATAATAACCATAATTTTTTATAATTTTGTATTTAAACCTTATATTTTATTTAAATTTTATATTCAATGTAAATTAATGTTTTATTTAATTACTTTTAATTAATTTTATATTTAATTATATTTTTACACTTTTATAATATTTATATTACTATTAGTATTATTATATGAGAGGGCTTCCCTGGTGGCTCAGATGGCAGGAGACTAGAGATCAATCCCTGATCCAAAAAGATCCCCTGGAGAAGGGCATGGCAACCCACTCCAGTATTTTTGCCTGTAGAATCCCATGTAGAAAGGAGTCTTTCCGGCTACAGTCCATGAGGTCACAATATGTCTGACACTACTAAGTGACTAAGCACATAATCCTTACATTATACCAAACTATTATATCTTGATAAAAGTGCATGATCACATAATCAAAGTAGGGTAATGAAGTGAAGACTAGGAAAGCTCTTCACACCCAGGTACAAAAATAATGAAAGCTTATCTTGATTCATCCAAGGTAATACACGTTTATTGAGAAACTATTATATGCTAGGTACTGTTCTAGAAGTTAGATATACAGAAGTGATCAAAAAGGAAAAAAAACGTAAGCGTGTCACAAAATGTTGCTTATCAGGTATAGAAAGTCCGTTTCATTTGTAAGAGTCCCTGCTTCTGTGAGCTTAACTGACAAGTCAAGCCATGATTAGATGTCTGTCATTTTCATTAAAGACTTCTTTTTTTAATATATCTGTGAACATCCACTTGATGCAATCATTTTCCAAGAGAGACAGAAACTTGATAAACAAGGATTAGTGGTTCTGTCAAAGGAGAAAGAAATTGAACACAAAAACTTGATAAACCAGGGAAAATTACAAAACATGCAAAAATGACATTAAAAGTACTCCAAAGAATACTTATGTTGCCTCATCAGTTCAGTTCAGTTCAGTTGCTCAGTCATGTCTGCCTCTTTGCGACCCCGTTAACTGCAGCACGCCAGGCCTCCCTGTCCATCACCAACTCCCAGAGTCTACCCAAACCCATGTCCATTGAGTCAGTGATGCCATCCAATCATCTCATCCTCTGTCATCCCCTTCTCCTCCTGCCCTCAATCTTTCCCAGCATCAGAGTCTTTTCAAATGAGTCAGCTCTTCGTATCAGGTGGCCAAAGGATTGGAGTTTCAGCTTCAACATCAGTCCTTCCAATGAACACCCAGGACTGGTCTCCTATGGGATTTACTGATTTGATCTTCTTTCAGTCCAAGGGACTCACAAGAGTCTTCTCCAACACCACAGTTCAAAAGCATCAATTCTTTGGCACTCAGTTTTCTTTATAGTGCAACTCTCACATCCATACATGACGAATGGAAAAACCATAGCCTTGACTAGACGAAACTTTGTTGGCAAAATAATGTCTCTGCTTTTTAGTATGCTGTCTAGGTTGATCATGACTTTCCTTCCAAGGAGTAAGCGTCTTTTAATTTCATGGCTGCAGTGATCTTGGAGCCCAGAAAAATAAAGTCAGCCACTGTGTCCATTGTCTCCCCATCTACTTGCCATGAAGTGATGGGACCCGACGCCATGATCTTAGTTTACTGAATGTTGAGCTTTAAGCCAACTTTTCCACTCTCCTCTTTCATTTTCATCAAGAGGCTCTTTAGTTCTTCTTCACTTTCTGCCATAAGGGTGGTGTCATCTGCATATCTGACATTATTGATATTTCTCTTGGCAATCTTGATTCCAACTTCTGCTTCCTCCAGCCCAGCATTTCTCATGATGTATTCTTCATAAAAGTTAAATAAGCAGGGTGATGATATACAGCCTTGATGTACTCATTTTCCTATTTGGAACCAGTCTGTTGTTCCATGTCTAATTCTAACTGTTGCTTCCTGACCTACATACAGGTTTCTCAAGAGGCAGGCCAGGTGTTCTGGTATTCCCATCTCTCAGAATTTTCCTCAGTTGACTGTGATCCACACCTCATCGTAAAGTTTTTATTTCTTGGATACCATTCTCTGTTGGGACTTCCCAGGGAGATCAGTGGTAAAGACTCTGCCGGACAATGCAGGCGATGCAAGAGACTCAAGTTTAATCCCTGAGTTGGTAAGATCCCCTGGAGGAGGAAATAGCAACCCACTCCAGTATTCTTGCCTGGGGAATCCCATGGACAGAGGAGCCTGGCAGGCTACAGTCCATGGGGCGGCAAAGAGTCAGACACAACTGAGCACTCACACACACATACTATTCTCTGTCACCATAATTTATGATTTTTGACCCAAATTGCCCCTATTCCATATTTTGCCATGCTATTATTTTAAGCAACTACTTGTAATAATCCACAGATCTCTTCCATCTCAATTTGTCTGGGATTGTCAAAAATCCCTACTGTTGAAACCATGCAGCTATAGTCCACCATTCTAGTCCCATCTTTTCAAGAGCTTCCCAATCTAAGGAAGCTATCCAAGGAAATTATTCACAAACTAGAAAACACATCTAGGAAATAATCATAGAAAATGTTCTCCTTCACTAATAAATTCAAATTAAAACTATGAGGCATGATTTTTACCTCATAAATTAGCACAAACAAATTGTGTTTTTGTAAAGATAATTCCCAGTACTATCAAGGAAGCACTTAAATGGATAATCTCATCTTGCAAGTGTCAGTGTTAATTGGCCTTTAGGGTAGAAATCTGACAAAGTGTATCATGTGCTATTAATTTTTCTATATTTTTGACCCAGTAACATAATTTGTTGGAATCTATCCTTGTTTTGAATAAAAGCACATGCATGAAAATGTTAGTCACACCATTATGTATGTTAATAAGATTAGAAATAATCTAAATGTAAAACAATGACAGAATTGTTAATAAATTATGGCATATTATTCAACCAATAAAGCATGAAAGATTCTTGACATGGTTTTTTCTAATATACTTCACTTATACTCCATTTCATTCCAAAAAGCATCTGTGGGAAATGGATTCCTAGACTTAGAGAACCAGGGGGGTTCTCTAGGACTTATGGTCACCAGCAGGGGAAGGATGTAGGCAAGGGATAATTAGGGAGTTTGAGATGGACATGTACACACTGCTATATTGAGAGTGGATAACAAACAAGGACCTACTGTACAGCACAGGGAACTCTGCTCATTGTTATGTGGCGGCCTGATTCATGGGGTCGTGGAAAGTCGGACACGACTGAGTGACAGAACTGAACTGAAGGGGAGGGGAGGGGAGTTTGAGGGAGCATGGAAACAGTATATATATGACTGACTGTCTTCGCTGTTCACCTGAAACTATCACAATATTGTCCATGGGGTATGCTCCACTATAAAGGGAAAAAGTTAAAAAAAAAAAAATACCACTCTTGCTGGGAGGAAGATTGGGAGGAAGGAATAGTTAGAGTTTGGGATGGACATATTCACATTGCTTTATTTAAAATGGATAACCAACAAGACCCTACTGGACAGCACCGGGAACTCTGCACAGTGTTATGTGGCAGCCTGGATGGGAGGGAAGATGAGGGGGAATGGGTACAGGCCTTCAAAGCCCTACTTGATCTAGAATTCTTTTAGACCCACTGTAACAGAAGGGGTATGGTACCATTGGCCTGCTATGCGAATAGCCAAGGTATTCCCTTCAGCCCTTCCTGTTAAGACAGCCCTCCCCTCACAGGTCTGAGAGCCAATGTGGAGATCTGACCAGCTGCCTATTCCAGTCATGCAAGCCTGCGTCTGACGACCGACCTTCTGAATTGACTGTTAAGGAGATATAGATTAAATTCCTTTTATCCTCTGACCTCCATAAGGTGACCCATTTGGATGGATATCCATAGTGCCATTATGTGTCCCCAGAAATTAAGGTTACTTCCAAGTCAGTGACTAAATATCAACCAAAGGTCTGGTAAATCTCTTTCCTACAGGAGGTGGGGGTAGTGGTTTAGTCACTCAGTTATATGCGACTTGTTGTGACCCCATGGACTGTAGCCCACAAGGTTCCTCTGTCCATTGGATTTTCCAGGCAAGGATACTGAAGTGAGTTGCCATTTACTCCTCCAGGAGATCTTCCTGACCCAGGGATTGAACCCAAGTCTCTTGCGTCTAATACCGGTGGTTATAACTGGGTGGGGCTGGAGAGATTGAAGGTAATTGTTATTTTCTCAAAATTTATTAACACATATTACTGTTATTTCTTTTTTGCCTGATTTTTTTTTAATTGGAGGATAACTGCTTTACAATTTTGTGTTGCTTTCTGCCATATATCTGCATGAGTCAGCCATAGGTATATCTATATCTCTTCCCTCCTTAACTCCCCTCTCACCTCTCACTCTACCCCATCCCCTCTAGATTGTTGCAAAGCACTAGGTTGAGCTCCCTGTGTCACACAGTAAATTCCCACTTGCCATCTATTTTATTTTTTTTTGTAAATTAATTATTTTAATTGGAGGCTAATTACATTATAATATTATGGTGGTTTTTGCCGTACATTGACATGAATCAGCCATGGGTGTACATGTGTCTCCCATCCTGAATCCCCCTCCCACCTCCTCCCCATCCCATCCCTCAGGGTCATCCCAGTGCACTAGCCCTGAGCACCGTCTCATGCATCGAACCTGGACTGGCGATCTGTTTCACATATGGTAATATACATGTTTCAATGCTATTCTCTTAAATCATTGCACCCTCGCCTTCTCCCACAGAGTCCAAAAGTCTGTTCTTTATATCTGTGTCTCTTTTGCTGTCTCGCATACAGGGTTATCATTACCATCTTTCTAAATTCCATGTATATGTGTTAGTATACTGTATTGGTGTTTTACTTTCTGGCTTACTTCACTCTGTATAATAGGCTCTAGTTTCATCCACCTCATTAGAACTGATTCAAATGCATTCTTTTCAACAGCTGAGTAATATCCCATTGTGTATATGTACCACAGCTTTCTTATCCATTCATCTGCCAATGGACATCTAGGTTGCTTCCATGTCCTGGCTATTGTAAACAATATTGCAATGAACATTGGGGTACACGTGTCTCTTTCAATTCTGGTTTCCTCAGTGTGTATGTCCAGCAGTGTGACTGCTGGGTCATATGGCAGTTCTATTTCCAG